>NC_080543.1:51476671-51785143 GCF_028640845.1 Ahaetulla prasina
CACCACAAGTCTAGTTGTTCAACCTCCAGTCTGTATGCAGATTCATCATTGTCTTGAATGAGACCGATCATTGTTGTGTCATCTGTGAACTTCACTAGTTTAACAGATGGATTGTTAGAGATGCAGTCATTGGTATACAGAGAGAAGAGAAGTGGGGAGAGCACACAGCCTGTGCTAATTTTACAGGTATCTGATGTGGTTCTGCTTAGCTTCACCTGCTGCTTCCTGTTTGTTAGGAAGCTTATGATCCATATACAAGTGTATTCAGGTACCTGTAGCTGGTTTAGGTTAGTTAGAAGAGTGTCTGGAATGATGGTATTGAATGCTGAACTAAAGTCTACAAAAAGGACCCTTGTGTAGGTCTTTGGAGATTCAAGATGTTGTAGGATGTAGTACAGAGCCATATTAACAGCATTATCTGTTGATCTATTTGCTCAGTATGCAAATTGCAAGGGGTCTAATAGTGGATCCGTGATGGTTTTCAAGTGGGACAGCACTAGCCTTTCAAAGGTTTTCATGACTACAGATGTTAGAGCAATTGGTCTGTAGTCATTCAATTCCTTGATATTGGGCTTCTTCGGCACTGGGATGATAGTAGACTGTTTAAAGCAAGAAGGAACATAGCACATCTCTAGTGATTTATTGAAAATATGGGTGAAGATGGGGGCCAATTGGTCAGCACAGACTTTTAAGCAAGAAGGAGTTATCTTGTCTGGGCCTGGAGCTTTTCCTGGCTTTTGTCTGTGAAATAGGTCTTGCACTTCCTTTTCTGTGATCACTAGGGGTTGTGAACCCAATGGGATGGGGTCAGTTGTAGGAGGTTTGGCTGTTGTTGGTGTGTCTGAGATGGGGATTGTGGAGATAGGTGGCTGTAGTTTCCTTTCAAACCTGCAGTAAAACACATTCAGGTCATCTGCCAGTTGCTGATTTCCTTCAGCCTGGGAAGGAGGTTTGCCGTAGCCAGTGATATTTTTAAGAGTTTTCCATATGTTTGCTGGTTCATTTGTTGAGAACTGATTCTTTAGCTTTTCAGAGTAGCTTCTTTTTGCTGCTCTGATCTCCCTTGTTAATACATTTCGGGCCTGATAGTACAGCATTTTATCATCTTTTCTGTAGGCTTCCTCTTTGGAACGACGTAGCTTCTTAAGTTTAGCTGTGAACCAAGATTTGTTGTTACTGTATATTCGCAAGTTCCTGGTGGGTACACATAGGTCTTCACAGAAGTTGACATATGATGTTACAGTCTCTGTGAGTACATCTAAGTCTGCAGAGGTACTTTCAAAAACATTCCAATCAGAGCAGTCGAGGCAGGCCTATAGTTTTAACTTTGCCTCCTCCTTCCAGAACTTCATTGATTTAATTGTTGGTTTTGTGGTTTTAAGTCTTTGCCTGTAAGCAGGTATAAGGAGAATCATGCAATAATCAGAGTGTCCCACAGCTGCTCATGGTAAAAACCGATAAGCATCTTTTAGCGTTGTGTCTAAAGTATTCTTGCCTTTAGTGGGACAATTGACATGCTGAAAGTATTTTGGTAGTTCTTTCCTTAAGTTTGCCTTATTTAGATCTCCCAAAATAATGGCCAGTGAATCGGGGTATTTGGCTTCAGCCTCCAAAATTTGGTCAGCTAGAGTTCTTAATGACTTGTTTACACAGGCTTATGATGGGACATAAATAGCAATTAGAAGAAATGAGGAAAATTCACGAGATGAATAGTATGGTTTGCAGTTGATAATTAATGTCTCTAAGTTTTCGTCACAGAATTTATATATTATAGTTATATCCTGAGACCAGCTGTTGTTGATATATAAGCATAAACCTCCTCCCTTATTTTTACCAGATGTTTCTGCCATTCTGTCTGATCATTGAATCTGAAACCCTGGGATATGCAGGCTGCTATCATCAATTGATTCATTTAACCAGGTTTCAGAGAAGCATAGGGCTGATGAATTGTAAAAGTCAGAATTGTATCTGTTTAAAAGGAATATTTATCCATCTTATTAGCAAGTGAACATATGTTGGTTAGGAAAATTGAAGGCAGAGGAATTTTATTTCTCCTATTCCTTAATCTGTTTGAAATCCCCACCCGTTTACCTTTCTTTCTCCACTTTCTCAGTTTGGTTTTTTTGGTAATCCATGGCTCTGGGGAAATTGCTTCTTCCTGTGTTAGGATCTCCACCATGTTTGTAAAGCTGGGAAGGGGTGAGATCACAGAAAGCTGCTCCTTAAAGAAACATTGCTTAATTTTTAGCAAATGGTCCTGTGAGTAAGAAATCTGTAGTGAGTCGCAGAGAATAATTAAAAATAAAGAAACCATTAGAGACCATTTCACCAAGGCAGCCTTCGGCGGCGCCATCTTGGATTGGGTACCCCCAACAAATAACAACTCTGCAGTGCTTATCAAAGCCTGGTGTCATGACTACATGACATTGCTATGGTCAGGAGACTCCAAGACCTGACCTTGATTGGCTGGCAGATGACTCTGTGATGGAAATCAAAACTCTGAGACTTTGAAGCACGAAAAATTTGAAACTAAATGAAACATCCCCCACTTTCTGCTTTAAACAGCAAGCAAGAGTAAAAAAACAAGCAAGCTAGCTTCTAAACTTCTAGACTTTTCTTCCTGTGAAAGAGAAATAAAAACATATTACTAACTCCTTGAAATAACAATTGTCTTCTGCATTGCTACTACAATAATTCATTGCATTGCTTCTTCTCTTTCCCTTGGCATACTTTAAAAACAGAAAGAATAAAAGCAGGAGCTAGGGGATGTTGGAAAGAAATAAATTTGTATAAATTGTTATGCAAATTATTTTTTAAAATGTATATGACTTAAAAAGAGAATTTCCAGATTATCTATTATATAGAGCAGGGATGTCAAACTCAATTTCATTGAGGGCCACATCAGAGTCATGTTTGACCTCAGAGGGCCGGTGGTGGTGGTGGTGTGTGGCCAGGGGTAAGTGTGGCTTGAGTGGGCAGGGCCATGGTTGCCATTTGATACAGGCTCACAATGCATTTTTTTCTCTTCTCTTCTTTATTTTCACAGTTCTTTACTATAACCATTTTCCTATCTCTTCTATCAAATATTACTGGCAAACATTTATTGCTTAGTCTTCATATTTCTCTAAACTTTTTATTTCTAAATTTATACCCCATTGTTTAATAGTAAATTACTTTTAAAGGCAGAAAAGCTATTTATACTATCATATTTATCATATATTGGCGGTAGCCTTCCGGGTGCAATTCAAGGTGTTAGTGCTCATCTTTAAAGCGCTCCATGGCTTAGGACCGGGCTATTTACGAGACCGCCTTCTGCCACCGATAGCCTCCCAACGACCTGTGCGCTTCCACAGAGCGGGCCTGCTCCGGGTGCCATCAGCCATACAGTGCCGGCTTGTGACCCCCAGGGGGAGAGCCTTCTCTGTGGCAGCACCGACCCTATGGAATGAGTTACCTCCTGGGTTACGCCAACTTCCCGACCTCCGTACCTTCAAGCGGGAACTGAAGACTCTGCTATTCAATCAGGCGGGACTAGCCTAAATATTATTTTAATTTGATATTTTAGTTTAACTTAGTTTTAATTGAATTTTAAACTGTATTAATTTATTTATAATTTTATAGTTTAGGGTTTTATATCGGTCGTTTGACCGTTTTAGTTTTAAATTGGCCGGTTAAATATTTCATTTTAAATGTATTTTAAATTTATTGTGTTCCTATGTGTTTTAATAAGGCTGTACACTGCCCTGAGTCCTTCGGGAGAAGGGCAGTCTAGAAATCTAATAAATAAATAAATAAATAAATATTTTTATTATTCAACTAATAATAAAAATACAATAACATAATACAACATCTAACAGCAGAGGTAAGTTTCTAGAATAGTAAATAGAAATGGTTGTCAATTATAAATTGTTGATTGTTGATTGTAGATTTAATGGACCCACAGTATGTAAAATATGGCATTAAACTGTAGTATTAACATGTTGCTTGTTTTCTATCCAGATCAGGCAGTTACTTGAGGCTTGCAATCCAATCCAATCCAGTCCTCCTGCAGCACTCTGCCAGCTGAAAACAGGCCACACGGAGCCTCCATTTTTGGCCAGCAGAGTGCTGCTAAAGGCCAGGGAGGCTAAAAATGGGCTTCTCAAAGGCATCATGGAGCCTCTGTGGGGCCCATTTTCACCCAGCAAAGTGCTGCTGGAGGCTGGGAAGGCCAAAAACAGGCCACTGGGGGCTGCATGCAGGCCACCCCATGGCCCATTCTGGCCAGCAAAGGCACCGTGGGCTAGTCCTTTGATATTTCCAGCCCAGCCCTGCAGGTCAGATTTAAGCACCCCCGGCCAGATCTGGCTCATGGCCCTTGAGTTTGACACCCCTGATATAGAGTGTCCATTGACCACAATATATTAATATAATCTTGTATTAGACAGAAAGAAGTAATGCAATAGCTATTGAAACAGTCAGAATAGAATAGAATAGAATAGAATAGAATAGAATAGAATAGAATAGAATAGAATAGAATAGAATAGAATAGAATAGAATAGAATACTTGGCCAAGTGATTGGGCAGACAAGGAATTTGTCTCTGGTTCATAAGCTCGCAGGGTACATACAGACAAGTAATATAATCATAAAATGCCAATAGGAGAAGGTAGTAGAAAAGATGAGAAAGATAATAAACAGCCATGCAACATGGGTAAATATCGTTAGACATAAGACATGCTTTGTGGGAATTATTTATTTTAGCAGAGTGAAGGCATGAGGGAAAAAGCTACCCTTGTTTTTAGTTGTTGCCCTACAATGACCTACAGTGCATTCCTGAGGGGAAGAGTTGAAGCAGTTTAAGTTCAGGATGTGAGGGATCTGTAGATATTTTCTCAGCTCTCCTTCTGGACCATGCAATATACAGGTCCTCAATGGAGGTCAGGCTGATTGCATATGATATATATGATGGCTAACCTTTTTGCCATTGTGTGCCAAAAGCATGGGGAGCGTGGGGGGGGGGTCCCGCACATGCCCACAACCATAATTCAATCCCTCTTGTACCCTGCGCATGCACATATGCCTTCCCATGCTCCCCCCGCTTTTGGCAGGTGACGGCAAAAAGGTTACCAATGGGCCTGGTAGGCCCATTTTTCGCCCTCCCCAGGCTCCAGAGGCTTTCTTGGAACCTGAGGAGGGTGAAAACGGCCTTCCCCACCCCCTTGGAGGCCCTCTGGAGCCCAGAAATGGCCCGTTTCCCAACTTCCGGTGGGCCTAGAAGGCCCAAAAATCAGCTGGCCGATGTATGCATGCAGGTTGGAGCTGAGCTAGGGCAACGCTCGCATGCCCACAGATATGGCTCTACATGCCACAAGTGGCACGCGTGCCATAGGTTTGCCATCATGGATATATAATGTTCCATCATCTTTTAACAAAGTGGATAGAGGCCAAATGAACTTCTTACTGTTAAGTAGAAGAAAGAGCTGTCAATCATATGCTCCCCCCCCCTTTATTTACTGTCTCTACCAATCCTGGTATTTTTCCTATTAGAGAGGCTAAAGAGGAATGTCCCTTCCTTAAATGGTCTATTGGTGCCTCATTAAATCACTGAATAATTAGCATTTTTTTAAAAAAAGAATGCAATTATTCTTTTTTCCAAATTAGATTTAGTTCTATTCTTGTGATTTAATTGAATCCAATATGCACCTTATTCTAGTTAAAAATTACTAAATAGAAAATAGAGAACAATTTAAGTAATTCCTGAAGCCAAAAATAGACAACTTTATTGATTTACTCAAAAGCTTGTACTCTTAGAATAGTATTCTCTACTGGAACACTTCATGATGTTTTCCAAACATATAAAATTCCATTAATTTTTTCAAACCCTTAACCACACTTGAAACAGCTCTTTAGATTCTAGTTCTAGTTATAGGTATTATAAGAATAAATGCTGAGATTTTTATCTGTTATTGTGAGTGAATTGGAGAAAAGATGAAAAATGAACTGATTACTCAGGAAATCATATTACAGATTTAGGGGGCAAAATCTTCTCTGCTTGGTGTTTGATGAAATGCATTTTTGCTTTTGATATATGAAGCCCTAATTTAGGAATCAGACACCTAGGACCAATGGATCTAATCCAGTTTTCTATGCTGGCTTCCTTTCCAGGGGTTTTGCCCCATCCTCAAAACTCCTTTTATTGTACCATTCAAGGTTTACAATCCTGAAATGAAAATACTGTTAGGTCTGTCATTTCTCAAAGAAAAATACTGTAAATATCGATCATTATTATTCCACATAATCAAAATTTAATGTTATATTTTAAACAGCAGCTGGTTATAAGAACTAATTTTCCTAATGTATTTGCAAATGAGGTCAGGTAGTCAATAAGAATTTAAGCAAGGAATGGTTAGAATTAAAAGAACTATGATTTTGCAACATCCATTCTATATAGATCTTGAATAATTTCATCCCTTAATCTAATGAGAACACGAAGATTATGGACAAGATTGTGAAGCTTTATTTTATTATTACCTTCCTAGGAACAATGAATGTTATTTGTATAACTATGTAATTAACTTGGTTTTCACTTAGCATAAGATAAATACTTTAAATGTAATGAAGGCCAGTTTGGTGTAGTGATTAAAAGTACCAGGCTATAAATTGGGAAACTATGAGGTCTTATTATGCCTTTGGCAACAACTAATTGGGTAACCTTGGTTCAGTCACTCTTTTTTAGCTCTAGGAAAAAGAGAAAGCAAAACACTTCTAAAAATGTTTCTAAGAAAGCTGCAGAATAGATATCAACCCAAAGAATCTTAGATGATGGCCATTCACGAATGAAGGCAAATATACTATACATGTCCCAGGATAATATTACAGGATCAAGATTCACCTCAGTGAAATGGGAACTTTGTTGTTAGTTGCGAGGTCGTGTCCAACCCATCACAATCCCATGGATAACATTCACAACCCCATGGATAAGGCTTTCCTGTCCTCTACCATCCTCTGGAGTCCATTTAAACTTACACCTACTGCTTCAGTCACTCCTAGCTGTGATTTATTTTACAGAAGTAAGTGATGCTGAGGTCTTTCACTCTTAAGTTTTAGCCAGCAGTTCCATTCACTGGAAAAGGATTGTGTACTTTCACAGAAAACTCTTCTAAGGTTTTCAATAGTTGTATAGAAGTTTTGAAACTGACTAATGGAATTGCCAAAAAAGAGTAATGGAACTGGTGGATAACATTACAGAAAGAAGACAAAAAGAAGAAATCTAGTTTCTTTGTTTTTAGAAGTTTATAGGGGGGAGAGAAAAGCATTGTTTTGCAAACAAATTCAAAGTCACACAAACTTTTATGTAAGAAAAGCACTTCTTTTCATTTTGCCATATGTCTAGTATATGTATCTATTTAATTTCAAATAGGGTGACTGACCTTGCATTTTATTCTCAATTATTTATAATTGTGACAATGGTGAATTATAGACATATTGCTTAGACTTAAAAATATCAAGAAAAATAATTTAACTGAATGAATTGAATTGCACCAGTTCAGTGTATCTTGATGGCAGGATTAATGATAGCAGAAAAGGCAGACCTGTATTAGGGACATCTGTATGACAACAACTCTCTCAGTTCACTTTAATGGATGTATAGTAAAATCTGATCTGCTATACTATCACACTGAGGCATTTCTCTTTAGGGTTCAGTTTGGTTTTTTTGAGGAGAAATGCTGCTGGGAGTAAGTCTTTTAATTGTGGGCAGTGAGAAAGGAAGGTTATGTAACATTATGTTTCAAATGTAAACTGCTGTGCCTTGGCAAAGCTATTAGAAGTTTTCCTCTTTGCAGAAGGATTGATACAAAAGGCCAAATTGCTTTCTTGCAACACTGAATGAATCTGTTGTGTTTTTCAGTATTACATATTAGATACTAATATTCCTACAGTATCAGCTAGCTTGCCTTTGGGCCCAACAATTTGTGCAATTCTAGTTTGTCTTACTGAAAACATTACAATGGAGAAGGACAGTTTAGTATTACTTAGAACTTTTCTAATTTTTTCCTTGCTGTGCATTCTACAGTCACACTGCTGCATTAAATTCTGTGAGCTGACAACATGTAAATCATTTTCATTCATGTAAGGCTAAAAACCTCTTGATTCATAGGGATCTGTTACATTATGGTATCTGGCTATTTCTTTGAAATTCATACTTAAAATTTATGTCTATAGCTTTAAAACCTTTTTTCTTGATGGTTGTTATCTAACCAGCATGTGTATTTGTGTATTTATATACACTGTATAATAAGATTTATATGCCACTCCAACCCCAAAAGGGCTCTAAGTAGATTGCAAACTGTTCTACAGTAAAATGGTTTAAAGTAATTTTTGAAAGTCCTAAAATAAAAGTAGATTAATCCCAGCATGTGAAAAACATTCAAATTATCAAACAAGACAAGAAATTCATAAGAGGAAAAGCTTATAATTAATAACCATTCAGTGCACCTTAAAAAAGGCTTTTCTAAAAACAAACGAGTGTGGCCAATGTAATTTTAAGGGCCACATTGTTTCAAAGAATGAGGGGTTGAGAAGGCTTGCCCCAATGTGCCCTGAAGTTTACAATCCTGATTTCGACTGGAAGTGTCACAACAAGACAGTTGGGGAATAGCAGGCTCTGACGAGCCTCACAAAATCCCAGACTGAAAAACCATTGTCAAGGTGTCTTTGGGCTGGATCTGTCCTGTAGGTATGGAGAAGAAGGAGAGGCACCTCAGACAACCAAGAAGAACCGGAAAGTTCCTCGGAGGTCAGAGGAAACTCTTCAACTTGGCGGTGGGGGCGATGGCCATTGCGGTTGCCATAAAGCTGGGGCAACCAAACCAAGTTTTTGAGCAGGAGCGGTGATTTGGATGGAGTACTGATGGCGGGTGAGTGATGACCAGCTCACAGGTAAAAAAAATATATTTCTAAATTGTTAAAAGGTGCCCCGTCCAGGAAACAGGAAATTACAACACAACCTGTATTTTGGGAAAAAAAGCTTTTCAAAGTGATAAGAGTGATGGGAACTTTTGAGGAGGATTTGTTTGCTTGCAAGCTGTTTGATTTCGACAACCAAAGAAGGTGGATAAAACTTAAAATTGGAATAACAACAACCCAGAAAATACAAAATGGTGCAGGAACTAACTGAAATTATTAAAAGGATGCATAAATCATTAAAAATGGAAACAAATGAAATGATTACAATGCTGCATGGAAAACCTAAATCTGATGAAGTAGAAACTGTGTTGAAACACACCCAAGAGGATAAGAAACTATGAATCAGAAGCAAGAGAGTGATATTGAAGATAAAGACAAAGTTATTGACTATGAAAAAATCAAATGCTTATGTGGGGAGTAAAAATGAAAAAAAAAGAGAACTGGGAGAAAAGGGATAAGATTAGGAACAAAGGTGAACTTTAAAGATTACATTGGGATTAACAATGATAAAAATAGAGAGGGTGGAAAGAGACAAGGAGAGAAAGAAGGGGGGGAAGAGAAAAAAATATTAAAAACTTAAATGATTACACTGGGATGTTTTCCCAACAGTGGGAAAATAAGAAAAATGGAAAGGGGAAGGAGGAGAGCAGATGGAAATACAGGGCAAATCAGGAGAGTAAAGGACTTTAAAATGAAGAAAAAAAGAGACAGAGAAAAGAAGAAAATAAATAAATGGGATAAAAGAAGATAGGAGTAGTTGATGAAAAGGAAAACATAGATTTAGAATTATAATTGAATTGAAGTAAGATTTATAAGTATAAATGAATTTTAGCAAGTTCAATATATGAGATTGTAATTGTTGAGTTCAAATAACACAGAGGCACGTTGAATCAACAACTGAGCTTTTATTCTTAGAAAGCTCTCTAACTAACAGCAAACGGTGCTCCAACACAACGAGCAGAACTGACTCTGACAGGAACGAACGTTTTTTCTCTCAGCAACTGCGAACTGTCAACTGGGGAGCCAATCACAACGCTCCCGGCTTCCCGCTTCTTCTGTTGCTTGCGTCTCAGCCAATCAGACTGAGCGGTGCTCGGATTGGCTGATACGCAGGACACAACACCCCTCACCCCCCGGATTGCGCAGTCGTAGTCGGCCGGATAAGCGGGGCGGCGTCGACTCCGCCCTGAGCGCCAGAGTTCGGGGTTCGGAGTGGCCGAGGATGGCAGGGGCGCGGCCACTTGAGGAACATCATGAGCAACGGCGGAGGGCTCGATGACCGGAACTTCCGGAAACCCTGGTAAGGGAACCGACGAGAGCGCTTCGGGCCGCGAATGAGATGGAATTACGTGAAATTGTGAGTGATCGTTGTTGGTTGTGATTGGTTGGCTCTGGCTTGCCGGTGGCCTGGGTGGAGTGTTTAAAGGAGTGGCAGGAGTAGGAGGGTCTTGTGCCGCCTCGTATTGATGTTGTCGTTGGTTTTTTCTGGTGGCGTCCGGGGACTGCCCGGGTGTCGGTTCTTCCGGGCTGCGGCGGCCGTCTTCACCGGTGGGCAGGCGACGCCTTAACTGGTTAATGTGGTGCCGCCAGATTCGCCCATCCTCAAGGAGGACCCTATAAGAATAGGGCCCAGACAATTGTATTATGTGTCCGGGTAGCCATTGCGGAGCATCCCCAAAATTTTGCGCATATACTAAGTCCTCAATACTGAAACCACGGACCCGACCCCCATGGGCAGGGACCCTGTCGGAACCGTACGCGGGGTGCAACCTGTCCAGGACTGTGCGCAGACGGCGCCCCATTAACAGCTCAGCGGGGGTTAGTTTAGTTACTCTGCATGGAGTGCTATGCTGGGCTAACAAATATTGATTGATTTTCTGTTGCCAATCAGCCCCCCCCCAAGACGGCCCAAAGCTTCTTTTGCCGATCTTACAGCCCGTTCTGCAAGGCCGTTAGCTGCCGGGTGGAACGGAGCCGTGGGGGCATGGCGGATGCCAAGCCTGGCTAAAAACAGCTGGAAGACAGCTGCAGAAAATTGAGGCCCGTTGTCAGTAACTAGAACATCAGGCAACCCATGGGTGGAAAATAACTTGTCTAGGGCCTTGATGATGGCGTCCGCAGTGGTTGACGGCGTTAAGACTAATTCTACCCACTTGGAGTACGCGTCGACCACTACGAGGAAGGTCCGTCCCTGGAAAGGGCCAGCGAGATCCGCGTGGATCCTTGCCCAAGGGCCTCTTGGTGTCTCCCAGTCCCGGACTGGCGCGGCAGGGGGTGCTGCTCGGGAGGATTGACAAAGGTGACACCGTCCCACCCAGGATTCTATCTCTTGGTCTAGATTTGGCTACCAAACATAGCTTCGCCCCAGAGCTTTCATGCGGCCAATACCAGGGTGGGCCACATGGAGACATGACAATATTTGGGGCCGTAGAGTGGGGGGAACTACCACTCTATGTCCCCAGAGCAGGCATCCTGACTGGGTGGACAGCTCGCCGCGTCTGCGGACGTATGGTAGGAATTCAGGTGCCACTGTCCCCTGGGGCCACCCCCTTCGAACCCAGTCGATGACTTGGGCCAGTATGGGGTCCTTCCTAGACTCCCGGCATATGTCAGAAGCCGCTACCGGGCAATCTGATTCCTCGATCAGAAGAATGGGCATCGAGGGGGCCGGATCCCTAACGTGGGTGGGGAGTGGACAACGACTGAGGGCATCGGCATGGCCAATTTCTTTACCCGGCCTATGTACCAAACGGTACGAATAGGCTGCTAGAAATTTGGCCCACCGAGACATTCTTGGGGAGAGAATTTGGGGGGTGGGCCGGTCACCGGCCAGTAAGCCCAGAAGGGGCTTATGGTCAGTGACCACGGAGAAACAGCGACCATAGAGGTAGTCGTGGAATCACTTAACTCCCGCTACCAAGGCGAGAGCCTCCCTATCCAGCTGACTATAATTCCGTTCAGCTGGGGATAGGGTGCGAGAGTAGAAAGCTATGGGGGCTTCAATCCCATTGGGAAGGACATGGCTGAGGACAGCGCCAATCCCACAAGGCGACGCGTCGCCTGTTAGTGAGAGAGGCAAGGTCTCGTCATACTGTACTAAGACAGCGGACGAGGTGAGGAGGCGTTTGACAGCGGCAAAAGCTGCCGCCGCGGCCCGGTCCCATACCCAGGGTGTATCTGCATCTAACAAACGGTGTAGCGGTTCTGCCACAGTTGCTTTGTGAGGCAGAAACACCGCATAAAAGTTAAGAAGCCCCAGGAACGCCTGGAGCTCTGCTTTGCAGGTGGGGGTTGGGGCGTTTTGGATTGCAGCTACTTTGGAGGGAGTGGGGTGGATGCCGTGGGCATCCACCAAAAATCCCAGAAATTCCACCCGTGGGACTCCAATTTTGCACTTTTCCCTCTTCAATCTCAACCCCGCCTGGCGGAAACGGGTTAGTACAGCCCTTACTTTGGTGACAAGCTCTGGCATATCCCTGGCTGAGACTATTACGTCATCAAAGTAAGGAACCACCCCCGGAAGCTCATGGAGCAGGCGCTCCATGATACCCTAGAATATTCCTGGAGCTACACTGACTCCGAATTGAAGTCTCGTGCATTTAAAAGCTCCCCGGTGGGTGACGATCGTTTGGGCCAATGCCGTTTCGTCATCCACCGGGAGCTGTTGATAAGCCTGGGCCATGTCCAATTTAGCGAAAACGCGGCCCTTTCCCAGGGAGTGGAGGAGGTGCTGGACTACCGGCACCGGGTAAGGGTTTGCCTGCAGGGCTTTATTAATAGTCCCCTTATAGTCAGCACAGATCCTCACGGATCCGTCCGGCTTAAGGGGAATGACAATAGGGGTTTCCCATTTTGCGTGATCTATCGGAACTAAAACCCCTTGGGCTATTAAGCGGTCAAGCTGCTCATCCACCTTCGGTCTCAACGCCAGGGGGACCCGTCTTGGTTTAAGTTGTATAGGCGCCACCTGGGGATCCAAATTCAGGGAAATGGGGGACCCCCGATATTTACCCAGGCTCTCGTCAAAAATATCTGCGAATTCGGCAGCCAGCATGGAGGGGACATCCAGGCGTGTGTTGTGGATCCCGGTGACGTGCAGGCCCGAAGCGGTGAACCAGTCGAGCCCCAAAAGGCAAGCCCGGTCGCCCTTAACAACAATTAGTGGAAGGTGGTCATTGAAGCCATGATATGCCACCCGGAATTTGCCAACCCCCACTGTTGGAATGCCCCCCCCTGGTAGTCCCTCAATGTTTCAGGGTTTCAGGCTAGCCTTGGAGACACCCGGCAGAAGCTGCTGCAGTGCGGACCACGCGATCAGTGACCGGGACGACCCCGTGTCCACCTCCATAGTGCACGGTGCTCCCTCCAAGTTGACGGTGACATAGATCTTGTTAGACGATGACGCGGAAGCCGCGTAGCTGACAGGGACATCCTCTTCAAAATGGGCCACAGAGGAGTACTCTCTTTGACGAGGTGGAAGCGTCTTGAGTTGTCCCCGTGAGCTGACCGGACTGCGGCCGACATCCTGGACCGGCAGAGTAGCCCGGCAAACCCTGGCCAGGTGGCCGCGCTTCCCACAACGGCGACACACAGCGGACTTGAACTTGCACTCATCCCGCGAGTGCTCACCGCCACAGCCAAGGCATCGAGGTTGGGAACGCTTGCTCTCCGGGAGGCTTGTCCGTTTGGATGTAAGTTTGAGGCGCCGCACCTCAGCCTCATCCTCTGACGAGCTTCCTTGGGCAGAGTCTCCAAAGTGGATAGAAACTGGACGGATCTCATTCACCGTTCTCGTTCGGAACTGGTGGAGCTCTGCAGCTGACTTTTCGGCCATTTCGGCCGCTCTCGCTTCATCTATGGCCAGTTGGAAGGTTACGTCCTTCCGAGCAAGGAGGCGGCGCTGGAGCTTTAAATCCTTGAGTCCGTAGACGAATTGGTCTAGTAGCATGTCCTCGAGGTCATGGAACTTGCAGTGTAAAGCAGCCGTCCTCAGGGAGGATATGAAATCATTAATAGTCGCAGAATCAGATTGGAAACAACGGCGAAAAGCGTGGCGGCGGGCGATACGGGAGGGTGCTGGAGAATAGTGTCCCCGGAGTTTATCAATCAAAACCTCCCAGGATAATTTGCATAGTGGTTGAGGTGCTGCAAGGGCTCGTGCGACGTTGAAAACATCGCTGCCACAAGAGCTTAAGAAATAGCCACGCTTCCGAGCGCTGGAGATGTCACCTGCAGGAAACAGTTGGATCTCTCTAAGTAGGCGTCCCAGGAGTCAGTGGAGGGGGCGAACGGAGCGAAGGTAGGCATCAGGGTCGACATAATGACACGAAGCAGCTACACGATGGCTCGGAAATCCACAAACCTCGTCGCCAGTGTTGAGTTCAAATAACACAGAGGCACGTTGAATCAACAACTGAGCTTTTATTCTTAGAAAGCTCTCTAACTAACAGCAAACGGTGCTCCAACACAACGAGCAGAACTGACTCTGACAGGAACGAACGTTTTTTCTCTCAGCAACTGCGAACTGTCAACTGGGGAGCCAATCACAACGCTCCCGGCTTCCCGCTTCTTCTGTTGCTTGCGTCTCAGCCAATCAGACTGAGCGGTGCTCGGATTGGCTGATACGCAGGACACAACAGTAATACTTTGAATGTTTTTAATGGTAATAATGGAATTTACCTAAAGCATCAAATTATAGATGTTTTTAATGGTAATTATGGAACTCAGCTAAAGTATTTGAAATTATATTATATTATTAAAATTAACTTAGTTTTTGACTATGGTTTACTATGAAGATATATAAACAATATCTTCAACAAGATATATAACCAAAGACCTACACACACACACACACACACATATATATATTTGAAAAAGCAATGGAAAATTGGGTTTATTTTAAAAAATCAATGGGAAATGAGAAATAGAAATGAATGAGTTTAATGTTATATGTGTAAAATTGTATGAACATTAATATTTGTGATTGGAACAGGAAAATTACTTAGAATTATAAAAGAATTGAAGTAAGATCTATAAGTATAAAGGACTGTAGTAAATGCAATATATGAGATTGTAATATTTGAAATGTCTTTAATTAAGATTAACTTAGTTTAAAAAGCAACGGAAAAATTAGGTTTACTTAAAAAATGGGAATTGAAAAATAGAAATGAATGATTTTAGTATTATATATTTAAGTTAATCATAGCAAGGTATTTGATTGTAGTATTTGGATAAGTTGATAAAGGAAGAAATGGAAAAGGGAAGAAACTAGGATATATGTAAAATTGTATGAATATTAATTTTTGTTATTGGAATAATGAAATTTAGGGAAAACACTTGAAACTATTATGTTTTGAAAAGGGAGTAATGGGAAAATATTTGAATAGGATGATTTAGAGTTAGGGTTAAATATTAGAAAAAATGATTGATTTTAAATTAAAGGGTTTTAACTTGGAGGAAGCAATGAAAGGAGGAAAAAAAGAGAAAAATTGATTAAGATTAGATATTAGGGTGAATGGCAAGATTAGTTATATAACAGAAATAAGGAAAAGAAAATAAAAATTTGAGAGAAAGAATACTATGGCAAAAAGTGAAATATAAAAATTGTGTTGGGAGATAACGAAAAGCTGCACAAATTTGTGACTCGGCCAATACTCAGTTCAGACAAAATGCATTGTTTGTTTGTGTATTTTTGTTAAAAAATAAAAAACTTTTATAAAAAATAACGTTTACAATCCCTAAAAAAAGAGATCTGGAAAGGCCCCACTTTTATTTTATGGGATAGGAGAAGTCTCTGAAAGAAGACAATCCTTTCTCCAAGTTGTAGTCCCCACCTGGATTGCACCCAGAAAAGAATTAACAATCAGTTATCAAAGGAAAAGTTAGTTAGTTAGTTAGTTTTTTGCTTTTTAAAAAAAGGCTCAAAGTTTTTGGCACTACTTAATTTGCTGTCTTCTAAAGTCTAGAATTCTGGATGATCTTTAATGTCAGGCATATGTAAAACACATGGTATAATCCAAGGAATATGTAAATCAGGCATGATCTCCCAATCCTTGGACCATAAGAACCTTTTCCATATATTTCTCTTGTGCTCTTTGAGCAGGAGGTATGACACCAAGGAGCTCTCCAGATTATGAAGAAGCTGTTTATGAGAAAGTATGGTACTCTCCAGACCCAAATATGCATACTCCTGATTTTGAATGGTGTTTAAATCCAGAGGCAAACTGTTTTGTAAAGGTTGAGCCTAAGCACATTTTTTCCTATCTAGACCTTTCCAGCCTCCAAGCACTGGGACAATACTTTCATTATATCGTTTGTTTGCCTACAGGACAAGGAATGGAAGTCGATATTAAGTAGAATTACCTTATATTGGAGGGACTTCCTGAGGTCAGTGATTGAATCTCCCTTGTCCAGAAGGAGGAGAAATACTATAAAACGATACCTGCTATTTCTAACTCTGAAAGTGTCATTTGAGGATTATCTTGGATTGAATGGTAATAGAAGCTGATAGGATGTACAGCAAGACCAGGAGAGTCATCATTCCTTGTTCTGCTTTTGCTGAAGGTCATCCACAAGGGCAATTAATATGGTTTTACCTGTGTGAATATCTGTCTGTACACTGTGTGTTTGTGTGTGTCTATCTTTTAATCTCTCTCTGTGTGTGTGTGTGTGTGTGTATGTTTCTATCACTCTTACTCAACTTTCTTCCACAATGACAATTCTGACAGCTTCAATGTTTGACTACAAATTACTCTATTTTAACACAAACCATCAGAGCCCTGGTTAAAGTCCTGGACCCAATTCCAAATCATTAATTGTACCACACTAGTTCAATAAATGTTTTCTGCAATATTTACTAAATTTTGGACATTGTGTTTTTCATTCAACCAACCATGTTAAATTATTTCATTAGGAATTATTTTATCAATCCCTGTGTTTGTACATTTGTTTTTAGTAAGTCTTCTTAAAAATGTACATTTATATGTAGATGTAGATATAGATGTGTGTTATGGTTACTTTCCTATAAAATATATCATTTTATTGTGATTTATAATCACTTGTCAAAGAGCTTGAATGATGAAACACTTGTACATAAAATCCATTTAATATTTCATCAGATTAGATTCATATACAATATGCAACAATTCAGATAATTCAGTATAATAACCACTTAAACATAACAACCATAAAAAGATGGTAATTTTTTAAACAAAGACACATTGAAGATTATATAGATTAACTGTGTCTGAATAACTAAATACATTATTGATTATATATAATTTCTAACTTACATGGCAATTGTATGAAAAGCTAAGATAAACACATGATAATGTCAAAATAATTATCTCAAGTCTTCATTGCTTAAAAGATATCATTTTGCATTGTATCATTTGCATCATGATGCAAGTACTGTAATTGTCTACTCTGACACTTCGCCCATGTGGAGACGCTATGCATCAAGTTAGAGAAGGCTGCCAGAAATAGTTTTAATACTGATATTATCTTGCATATTTAAATTATATTAACAAAACTTAATTCTACATGAAATATTAAAAATATGTTCATTGCTGCACATGAAGTTTAATTTCAATTTGGTTTTCCAATAAATTGGGTAAAATATAACATTGTTATAGTAGAGATTGATTGGTTTGAAGGGAAAAAATGTATAATTTGCCTCAATAAAATTCAGATACAATTCAGGAATCTTTTTTTTTCTTCTTCTTCTTTTCCTTCTCTTTTTTCAGGCAAAAACTCATGTAGTAATAGAATGCTTTTGAATGAGGAAAACTCTAATAGCTCAGTATGTATTTGTATCTAAAAATATTCCAAGACAATAATGCAAAATTATGTCTGTAGATCCAAAGGAACCCTATATACAGTATAAGGAATATAAGATAGAAAACATAGCTATGTTTCATTCAAATAAACTTTGCAAAATAAAAAGATATCCAATTATCCAATTTTAACATAACTTTCTTCTTTGAAGTATAGTGCTACTATTCAAAGAAGCATTGCAGTTAAGCAATGTGAATTTGATGATTTTCTCTTTAGTTTCTCAAAATGCTTCCAAGAATGATCAGAAAGCACTGTACCATCACTCAAGGAAACACTTCAGGGACAGTAGCCTACATATGAAGATGTATTTGTGATGATAAAATCTTCTCAAACAACCTGCTGCACTTCGGGAAATGATCCTGTGCCCACACTGTGATGATTACCTATACACTACAGGATATGCTGTTGATTTTAAACTTGTAGAAGCTGCTACTGCTGTGAGCATTTGGGTTATATTTTTATGGTAAAAGAAAGAAACCACGCTCAGCTTCATGTCATTTATTTAATAATGCAAGTACATCCTTCCCTATCATCTCCACTGTGCATGTCTAAAGAAATACTTCTATTCTTTTCAAACACACAATTATAGAACAGAAACTGAGGAACAGGTTATAGAAGAGCAGCATATTAGCTATGGTTCAGTTGCCTTGTCTTCTCTAGACCTTACAGCATCACTCAAAGCAATAAATATGAAAAGTTCTACATTTGTTCCATATTCAGTGACAAAGCAAGCAAATATGAATCCATTTGCTATATATTTGACCTGGCAAAACATCTAATAAAAATGAGAACTTTTAAATGAATTCTTTAATTCTATAAGTTTATTATTTGCAAAAATTAGCAATATTTGCTAATCATACTTGAGCTAATAGGACAATTTTAACATATGGTTGGGACCACTATAGTCTCCTTTTAATGACTCACAATCCACTTTATTTAAGACTTAACCACAATAATATGAACATTATTCAGAATGGAGTCCAAAATCATAATTAGTTACTGTAGTTTTCTGCTATTCCAGCTATATTTTTTATATCAGCACTTCTTTAGTTAATATATTATCTATTATTTCACTTCATTTTTTAATATACAGTATATCTCACCCAACATGTACTGTGATGTTGTGAGTCTTTGCATTATTACCTTGATGAACGTATCATTATTACCTTGATGAACGTACCTTGATGAACGTATCTTTTCTTTTATGTACACTGAGAGCATATGCACCAAGACAAATTCCTTGTGTGTCCAATCACACTTGGCCAATAAAATTCTATTCTATTCTATTCTATTCTATTCTATTCTATTCTATTCTATTCTATTATGAGAGGTTTCTAAAATGTAATGGTAGTTATAAAGTGAAATAATAACTTGAAATCTTCCTACTATATCCAGTGTCTGTTCATTAGAAGGGACAATTTTCCATATGGTCACAGGCATTGCTTCTATAATAAAACATATCAGAAAAAAAAATCTTTTTATTTTTTTCTATATAATCTCACTTAAAAACAAACAGCCACTGTCGCCTCTAAAACAATACACTTTATGTATCTGTAGCACAAATGTAAGTTAAGATACCTTAAAGTAATCCTTATATTTACCAGTTGATCTCATTGGTACCATATTTATACCATTGCTGCAGGAATATCACTAGTATCATTGAATTCATTGAAGGGCAATCAAAGGTGCTGCTGCTATTGTTAAAGCCTTGATTGACTTGGGACATAAGTAACTAAATATTTTAATTCCCTGAAAATTCTATCTGCCTGATCTGAACAATCAGAAACTGCCAGCTTGAAATCCTTATCCACCAAGAAATAGAATGTAGGGGGGCTTAGTAAGTGACATCTCTAGGGATTTTAGATTCTACAAAGCTATATAGCCCATGAGGCAAATGTGGCCTGTATTTTATAGCCTTCCAGAAAGTTGTAAATAGCTGGTGTTTTTGTTTTTTGTTTGCTAAGGCCTTTTGGGATTGATACTAAAGCCATAAATGTAAATTCTACAGATATGTAATGATCCCTATGATAAGATTATTTCATTTGGGAAGACAGGAATATTTATTCTAAAGCTATTAATTTACCGCATATTCATTTTGGATTTAAAATCAACTTTTGTTTTTTAATGCACAATTTTACATTTTACATCTGCTGGAAGAATAAGGATGCAAATGTGGTGTTATGGTATAACACATTGCTTTGTACTGCAGTTGTATAGTTAGGTCACATGTCACCTGCAGTTTTCTACATTGGCTTTGTGCAAGGGATATTCCCAGTCAGCAAGCACGAGGAACACCTTTTAGGTAGCTGGTTTCAATTTTTTAAAAAAATAATCATATATATAAGATCACAGTAGAAAAAGCAGAACTATTTCCTACTTAAATTCGAGACATTTGTGTAAATATTTTATTTTCAGTTTTAGAGCTATGATTTAGTTATTTTTTAACTCAGTTTATAATGCATTCATTGCTTTCTCCTCAGGGAATTCTGAGAAGAGATAACAAGTCTTTTTGACTTCATTTTGAGAAATTTCAGAACATCTAAACCTTTGATAAATTATCACAGATCTTCTGTACCTCATATACCCACTTCCAAGCAAAACTTTCATTTGTTGCTATAGGATACATATTCATATTCTATGATGCTCCTTAACGTGTTTGGAAATATGTTTTTTTCTGACAGGGTAATTTATTTTTCTATCCTTCTAGAAGAAATGAAAAGTAACTCTTAGGAAGAGATTATTTAAAAGGAATATATATATATATATATATATATATATTCCATTTTCAAATGATCATTAGTACGTCTATACATTCACCACATTTGTAACTAAATTACTACACCGCATATTCTGATTCTACCTGTGTCTTAGCTTGTTTGTACTAAAAGCTTTTCTGATTAGGTTTACTATGCTAATCTTATTTCATTGTTTTAGGTTATGTTAAAAATAGAATTTGGGATATAAATGATCTATCAGTTTCAATAGTGTTCATATCTTTTCAGATATGAAACAACATGGAGCATGGAGATTCCTCTTCTCAAAACATACAGTATCAAATTAGAAATAATTATGATGTCTCCTTTAACATTCACTTATCGTATTTTTTGGACTATAAGATGCTCTGAAGTATAAGATGCACCTAGCTTTTGGGGAGGAAAACAAGGGGGGGGGGGAATCTGCTTCTGCCTCTGCCTCCCACCAATTTACTTTTTTTTAAATTTATTTACATTTATATCCCACCCTTCTCCGAAGACTCAGGGCGGCTTACATTGTGTAAGGCAATAGTCTCATCCTATTTGTATATTTATATACAAAGTCAACTTATTGCCTCCCAACAATCTGGGTCCTCATTTTACCTACCTTATAAAGGATGGAAGGCTGAGTCAACCTTGGGCCTGGTGGGACTCGAGCCTGCAGTAATTGCAGGCAGCTGTGTTTAATAACAGGCTATCTTACAGCCTGAGCCACCCTACTTCCTTGCAGCAAACAGCAAACAGCCTGGTCAGCTTCAGCAACTCTGATTTAGCACAAGCAGCTGATTGGCAGTTGAATCATCCTCCTGGAATACCACCTATCAGGTGTTTCAGGCTTCAGGGATCACCACTGTCGCCGCCCATTGCTGTTGCCGCCTATCGTTGCCTCCGCATGCCCTATTTTCAGCCTCCACGCATCCTGTTTTTCAACCATTCCAGGTGGTGGGGATGCCCGCCACCGACGCCTATCCCCGTGCCTGGAATGGGCCAAAAACAGAATGCACAGAGGCGAAAAATGGGGTGTGTGGACACCGAAAATGGGATTCACTGAGACGAAAAATGGGGCGGGTGGAGGTGATGATAGGTGGCAGCGATGAGCAGCGGCGATGGCAACAGTTGGTGGCGATCCCTGCAGGCTGGAACAGATGATGGATGGTATTCCAAGAGGCTGATCCAATCACCAATCAGCTGTTTGTGCTGAATCAGGCTGTGCTGAAGCTGACCAGGCTGTTTGATGTTTGCTGCAAGGAGGTAAATTGCTGGGAGGCAGAGGCTGAAGGATGGGGGCCAGCAGGTGGGCGGGGCTTTGGCAGCATTCACTGTATAAGACACACAGACATTTCCACCCACTTTTTTTGGCGAGGGGAGCGTGTCTTATACACTGAAAAATACACTAAGTGAATTACTCTCCATTTTCAGTAAATCTTTTCACTGAGTTCTTTACCTGAAATATTCTAATTGTAGCCCTGAATTATGTATGTTAAATAAGAATATTTGCAGCTCACTTCATTAAAAACAAAACAAAACACAAGAGCTCTAAGATTCAAATGATTTGACAGGTGGGCAACTTGCCTTAACAGTGTATTTTGTACTCAGTCATTATTAAGGAAGCTACAGAAGACAGTAAAATTGCAAGATTGATTTACTGTCATTAGATTAGGATGACATTAGTTGTATCTCTGACCACACAAAGTCTTAAATGAAATTCCAAAAGGTAAAACTGAGAATAGTATTTGATTTGTTATCTACAAAACAATATACACTTTTGACAAGGGAGCAAATTGCTGGTTACTATTTATAATGTCAAATTCAAAACTTCACGAGAAAACAATACAATGTAATTGCTCCTGTAAGGTTCTTCAAACTACTTTATCAGGCTGCAGAAATCTCTTTGCCCACCAATAAAAAAGAGAACACCACTATTGAGCACACTATGTTTATTGAACCCAAATTGCTTTTAAGCTGTTAGAAACGGCTTTGTTTATAAAGTCAATAAATAATACTGGCAACAGAGCAGAAAAGCCCTTGTCTAAACAAAGACATATTATTCATGATAAGAAGGCAGAAAAAAATATGAAACAAAATTGTATATTGTCAAAAACACTATTATTTGTCTATTCAATTCCTTTCCTAGTGGCAATCATATATATGAGACAATCATAGTTTGTCTGTATAATTCAATGACAATAAATCTTCAATTTTTTTACAACAAAACATTGGACTTTCTGACACTTCATAAACAGGCTACAGTGTGTTATCATGGAATGAAGAAATAAACCAGCAATTGAGATGGAGAATGTTTGCTAAGAACGAATTGAAACTGTTAACAGTGCTTCAACAAATAACAGAAGCTTTCAGCTTTTAGTCTAAGTGTGCACATATCTTTCTGCCTTTAAAGGTATTATATTGAGAGACCATCAGCCTCACATTAAAAATTAAATCCTTGTTAAATTACTGGTTCTTTTTAATTCAAACTTTAATAAAATTTTCTCCAATTTTTAAAATATATTAAGGCACATTAGAATGCAAATGGCTTCTATTATGAAACTAAATAATAATTAAGCTCAAACTGCCCAAGGAGCTGCTGATTCAGTTCTACAGAGGAATTATTGAGTCTGTCATTTGCACCTCTATAACTGTCTGGTTCGGTTCGGCAACCCAACAAGAAAAACACAGACTTCAGAGGATAATTAGAACTGCAGAAAAAATAATTGCTACCAACCTGCCTTCCATTGAGGACCTGTATACTGCACGAATCAAGAAGAGGGCCGTGAAAATATTTACAGACCCCTCGCATCCTGGACATAAACTGTTTCAACTCCTACCCTCAAAACGACGCTATAGAGCACTGTACACCATAACATAACATAACATAACATCAGAGTTGGAAGGGACCTTGGAGGCCTTCTAGTCCAACCCCCTGCCCAGGCAGGAAACCCTATACCATCTCAGTCAGATGGTTATCCAACATTTTCTTAAAAATTTCCAGTGTTGGAGCATTCACAACTTCTGAAGGCAAGTCGTTCCACTTATTAATTGTTCTAACTGTCAGGAAATTTCTCCTTAGTTCTAAGTTGCTTCTTTCTTTGACCAGTTTCCACCCATTGCTTCTTGTTCTACCCTCAGGTGCTTTGGTGAACAGCCTGACTCCCTCTTCTTTGTGGCAGCCCCTAAGATATTGGAACAGAGCTATCATGTCTCCCTAGTCCTTCTTTTGTTAAACTAGACATACCCAGTTCCTGCAACCGTTCTTCATATGTTTTATCCTCCAGTCCCTAATCATCTTTGTTGCTCTTCTCTGCACTCTTTCTAGAGTCTCAACATCTTTTTACATCGTGGCGACCAAAACTGGATGCAATATTCCAAGTGTGGCCTTACCAAGGCATTATAAAGTGGCACTAACACTTCACGTGATCTTGATTCTATCCTCTGTTTATGCAGCCCAGAACTGTGTTGGCTTTTTAACAGCTGCTGCACACTGCTGGCTCATATCTAAATGGTTATCCACTAGGACTCCAAGATCCCTCTCACAGGTACTACTATTGAGCAAGGTACCACATATACGGTACTGGTGCATTTTGTTTTTTTGGCCTAAATGTAGAACCTTACTTTTTTCACTGTTGAATTTCATTTTGTTAGATAGCGCCCAATGTTCAAGTCTGTCAAGATCTTTCTGTAACTTGAGCCTATCTTCTGGAGTGTTGGCTATTCCTGCCAGCTTGGTGTCATCTGCAAATTTGATGAGTTCCCCATCTATCCCCTCGTCCAAGTCATTGATGAAGATGTTGAAGAGTACTGGGCCTAAAACAGAGCCTTGGGGTACTCCACTGCATACTTCCCTCCATGTGGATGTAGTTCCGTTGAGGACTACACGTTGAGTGCGGTTGGTCAGCCAATTACGAATCCATCTGGTGGTGGTGCTGTCTAACCCACATTTTTCTACTTTATCTAGTAGTAGGTTATGGTCTACTTTATCAAATGCTTTACTGAAGTCCAAGTAAATTATATCGACAGCATTCCTCTGGTCTACTAATTTTGTCATTTTGTCAAAGAATGCGATAAGATTAGTCTGGCATGATCTGTTTTTGACAAACCCATGTTGGCTTTTGGTTATTACTTTGTTTGCTTCTAGGTGTTCGGTGATTCGTTGCTTGATTATCTTTTCCAGAATCTTCTCTTTTCCAGAATAACTGGAAAACACCAGAACAACTAGACACAAGAACAGTTTTTTCCCGAAGGCCATCACTCTGCTAAACAAATAATTCCATCAACACTGTCAAACTATGTACTGAATCTGCACTACTATTAATCGTCTCATAGTTCCCATCACCAATCTCTTTCCACTTATGACTATATGACTATAACTTGTTGCTGGCAATCCTTATGATTTATATTGATATATTGACCATCAATTGTGTTGTAAATGTTGTACCTTGATGAACGTATCTTTTCTTTTATGTAGACTGAGAACATATGCACCAAGACAAATTCCTTGTGTATCCAATCACACTTGGCCAATAAAATTCTATTCTATTCTATTCTATTCTATTCTATTCTATTCTATTCTATTCTATTCTATTCTATTCTATTCCATTCCATTCTAAAGGAATAAACCACACACACACACACACACACACACACACACACACACACACCTTTGTAATTTTATATGGGGTATTTTAGGTTAGGTCAATCTGACGGTTTTAATTCGGCCACTATTGAATAAGTATTTTAAATTGATATTTTAACTTTGTATACTTGCTGTTTTTATTTTTGGCTGTACACCGCCCTGAGTCCTTCGGGAGAAGGGCGGTATAAAAATTTAAATAAATAAATAAATAAATAAAACACACACACACACATGACAGTTTGTTAACTGTATTAGAATTGAATATTTAGACAATGAAATATTAAAACTTCCTTGATATGTAAAAAAAATAAAAAAACTTGAGAATTGAGTATTTAGACAAATCTATAGCCCTGAAAAATGCATTAAATTAAATTAAAGTATACAGTAATTAACAACATGTTGTGCTTTCATATTTATAAATAAAATTGATTTGGTTCCGCCTTTGCATGTTCTGACCCAGTTTTAAGTGAACAAATATGGAGTGCTTAAGGTAGTATATGTACGCCAATGACAAAATATGTAAATACAAAACATATTAAAAGATACAAGGAGCTATTCGTGACTTTTAATACTGATTTAAATATTGGTTTTTCAGAGAATTATTCATGAAGCTACATTCAGTCTGGATTTAGGCCACAGACTTTGTGGCCTAAGCATAGTTGGCCATGGTTAGTGAGATTGAAAGATTTCATCCTTTTTAATAATTCTTTAACCTTGTATCCAAACTCTCTATATAATTAACTATAATTCAAATCTCAGTTTAAAGCAAACAATAAGAGAATGACGCACCTTTCATTTTTTGTTGAACCATATGAGAATCATGAAAAATTGTCTGGTGCAGCATATAGTCCCATGGACAACGGTTTGCCTATAGGACTAGAGCTATCAGGGGGAAGAAAATGAAGTTGCTTCAGACAAGAAATTCTGAAAAATGGAAAAAAATAGCAAATTACAAATTAGCATACTGTAGTTTTATTATCAGAATGTGATAATGTGATAAATTGTGGTAAAGAAAATTATGGGACATTGTATTTTAATTATCAAAATAATTTAACCAGTTTATATACAATCTCATAAGGGATGACCATGAATGTTTTTGCATTTATACTAAGTATTAATACAGATCATAATAAATACAAATTAATATGCAGCAAACAGACAAACAGAAATCTTGCCCCCCCCCGCCACATGTTATAAGGAGGGTCATATTTTCAGACAATTAAAATTTAATATTCCAACACAACTTTATTTGATAACATTAAAAGAACCTGACATTTCTGGCATTTGTGTGTGTGTGTATGTTGTCCTCATAATCACTTGAAATGCTATTTTCTTCCTCACTTTTGCAATTTAATGCTTTCAAACTTTCTTGTGGACTCTGTAATATTATCTTAATTTCCTTAATACCTGTCAATTCACTCAAGTGGCAGAATGGAGATTCTTACATTTGACTAAGAAATCTAGTCTTATTAAACTAGAAGATAAAGGATAGCTTAAAGAATACCTGCTGTTCCCCATAAAAGCTTCAGGGTTATAAGGTTTTAAATTCCAAAACAATCATATTTTTATTAAAAATCCCCAAGTTTATTTTCTATACTGTATGCATTTATAATGAAAAATAAGTACTGTTGAAATTCATGGAATATCTTGGTTTAGAATATGAAGTTTTGAAACAAGTTGTTTTCACTGGCTGCTGCCAAGAAAACTTCATCAATAATTCTTGTCCATTAAGAAGACTTCATTGATCATTGACTTCAAATAACCAATGCAAAATTAATTTTATTCTTACTGCAACAGCTATTTTAGAAGTAATTGTACATCTTATGTAGATTTTAAGTCATAATAACATTTGTTGCCAAATTAACTATTGATTATGAAAGATGGCTTTATCATATTAGTACAATTATTTGTATGCTTTTTATATGGCATTTAGATGTAGGAAAAAAACCCCACAATGGTGCAGTTTTCAAGAACAGAGAAACGATCAGTTGTAATTCATAAAAATACGAAGCAATGTTGAAGCAATAAATTAATTTCTAGATTAGAATTTGACAATAGGTAAAGCAGGCCTGCACAACTCATAGAGGCCAGATTAATACCCCTGAAAATAATTGCAGGCCACAAAAGATTAACTGCAGCCAACTCAGGTGTCCATGAGACTTGGAAAAACTGAGGAACTTGGCAGCACGAATTTCAGAATGGAAGTGGCTGTGAAAATGTGACCGTGGATTCTTCCTAATAATGTCAACATTTGTCAGCAGTGGATCTGTTCTTTCTTTAAAAATGCTAGCGGCATGCTTGGAAAGCTACACAAAGTCCATTGGCCATATGTTTTGCAGGCTTGAGCTAGGTAGAAAGGACAAAAATACCTTCCATAATGGACTTGTTTTTGGAGCTGATATGAACTAAGTGTGTTTAAAGTTAATTTTTAGCTAAAAGCTGAATTCCTGATAACAATATGAGGACCGACAGCAAATTATTATTATTGGTTTTTATTCATCAAGAAATAATACAGTACAACGAACAAATATTATAAGCTTGACAGTGTTCTTTTGAGATTCAAATTGCAGCCAGCAATGTAGAAAATCCAAGTAATATTATGAGATATAACATGTTCCCAGCTAAGTAGAGTTTTTTGTTTGTTTTAGAAATAGGCAGTTGATAGAGGCAAAATACTTAGTTATAGTTTTAAAAATGTTTATTTTTTTGTTATTTCTCCTAAAGCATCAATAACTTTCAATCTACCTATTTAAATTAGATCCTTACGAGGTTTTTTTATTCTTTTCCCCCTAGTTTACTTTTCTTAGGTATTTAAATATCTACAGAAATTTTCTTTACAATTATTATTGGTTTGTTGTGTTCTAGATGGACGTAAAAAAATAATGACATCATTTTCACTAGCTTTCTCAATTTTTGGATTATTCATAAAATTCAGATTGCATAATTGTTTAGCTGCAGTGGGTCATAGTAATTATTCTTTCATGTTGTTTATAGTCAGCAATTTTGCAGCATCCACATTAAACAAGTTACTATGTAATCTTTTTCTATACATAATCTCTTTTGTTTTATTGCTTTGATTCATGTTCAATTCTTGATTTCTTTGTGATGTTTATTCTTCAGCTACAAAATTAAACATTCTTTTTCCTGTTTGATGGTGCTAATTTGTAACAAATGTCCATTATTGTCTTGTATACTTTATTTTCTGTCCTCTTTATGTAATGATTATATAATAGTTCACTTCTCTATCTGCAATTCACTTTTATAATCATATTTTCCTTCTAAAACTTTCAAGATGTTCCTTTGTTTTTTTATTATAATTATAAGACAATAATTTAATCCACATTTTTTCTTCATTTCTATTTTATCTACAGTAAACTATGACTTCCAATTTTTCAAACTATAGTTGATCAGAATCATTTCACAGATACAGAACATACTACATTTATTTCAGGTTTTATAATCTAAATGGTCCACAAGCATGGATAAAATGAATCAGTATTTATTTTTCTATATGGCTTTGACTTTTAGAAGTTCTGCATTAAGAAACCTGAAACTTTAAATCAGATATAGTTCAAGCTGTGTCCAGTATACTATACAGTATCAGCAGTGTATCTGGTTATTATCTATTTGTTTATGATTTCAGTTGTATTTCCATCATTTAACTTTGAATGTACAATTTTGAAAATACTAAGAAAAAAAAAAAGTTAGCAAGCTTGGTTAAATGGCTTTGCATAGAACAGGTGTCAAGCTGAAGGCCCATAGCCAGTGAGGTGGTTAGATCTGGCCCGTAGGGCCACCCTGGAAATAGCGAAGGACCAGCCCGCAGCGCCTCAGCCAAGCCCAGGCCAACCGGGTGCTGATCTGCAACCTGGTGGTGGCCATCTGGGCTGGACCATGGCCAGCCTTATATCTGTAGTGTGCACACAGGAGTTGGTGAGCGCACGGGGCCTGGTGTCCCTGGGGAATGCATTCTGAGTGCTTCCCTTTCAGCCAGGACACCAGCCCTTGTGTGCTCTGTGACCCAGATGGCTGTCATCAGGTTGCAGATCAGTGCCATCACTGCCCCAGCATCTCCATGCCCCACTCATCAGCCTTTCACTGGGATAGCCCCACCCCCATGTGAGAAAGCCACACTGCCAATCTCTCCCCCTCCCCTCGTCCCTTCCTGAACATGGAGGAAGGAAGGAGATGGAATGCAAATGGAATGGGAACTTTAGGCCATGTGGCTTCTGCCTGCCAGCATGCGATGGGTGATAGGTGATTGCAGGGGCTGGAGGGATGCGGCAGGCAAGCAGCACTGGCATGTGGATTCTGACATTGCGGGGGGGGCGGGGGGGAGGCAGAAGCAGAACTGTCCTCTTGGCATCAGAGGTAGAGTCAGTTCAGGCTTGGAGACAATGGAGGGGAGAGTGGACAAAAAGGGAAGCCACTGCTCTGGACAGAGGCTTCCCATTTTGATCCTATTGTGGCCCACCAGCAGCCAGCAGAGCTGGCAGCAGATTCAGACAATGAGGAAGTTGGGGAGGAATGTGGGCCAGTCCTGGAGTCTGGGGAAGGTTCAGACGATTGCTCTGAGTCAGAGGCAGAGAGGGGGCCAAGGATTGACTTGGGAGTAAGGCTTGGAGATGTTTGGCCTCTCCCATAAAAGAGAAGCGCATGGAATGTGAGCTTTTGCAGGAAGCAATTAGTTCATCTGGTTGGTAAAAGCTCTGGAAAAGCTCTGTTTGACTCTGTGCTAAGTTTGGCCTTGCCCTGCATTTGGCAATTAGTTCTCTGGAAGCATTCCAAGGGAGATAAGGTGAGTGTTTGTAAACACTCCCCTGATAGACTGTTTGAGAAGACTTTCATACTGGGAATGACAATAATTCCCAGCTGTTTGAATTAAAGAGGTTTGCTGGGGCTAAGTTTGTGCTGTTTTCTTTCTAAGGAAGCCTAGGTCAGAACAGATCCCTCCCCCATTGTTGCCTCTGCATGGCTTTCTGCTCACTTCTCCCAGACCCATGCTTGTATGTGTGCATGTGTGTTTGTGTGTGCACATGTGGGGGGAGGTATCTGGCAGCAGGGACTCCACAGCCCCACTGCAACCACTGGGTTGGCCCTCCAAGAAGCAGGTGTGGTGGCAGCAGTAGCACTGGCAGCAGGTAGATTCACAGGGGAGGCACATGATGCAGACCACCAGATGTGCCTGCTCCATCCCATGTAGCTGGGACAAGGTAGGTGGTTGCCCATCACAGCCAGACCACATGCCTCCCTCCTGTGCCTCTGCCTTCAGTTACTGCCACCGTGACGGAATGAGACAAGATGGGGCAGGAGGTGAGGCAGCTGCTGCCAGACACCATCAGCCCACCTACCCCATCCCATCTGTTTTTGCTTGGAGAGCAGGTTGCCACTGATCTTTTTTTTTTTATTTTGTCACAACAGTATATACAATCATCAACATAAACAATAATTCATCATGAGAGAAAAAGTATATATAAGTAAAAGTATAAGTAAAAGTATGCATATAATACTATAATGAAGGGAACAATAGGACAGGAACGGTAGGCACTATTGTGCTCTTATGCACGCCCCTTATAGTCCTCTTAGGAATGGGGTGAGGTCAATAGTAGACAGTTTTTGGTTGAAGATTTTGGGGTTTGGAGTAGAGACTATAGAGTCAGGTAGTGAGTTCTAAGCGTTAACAACTCTGTTACAAAAGTCATATTTTCTGCAATCAAGTTTGAAGCGGTTGACATTAAGTTTAAATCTATTGTTTGCTCTTGTATTGTTGCGATTGAAGCTGAAGTAGTCATTTACAGGAAGGATATTGCAATAGATGATTCTGTGTGTTAAACACAGATCATGTCGGAGTCGGCGGAGTTCTAAGTTTTCTAAACCCAGGATTTCAAGCCTGATGGTATAAGGTATTTTGTTGTTTTCGGAGGAGTGAAGAACTCTTCTAGTAAAATATTTCTGGATGCGTTCAATAGTATTAATGTCAGAGATGTGTCTGACATTAATAAATAATAAATAAATAAATAAAATAATAATAATAAATAAAATAAATAAAATGTCAGAGATCTTCTCCTTGGCCCCCTTGTGGATCTTGCCCTTGGCCTGTACATGGAGCACATTCCCCTTGTGCACCTGATGCACCTCAGCACCATTGTGGGCTGCTGCCACCATTGAGACCACTAGCACCGCCCAGAGCACCAGCAAAAAGGAAGTGAAGCAGCCAGCTAGAAAGGCCGAGCAGGTAAAAGTCAGCCACAGTGAGTGGAGAAAGCCGGATTCCCATCGGCATAATGATTATTCAGGCCCAGCCAGGATCGCGTGCCTCACCCCACCTCTGCTGGGCCTGGGCGGCCATGGCACTGATGGAGATCCAGCTTTCCCCACTTAGGGTGGCCATCTTTTGCCTGTTGGGCCTTGGCATGCTCTACCACCTTTACTCACCTTTCTAGCTGGCCGCTTCACCTCCAGGCTGTGCGGATCTGCCAAGCAGTGGCAGCCCACAGTGGGGCAAAGGTGCATTGGATGTGCAAGGGGAACACACTCCACATGCAGACCAATGGCAAGATCCATGAGGGGGCTGAGGAGATGACCAGTGGCAACCTGCTCTCCAACCACAAGCAAAAAGAGACAGTGGGATGGAATATGCACATCCAGCAGTCCACATCATGTGCCTCCCCCTCCACCTGATGTTGATGTCACTGCCACACCTGTTGCTTGGATGGCCAGCCTGGTGTTGGCAGAGGGTTCCGGAGCAGCAGAGTGCACCAGCTGTGGGGCTAGCAGGCTACAGCTGCTGCCAGAAACCATCAGCCCCCGTGCACAAAGGGCAATGAGCACATAGATGCCGACGGTTTCTGGCAGCAGCCACCCCACCCCACCCCCTGCCTTGCCTCACCTCATCCTGCGGGATGAGCCTTCCGACCACTACCCCACACACCAGAGACCCATGGATTCCCTCTCCAACAGGCACCTTCCCACATGAGTGATATTGAGCTGGCCATGATCCCGGGCCATGCCCAGTCAGCTACAATCACCTGGCCACATCCCTCTCCCCCACCCCATATGCCCAAGGACAACCACAATGCTCATCTGTCCCTCAGTGAAATCAAGTCGGACATCCCTTGGCCCTAGAAGAAGTTCTGTATTAAGAAATCTGAAACTCCAGATCAGTTATAGTATAGTGGCTACAACTGTGATTACATCATTGGCTTATCTGAGACAATTGGAAAATGATTAGTTCAAAGCTTTTATTACCACTTAATATTTCTACCTAGGGGTGGGTAATGATTTATTTTGTCACCAGTGAACTCCATCCGCATCTGTTCAGATTTCTAAATGTATACATATACGATTTTTACATCTTTTCTAAGCCACTTAAGTTTCATTGTTGTTGTTTTGGTAGAGACCATCCTTAATACACTTTGAGAGGGACCTCCTTTCTAAAGAAAGATCACAAATTCTGATTGCCTAACTGACTCTATACTACATTTTAAGAAGCCTCCTCTCTCTCTTAATCTCTCTATATATTTATTTTACCATCTTCAAGGGCCTTTTCCTGCATCCTGCAATTTTATCTTAACCTTTCCTAAGTTTACTTCATTTTAACTTTATTTTAAATTCAGGCAGTATTTGTACAAGAAGAAGTAGGAAGGGAGGGAAGAAGTATATTCAGACTTGCAAGCTCCTGTAACTTTTTAATAAAAATAGCATTAGCACTCATAAGGTGGTTTCCTCCTCTAGTTCTACATCAAAATCTTCAATCTTACAAGTCTTTCTTCATGAGGACCAGAGTGAATCAAGTATGAGATGCTTTCTCAAATTACCTCTGTGCCTCAGATTCAAATTTATTTTATCTGACCATTGTCTCAGTTTGGGCTCAAGTTTTGTCTTGTTCTTCAGTGTTATGTCCGTGTAATATATGTAATGTATACTATTACTTCAAATTGGAAAGGGTCTCTTAATCAAGAATGCCAAACTATGTAACATTAATATTTAAATAGTTATTTCAGCTGAAAATCCTCTTACTTACTTTTGAACAGTGAGCCTGCTGAACTCAGTTTAACGTCTGAAAAGAAATAACAATATAAACAGTACATTAAATTATTACTATATTTATTCCTGTTATATATATATATATATATATATATATATATATATATATATATATATATATATATATATATATATATATATATATATATATATATATATATATATATATATATATATATATATATATGTTTTCTGAGGTTTTCACGGTGTTTGTATATAGGTCTTTGGTTGTTGGGTTTTCTCCGTGTAAAATTGGAAGTGTCTTGGCGACGTTTGACGAAGTCTCATTAAATCATCTTCAGGCTTCAGCTTCCTGCTTCTGGGAGCAATGTGTGATCGCAGCTGTTTCTTCCTTTTAACTGCTAGTGGGGGTTTGAACTGATTGGGTGGGAGCTTGGCTGTGCTCTGATTGGATGGGGTTTTTTCTGTGCTCTGATTGGCTGGGGGTGTGTCCTGTGTTGGTGGGGGCTTGGTTGTGCTCAGTCTGATCTGTGCTGCAGGGGGATTTGAGCTGGTGAGCTGCATAGCTGTTGTTTGGCTTTGTGGTCGTGCTACATCTTCATAGTGGGTGTCAGTCTGCTGCATGAATGGATTGGAGGGGTTTGAAATGGCTAATGTTGCAGCTGCGGTCTGACCAAGGACCAGAAGTCAGACCGCAGCTGCAACATTAGCCATTTCAAACCCCTCCAATCCATTCATGCAGCAGACTGACACCCACTATGAAGATGTAGCACGACCACAAAGCCAAACAACAGCTATGCAGCTCACCAGCTCAAATCCCCCTGCAGCACAGATCAGACTGAGCACAACCAAGCCCCCACCAACACAGGACACACCCCCAGCCAATCAGAGCACAGAAAAAACCCCATCCAATCAGAGCACAGCCAAGCTCCCACCCAATCAGTTCAAACCCCCACTAGCAGTTAAAAGGAAGAAACAGCTGCGATCACACATTGCTCCCAGAAGCAGGAAGCTGAAGCCTGAAGATGACGAATGAGACTTCGAAACGTCGCCAAGACACTTCCAATTTTACACGGAGAAAACCCGAACAACTAAAGACCTATATATATATATATATATATATATATATATATATATATATATATATATATATATATATATATATATATATATATATATATATATAATCATTCTGATCAGGGTGTCCTGGGAAAATTTCTAAGCATTTAGAATAGAATACATTAATAATTTAGAGCAAATAGAAGTTAAAATGGCACAAATTAATTTTAAAAATATAGAAAAATTAGCACTCATAGCTATGATATGAGGTTTGATAGTGAATTTTCACTGCAGTGCAATCTTTACTAAGATCCAAGAAAAATAACATTTGAAATTTCCAGAACTATCAAAAGAGTACAAAACACAATAAACAAAGAAGAAAAAAACAAACAAAAGGTCCAGAATAAGGCCAAACATTAATGCCATGCTTCTAATCAGGATTGCTTCGAAATGGAAAACGTAGACAAAATGCATGAATAACTGTCTGGTTTGGCTCTGCAATCAAACAAGACAGACACAAACTTCAACAGATAATTAGAACTGCAGAAAAAATAATTGCTACCAACCTGCCTTCCATTGGGGGCCTGTATACTGCATGAATCTAAAAGTGGGCTGTGAAAATATTTACAGGCCCCTCACATCCTGGACATAAACTGTTTCAACTCCTACCCTTAAAACGACGCTATAGAGCACTGTACACCAGAACAACTAGATGCAAGAACAGGTTTTTCCCAAACGCCATCACTCTGCTAAACAAATAATTCCCTCAACCCTGTCAAACTAATTACTAAGTCTGCATTACTATTAATCTTTTCATTGTTCCTATCACCCATCTTATCCCACTTATGACTGTATGACTGTAACCTTATTGCTGGTATCCTTAAGATTTATATTGACTGTTTCCCTATGACTATCATTAAGTGTTTTATCTTATGATTCTTGACGAATGTATCTTGTATGTATCAGCAATGTCGGCTGGCGGCCCCCAGGGGAAGGTCCTTCTCGGTGGGGGCTCCCACCCTCTGGAACGAACTTCCCCCGGGTTTACGCCAAATACCTGACCTTCGGACATTCCGTCGCGAACTGAAGACACATCTTTTTATTCGCGCGGGGCTGGCTTAAATTGATTTTAACAAATTTTTAAATTCTTAGAAATTAATTTTAAATGGTTTTTTTTAGCTTATTATATATTTTACTTCTCAGGCCAATTTTAAAATAAGTTTTTTAACTGCATTTTAAATTTGTATATTGTACCGTCTGTTTTATTCTTGCCTGTATACCGCCCTGAGTCCTTCGGGAGAAGGGCGGTATAGAAATCAAATAAATAAATAAATAAATAAATAAATCTTTTTTTTTATGTACACCGACAGCATATGCACCAAAAAAAGTCCTTGTGTGCTCAATCACACATGGCCAATAAAGAATTCTATTCTATTCTATTCTATTCTATTCTCAAAACGATGCTGTAGGGCACTGCACACCAGAACAGCTAGACACAGGGCAGTTCCCTCCTCCCCATACCATCACTCTGTTAAACAACTAATTCCCACAACACTTTCAAACTATTTAGTAAGGCTGTATTACTATTCTTCTTCTCATCTTTCCTATTACCTATCTCCTTTTCTACTTATGACTATAACTTTGTTGATTATATCTTTATGATTTATATTGTTTATTTAGTATCCTGGTATGATGCATGTTGATTGCTTATTTAGTATCCTCTGATTATCACTAAATGTTGTAAATTATGATATATGATGAATGTATTTTTATGATGACTATGATCATGATTTATCACTTATAGCTTTTATGTATACTGACAGCTTATGCACTGAAGACAAATTCCTTGTGTGTCCAATTACACTTGGCCAATAAAGAATTCTGTAATAATAATAATAATAATAATAATAATAATAATAATAATAATAATAATAATAATAATAATAATAATAATAATAATATTTTAATTTGTATTAATTTGGTCTGTTCTGTTCTTCTATTCATCAGTTTTTTAAAATTGTTAAATTAATATAACAATCAGGTTCAAGAAGAACTCTTTCTTTCAGATCTGCAATTAGTCCTTATTATATTGCTGTTAAGTGTACGGGAAAAAAAAGTTTTTTTTGCATGTTTTATATCAGCAAAGCTTAACAAATAAACCAGCCAAAAAAAGAGAAAGGGAAAGAGAGAGAGAAAGGGAGAGGGAGGGAGGGAGGGAGGGAGAGAAGTCATAAACAAAATATATCTCTGATAAAAAATTTATATATTCTTGGCTAATATTAAAAAATTTTGAAAGATGGACAAATAAAAGTGTTGAGTCAAAAGTTGTTCTGACATATTTTTGATTATTTTCAATCAATTGAATGCTTCAATTTTTTTTTCTTCTCAAAGAAGAAACATGGTTGAAATTCTTATAGGTGGAACCTGTATTCTTACACTTATCTTTATTGCAAGATGATTGATGAATCTGCCTTTCATTAAACATCCTTTATTTATTGATCTTAAATTTTCCTGATTTTTCAAGGAAGACATCATGAAGACATTATTCCCACTGGATTTTTTTAAGGTTAGGAAATTTGCGTAGCCAAATGTAATGTGGGAATGACCTTGGGAGGAAGGTCAAGAGACACAACCAAGGGTAACTATCTTGTAAATGACAGCTTAGCTCCCAAGGAGGAAAGTGGGTGGGGGAAGAAAGTTACCATCAATTGGTAAATTTGTATTAGAAAAGTAATAAATTGTAAGTCGGTAAGTTGTATTACAAAGATAAACAATATCAACCAAAAGTACAAAAATAAATGCAAAAACATGGTAAAAATCAAGTACTAAAAGTTAGCTTTTTTCTGCCATGAAATGTAAAGATACAGATGAAGTACATGACCTTGTAATATTTGGATGCCATACAATGTCTCTTATGCTTTTCTGTTTTCAGTTTCATGAAAATTTTTACCTCATCAAATACATTAAAAACTCCTTTAAGGGTGGGTACATGAGAAGAATAATACATTCTTCTCATGTACCTCGGCCGAGGAGCTTGTTGCAACCTGGGAACGGGCCGCGGTGGGCGCTTTGGACCGTGTCGTGCCTTTGCGGCCTCTGACCCGGCGTAGGTCTCAACTGGCTCCCTGGTTTTCCGAGGAGCTGAGGGAGATGAAACGCCGGAAAAGATGCCTAGAGAGTGTCTGGAGGGCCAGCCATTCTGAAGCTGACCGAACACTAGTTAGGTCTCATATTCAGACCTACCTAGTGGCTCTGAGGGAGGCCAAGCGGGCCTATGTCTCTACCCTCATTGCGTCAGCAGATAACCGCCCAGCCTCCCTGTTTAGGGTGACTCGCTCTCTCCTCCATCAGGAAGTGTGCGAAGATCCCTTACAAGGTTGTGCCGAGGACTTTAGTAAGTATCTGTTCGATAAAATCGCTCAGCTCCGGGATGGTTTGGACCAAAATTGGGTAGTTTCAGGTGAGGTGATGGAGGCAAGTCTTGTTGAGCCCATTTGGGAGGAGTTTGATCCTTGGCTCCCGAGGACATGGGCAGGTTGCTGGGGCGGCTGAATGCCACCACATGTTTATTGGACCCATGTCCCTCCTGGTTGGTACTGGCCACTCGGGAGGTTACACGAGGCTGGCTCCAGGGAATTGTTAATGCTTCTTTGAGGGAGGGGGTTGTTCCCACCGCCTTGAAAGAGGCGGTGGTGAGGCCCCTCCTCAAGAAGCCATCCCTGGACCCAGCTGTTTTGGGAAATTACTGTCCAGTCTCCAACCTTCGCTTTGTGGCAAAGGTTGTTGAGAGTGTGGTGGCATATCAGTTACCCCAGTACCTGGATGAATCTGTCTATCTAGACCCGTTCCAGTCCGGTTTCCGGCCTGGGTACAGCACGGAGACAGCTTTGGTCGCGTTGGTGGATGACCTCTGGAGGGCTCGGGACAGGGGTTATTCCTCTGCCCTGGTCCTGTTAGATCTCTCAGTGGCTTCTGATACCATCGACCATGGTATCTTGCTGTGCCGGTTGGAGGGTTTGGGAGTAGGAGGCACTGTTTTGTGGTGGTTCTCCTCCTATCTCTCTGACCGGTCGCAGACGGTGTTGACAGGGGGGCAGAGATCGACTTCAAGGCGCCTCCTGTGTGGGGTGCCACAGGGGTCAGTTCTCTCACCTCTCCTGTTCAACATCTACATGAAGCCGCTGGGTGAGGTCATCAGTGGTTTTGGGGTGAGTTACCAACTGTACGCCGATGACACCCAGCTGTACATTTCCACCCCGGACCACCCCAATGAAGCTGTCAAAGTGCTGTCTCGGTGTCTGGAAGCCGTGCGGGTCTGGATGGGGAGAAACAGGCACAAGCTCAACTCCTCCAAGACTGAGTGGCTGTGGATGCCGGCATCCTGGTAAAGTCAGCTGCAACCGCTGCTGACTGTTGGGGGCGAATCATTGGCCCCAATGGAGAGGGTGCGCAATCTAGGCGTTCTCCTGGATGGACGGTTGTCTTTTGAAGAGCATTTGGCGACCGTTTCCAGGAAAGCCTTCTACCAGGTACGCCTGGTTCATCAGTTGCGCCCCTTTCTAGACCGGAATTCCCTATGCATGGTCACTCATGCCCTCGTCACCTCTCGCCTAGACTACTGCAATGCTCTCTACATGGGGCTCCCCTTGAAGAGCACCTGGAGGCTCCAGTTGGTCCAGAATGCAGCTGCGCGGGTGATAGAGGGAGCCACTCGTGGCTCCCATATAACACCTCTCCTGCACAAGCTGCACTGGCTACCTGTGGTCTTCCGGGTGCACTTCAAGGTGCTGGTTACGACCTTTAAAGCGCTCCATGGCATAGGACCCAGATATCTACAGGACCACCTTCTGTTACCATATGCCTCCCACCGACCAGTGCGCTCCCATAGAGAGGGTCTCCTCAGGGTGCCGTCAGCCAAACAATGCTGGCTGGTGACCCCCAGGGGGAGAGCCTTCTCTGTGGGGGCACCTACCCTCTGGAATGAGCTTCCTCCTCGACTCCGTCAACTTCCTGACCTCCGGGCCTTTTGCCGCGAGCTGAAGATGTATTTATTCTTCCGAGCAGGACTGGCATAACATGGGTTTTAAATTGGATTTTAAACGGGGTTTTATATCATGTCTTTTATAGTTTTAATTTGGCCAATTGTTGAATAAGTTTTTTAAATGGGTTTTATTGTATATTGTATTGTATTTTTATCTGGCTGTTAACCGCCCTGAGTCCTTCGGGAGAAGGGCGGTATAAAAATTAAAATATTATTATTATTATTATTATTATTATTATTATTATTATTATTATTATTATTATTATTATTATTATTATTATTATTATTATTATTACATTCAATCTCTTTTTAATTAAAGATAGAAAAGTCTGCAATGCTTTCTCAAAGATTTAGGAGAATGAGATCTACTCTCTAATCAATTCTGTGATAGTAGCCTTCATTTAGCCTTCTTTGATTGTAGAATTACATTTTTAAATTAGGAAGTTTGTACTGTCCTTGTTTATGATAAAAATAATATCCGGGTTATTACTGTGTTACAGCTTGACATAACTTCTTTTTAGAATTTTTTCCCCTTTGTCTCTAGATAGTGCTGTCAAGGTTTTATTTTTTATTACTGTTAATCAAAAGAGCGAAGACAACACAGTATACTGATAAAAGTCACCGTTAAAAATAACATTCAAAAGGAATGAAACCTAGTTCTATTTTAATGAATTAACAGTTGGTTCAAAATTGTATTTAAACTTCAAAATGATATTTAAGCAATCACAACAAAATACTAAATGTTAATTATGGTTAATTTTACTCTGAAACCAAACGAGCTTACAAAAGCTAAATTTATGTAAATTAGGCTTAAGTGTATAATTTAGCAATCAAGAATTTATTAAAATTCTCTTCATCTTGAATAAGACATCTATAACATCAAAACAATAGAATTTATAATACCTATCCACATTAGTAGTTTACATTTCAAAGGGAACTGTGCTGACCTCATAAAACACTTATTTGATAATTATTTTGCTCTGTATAATAGCAATCCTCTAGACTAAAAACAAATCACCCAAAGAGATAATAACTCAACTGTAAGATGAAATATATTCAACTTGTATTTTGCATAGTAAAATGATAAGACTGTTCCACATTTATTATACGTATATTGAAAAAGGTTTATCTATCTAAGCCAATTCAATAAATAAAAGAAAGGAATCTTCTTGATCTGAATATAAAACAGTATTATTTATTTATTTATTTATTTATTTATTTATTTATTTATTTATTTATTTATTGTTTCAATTTCTATACCGCCCTTCTCCCAAAGGACTCAGGGCGGTTTACAGCCAAAGTAAAGATAGTTAGTACAATTTTTAAGACCAGTTTAAAAGGAAAACCATATCTACAAATAAGCTCTATTTAATTTTATTAAAAATTACAATTAATGCTATTTATTTATTAAGATTTCTGAATAATTTTTCATCTTCTGCTAAAAGAATATCTCTCAAATTGGTGACAAGTTCCTGCAGCATAGTTTCTTTTGGATAAGTAAACATGTTATATCATTTCTAACGATTTAAGTTCCAAAGCCCACTGCAACTATATAGCTAAGAAGGCTCTAAAAGTTGTTAACTTAATTTTACGTAGCTTCTTTTCAAAAAACACCACACTACTGACCAGAGCATATAAAACATTTGTTAGGCCAATTCTTGATTACTGCTCTCCTGTCTGGAACCCATACCATATATCTGACATCAACACAGTTGAGCGTGTCCAAAGGTATTTTACGAGAAGAATTCTCCACTCCTCCGAAACTAATAAAATACCTTATTCCACCAGACTTGATATCTTGGGTCTAGAAAACTTGGAACTTCGTCGCCTTCGTCAAGATCTGGGTTTAGCATATAAAATCATCCGTTGTAATGTCCTTCCTGTCAATGACTTTTTTAGTTTCAATAACAATATCACAAGAGCTACTAACAGATTTAAACTCAATGTCAACCGCTCCAGTTTAGATTGCAGAAAACACGATTTCTGTAACAGAATTGTATATACTTGGAATGCATTACCTGACTCTGTGGTTTCTTCTCATAACCCCAAAGGCTTTACTCAAAAACTGTCCACGGTTGACCTCACCACTTTCCTAAGAGGACTCTAAGGGGCGTGGCGTGCATAAGAGCACAAACGTGCCTACCGTTCCTGTCCTACTGTTTCTTCCCCTATGTATATATATGTTTTTAGTACCTCGTTTCTCCTCATATATACGTTCATATATTATATAACCCTTTATGCAACGCTTGTATATATATATTGTTATATTGTTAATGTCAGGCTACCTCCGACAGTAAATAGGAAAGAATTCACCTTGACTCCATTTGGAATGAAAACAAGTACTTTTACTTTTACAGTCTTGATAGCAGCCAAGCAAAGCTGGAACTGAGACAAAATATGGCAAACATATCATATCCCCCCAATTGTCCCTCCTCCTCCAGGAGGTCAGGCTGGTCTGGTCCAATGCCAACTCCTTCACGGCCCCTCGTGGTAATCTTCTTCCACAGGTCTCTGGATGTCAGTCAACTCAGGAATGCAGTGTCGGTTAGAAAAGCGCGCGCTGATAACACTCAATCATTAATCATCCCTCCTCCCTGTTATGTCAGCCGACACTCTTAATAAGCTCCTTTCCCTTACCCCGGACGGTGGTATGATACATCTCATGATCTTAAGAGTTTATAATACAGAAATAAACATTTTACATTCTATCTACTGATATAATCATTTAAAAGTAAATGACAAGTGGAGTGGAGGCTGACATTCGCCCTCCTGCAACAAGGACGTCAGTCCTAGAAAGAAAAAGAGAAGTTAGGGTTTGTCAGGATATTTTTATAGAATTGTGCTATTTTTCCGATGCATGAACATCTTCTTTGTTCACCCATTCAGCTTGGGATAACGGAAGTGTTTCCAGGAAATAAGATATTGAATTTTATTTCTATGTTTTCTTGAGTCTAATATTTCTTTTATTTCAAAGTGTTGTTCTCCCTCTATGAGAATTGGTATAGGAGGGGGTGTATGGTTAGGACGAAAAGTAGACGTGTGTTCAGGTTTCAGCAAACTCACATGTAAAACGGGGTGGATTCTCCTAAGTGTTTTTGGTAAATCTAGTTGTACCGTCACGGGTTGATGATTTTACTATGGGAAAGGTCCCACATATTTGGGTCCAAGTTTCTTAGATTTCTGAGTGGTTTGAAGATATTTGGTGGAAAGATAAACTTTATCGCCCACTTGATATTGTTCTCAGGGACCTTTTTATCTGCTTGTTTTTATGCGCACGGTGAGCGTCGTCGATCGCCTTGCAGTCATTTTCCATGTGCTTTGTATTTGATCTATCCATTCTGATAAAGAGGAAACAGTAGTTTCTTCCTGTGGGAGTTCGAGATAGGAACAAAATCTTGGCCTGAAGCTATTTTAAAGGAGTAAATCCGTGCTACTATGAATTGAGTTGTTGTAGGCAACTTCAGCAAAAGGTAAGAGATCAGCCCAATTATCTTGCTGGTAGTTAACATAACATCGGAGATATTGTTCTAGTACAGAGTTCGAACGTTCACAGCTTCCATTAGTTTGAGGATGATGGGAGGAGCTTAATCCTTGGCGGAACCAATGAGTCGTAAAATTCTTTCCAAAATTTAGAAGTGAATTGAACTCCTCGATCTGAAATGATGCGATCAGGCACTCCGTGAAGTCTATAAATGTGTTGTACAAACAACTTTGCTAGAGTCTTTGAGGAGGGTATTTTTGAACATGGAATAAAATGGACTTGTTTGGAGAAAAGGTCAGTCACTACCCATATAACAGTATTGCCTGAACTTTCAGGTAATTCTACTATGAAATCCATGGATATTTCTTTCCATGGGGTTCCTGGTCTGGCTACCGTTTGTAGTAGTCCAGGAGGTTTTCCCGGAGGCCTTTTGGATGATGCACAGACCGGGCAACTTGCTACATATGCTTGAATGTCTTTTTTAAGACTTGGCCACCAAAATTGTCTTTTAAGAAGATGCAAAGTTTTCACAAATCCAAAATGCCCTGCCATTTTAGCATCATGGCAACGTTGTAGGATGGTTTCTCTGAGTGATAGAGGAACATATAGTTTTGTTCCAATCCAAGCTAGTCCATCACGGAGTGTGCATTCATGGGAATGCGTTAAGTACCAGTCATCGGTGTTTAAAGCTTCTTTAAACGATTTGGTTAGTTCATCTGGGAGTGAGGGGTCAGCTTTGGAGTGGCTTCTAGTTATTGCTGCGGCCGCCAACTGTTGCACGGGAAGTATTGGTTGAACCACCTCGGAGCGAGTGCAATTGTATTGGGGTAAACGTGAAAGAGCATCTGCTAAGAAGTTTTTCCCTCCAGGAATATAATGTAAAGTAAAATTAAAGCGGTTAAAATATTGAGCCCAACGGGCTTGTTTAGGCGAAAGTTTTCTAGGAGTCTTTAGCGCTTCTAGATTTTTGTGATCAGTCCAAACTTCAAAAGGATGATTTGAACCTTCTAAGAATTGTCTCCATGTCCGTAGGGCCCAATGAACTGCAAACGCTTCTTTTTCCCAAATAGCCCATCGTCTTTCGGTTTCAGTCAATTTTCGAGAAGTGAAAGCACAGGGTTGTAAATTACCATCAGTATTGTTTTGGAGCAAGACGGCTCCGACTGCTACATCACTTGCATCAGCTTGTATTACAAAAGGAACATCCATGTCAGGGTGCTTTAAAATAGGTTCGGCGGCAAAGAGTCGTTTCAATTTTTCAAATGCTGCTTGACATTCCATTGTCCATTCGAGGGGTAATGATGGTTTGGGTTTCGTGTCTCCTTTAGTTTTTAAGAGGTTAGTTATTGGTAAAGCAATTTGAGCAAAGGAGGGGATGAATTGACGATAGAAATTTGCAAATCCCAAAAAACTTTGGAGCTGTTTGCGTGTGCGTGGAGGGGCCCATTCCAAAACAGCTTTCACTTTTCCTGGATCCATTTCTAACCCATCAGCCGAGATGCGATATCCTAGGTAGTCTATTTTGGTTTGATGGAAATCACATTTGGATAGCTTGCAATATAGTTCTGCAGATAATAACTTTTTGAGTACAGCTCTTACTAGTTTAATATGTTCTTCCATTGTTTCTGTATAGATAAGTATGTCGTCAAGGTAGACAAGAACTCCTTTGAACAAATGCTGATGGAGTATTTCATTTATTAGTTGCATAAAAACTGCGGGCGCCCCCTGCAGTCCAAATGGCAGTACTCGAAACTGGAAACATCCTAGTGGACAGTTGAAAGCGGTTTTCCATTCATCCCCCTCTTTTATACGAACCCTGTAGTAGGCTTCTCACAGGTCTAGTTTGGTGAAGAATTTCCCCTTCGCTAAATGTGCTAACATGTCTTTCATGAGTGGCATGGGGTATATGTTTTCGGCGCACACTGCGTTTAGGTTCCTATAGTCAACTATAAGATGAAAGGAGCCATCTTTCTTTTCTCGGAACATCACTGGCGCCGCCACGCGAGGCCTAGCCGGTTGGATAAAGCCCCGTTCTAGGTTTTTGTCTATGAATTTACGTAGTTCTCCCAATTCCTTTTGGGTCATGGGATAAGCTTTTGGCTTTGGAAGCTTTACCCCCGGAAGGATGTCTATGGCACAGTCAATAGGCCTATGGGGAGGAAGTACGTCTGATGCTTTCTCACTAAAGACTTCTCGCAAGTCCCAGTATTCCTTGGGTATTCTCTCTTCCCCGTCTATCCGTTCAATCATTGCCCCTAACTTATCCTGGTGCAAGGTCATGGTAGGTCCCTTCTTGGGTTTCCCCTTTTCCCCTTTTAAGGTTTTGGAATGGAAACGTAGGACTCCCGTTCTCCAGTTAATATGGGGGTTCCATTTCATAACCATGACAAGCCTAACAACAGGGGTTGGTCCATTCCTGGGGCTACTATGAAGTTCAGAATTTCGCGGTGGTCTCCTATTATCATTTCTATGGGTTCCGTTACGAAATGGGCGGGCCCTCCCCCTGCCACAGAGCCATCTAACTGGGCAAACGCTATGGGCCTACTTAAGGTTCTCAACCTTAGTTCCATTTTTTCTACTAGTTCGGGACTGACCATACATCTAGTGCATCCAGAATCGAGTAGTGCTAGCAGTTCCCCCTTATTACCCGAAGAGGGTACATGTAGATTAACTGGAATGTCCAAGGGGCCCCGTGCCCAACTCACCAGAAGGTCTTCATCGGACTCTGACGTGGTTTTGCTGTCGTCAGTATCAGTCGACACTTCGCCATCCTCCTTGATGGGCGTGCCCTTCTTGGCAACGCCCTCCCCCACTTTTGCTGGTTTACGCGCCTTAGCTGCTGGCTTCACTGGTTCCTTTTCACCACCAGGGGTCGCGCTTGGTATCAACTTAACCCTACAGTCGGCTGCTCGGTGGCCTTCTTTTCCACATCTGTAGCACGCAGACGAACGTGGTCTTCCTCCCTCCAATCTAGGGACGTCCCTATAAGTTCCTTCTGGAAAACGGCCAAGGGATGGCCCTCCAATGCGCTGTCTTCTGCCGCGGTCCTTCACTAACTCGATTTCCATCTCTGCTGCCAGGGTGTACCAGCCATACAGCATAGTTGGAGAGGCTCGTGCTCGACACAGTTCATAGAGATCTCCATTCAGACCATCTTTGAAAATGTCTACAAGGGTCACCTCCGACCACCCTCTCATCAAGGGAACTAAATCACTGAACTCCTGGTTATAATCAGCCACCGGCCTCCTCCCTTGCCTGATGGTTTTCATCCGACCTTTGGCCTTTTGCTCTGCCAGGGGGTCCTCAAACCTCCTCCTCAGTGCAGTCATAAAATGCTCGTAGTTTTGCAGTAAGGGGGAGTGGTTTGTATGTAACGACACATACCACGCAGCTGCTCTTCCGGTCAAATTATGAGTCACAGCTCTCACTTGTGCTGCCTGTGACCAATAATCTTCCCCCCAGTCTATCATGTGGTCATTCACTTTCGCCAGGAACAGTCCCAACTCCTTCGCATTTCCATCAAATTTCTCTGATATGGGGGGAATTTTTGGCTTTTCCCTTCCCCTGCGCGGCCTTGCTTGGTCAGCAGATGGCGCCCGGCCCTCATCCAATTCAGCCTCCTCTGGGGAGAGAGTTTCCAGCCCTGGCTCTTCCGAAATCTCACCACCCTGGAAATCACCCTTAGCTGGCCCCTTTGTATTCTCTTCCTCCTCTTCTCCCTCCCACCTGGAGGACCGAATAGGGGATTCATACCTTTGGCGAGCTGCTTGCCTCACTTTCACTTCACGGAACAGACGTAAGGCTTCCTCCAACTGGAGCTTGTCCCTTATCTCTTGTTCTGTTTCCGAAAGTTTTTCTTTTCCTTTTTTCTTTTTCCTTTTAGTTACTCCAGAGGGAAGCTTTTCGGTGCTTGGTTTCCACCCTTCCTCTTCCAGTTTTAGTTGCTCTGCCCACCGAGCTCTGCAATCTTCCAGCTCAGGGTCGAAAGTGTCAGCAGAAATTCCTCCGGACGCCTCCCCCAGCTCAGCCGGCAGCAGGCCTTCCATCACATTTGGGTTTTCTCCCCCCTCGGTATTGCGATTGCAATCCTGGTTGGTAGACATGATGTGTGTTCCAGCTTAATGTCAGGCTACCTCCGACAGTAAATAGGAAAGAATTCACCTTGACTCCATTTGGAATGAAAACAAGTACTTTTACTTTTACAGTCTTGATAGCAGCCAAGCAAAGCTGGAACTGAGACAAAATATGGCAAACATATCATATCCCCCCAATTGTCCCTCCTCCTCCAGGAGGTCAGGCTGGTCTGGTCCAATGCCAACTCCTTCACGGCCCCTCGTGGTAATCTTCTTCCACAGGTCTCTGGATGTCAGTCAACTCAGGAATGCAGTGTCGGTTAGAAAAGCGCGCGCTGATAACACTCAATCATTAATCATCCCTCCTCCCTGTTATGTCAGCCGACACTCTTAATAAGCTCCTTTCCCTTACCCCGGACGGTGGTATGATACATCTCATGATCTTAAGAGTTTATAATACAGAAATAAACATTTTACATTCTATCTACTGATATAATCATTTAAAAGTAAATGACAAGTGGAGTGGAGGCTGACAGTTATGACAAATAAATAAATAAATAAATAAAATAAATGTTAGTTGCTCTGGTCATGTTGGAAGCATTTATACATATTTGATAAAAAATAGGCACTTTTGATATGACGTACTTAGAGAAGTGTTTCCCAAAGTATTTCCCACTGCTTTCTGCAATTCATACCTTTCTCTTTGTCCTTTCAAAGTAGTATGTAGCTGTATTTATCCCATATTCTAGCTTTTTGGAAGATAATCTCTAAAAATTTCAAATCAATTCTTAAGAGTAATTTAATTCACTATAATATGAATTCTGAACTATGAAACTAAAGTTTCCTTGACATTTAAGTATGTTCACATGTGCATGCATGCATATGTGCCTTAATTTGTAAACATTTTAAGACAATAACACTTTTATTCTATATACAGCAGCTACATCTGGAATGACAAAATCCTATTACAATACTGTATCTCCACTCTCCTTCAGGGAGCACATTACATGAAATACTACTCCTATCTTTATTCATCCAGACCCTGCCTTCTGCATCTGTACATCTTGATTGCTTAGATGCTGAAGTAGAAATGTTCTCTAGAATGTCTACTGCTTATCACAAAGAATCATCTTACTGCAGCCCTTTGTCTGCGCATATTCTAAACATGTAGTATTTTGTTTTTAATGCCATGATTAAGTCAATAGAAGAAAAACTATCAATTCTGGAACAGTAGCTATGTGGACTGACTAACTTTTATGGAACCACTTTTTAAAAATGAAAATATTGAAGTTTTAATCAATGCCATACTGAATTACACACTTCATTCATTTACATGTAATTCTTGGACTTTTTTTAAAGCAAATGTAGGATTCTTTTCAAAGTTTATAAAATTAAAAAAAATTTAAAAAATGAAACTACTGATTTTGCCAATGTAATTTCTCTGGAGAATGTTATGTTATTATGAACACGCAGATTCTTTAAAGATTACAAAAGATAAATTGGTTATCAAATCAGTCACCACACATACCTAATAATGTGAGAGTCTGCTCTACAAAATTTCCACAAAAGTCCCTTTTAAAAAGTGCATTGTCCTTTAAAGAGTCAGAAAATAATATTGAATCACAGCACCTGTTTTATCTAATTCCGTACCACAGTAGTAGTGTAATTTTCAAACTAGAATATTATCTGATTGGAATACTATCAAGTAAAACGACCTTAAAAGGTTTGAATTAATATTCCCAAAAAAGTATTCCCAACATTTCATGATAAGAGCTGCAGGATATGAATGCATATTTGTAAATCTTCCAAATCTTGATAGGTATATAGCCTGTTCCAGTCTTTCCTTTGTTTAATTTCTGTTTTGTTCCCATCTTGACTAAGAAAAGTGGAATTGCATTATACTAATATACTTTTATTTTACAGTGAAGCTCATAGCAGCCTGAAAGCTAAGAATATCAGTATTTTCCTTTAAATCAATCACATATTATTGAAAAAGCCTGCGTCTGTGAGCAGCTTTAAGCAGCTTTCATTTGTAAGGTTTTCTATGCAGTTTTACATAAAATAGCACACCATACTTCATAGATATTTTTAAAACATTTGAAAACTACTTTAGTTTTTTTTAAAAAAAAACTAAAAACAAAATGATATGACATTGCAGTTGAACTCTCTTAATCCCATTCATGTTAAGTATAAGCTTAGGTTAATATCACCAATTTTGGAAAACTTCAAGTAACTTATTATAAGCCCAAACATTTTACAAAATTACCAGGTTTCACTGTATTCTGAATCATCCACATTTGATTTTCTAGCTTTTAAGTTAGATTTTAAAGACACACCTTATCTATTCACTGACATACTGTAATCTGTAAAAATACTTTTGAAATGTATTATTTAAAGTCTCATGAAAATGTTAACTTAAATAGCATAAAATTGTTATGCGTTTTCAATATGTTATTTACTATGATAGTTGCAAAATAATAAGGTAAAGGTAAAGGTTTCCCCAGTCCAGTCATGTCCAATTCTAGGGGGAAGTATTTACAGTGGTGGGATTCAATTTTTTTAACAACCGGTTCTGTGGGCATGGCTTATTTTAGGGTGTGGCTAGCTGGTCATGTGACTGGGTGGGTGTGGCTATGGGCATAGAAACTACTCAGAGGGCTAAAAAAAGTCATTTTTGACCAGTCCTTGCACTTTTGACCGGTCCTCGCACTTATGACCATCCTCACATTAATGCCCATTGCAGCATTTTTAGCAACCATGTCACTCATTTCACAACTGCTTCTCTTCACAACACAGTTACAAGATAGGGCGCAAAATATAAAATGTGCAGTCGTCAGTGTGAGGACCGGTCAAAAGTGTGAGGACAGGTCAAAAATAACTTTTTCAGCCCTCTGAGAAATCCCTATGCACAAAATGCTGCAAACAGGCATAAATGATGACTGGTCATAAGTGTGAGGACTGGTCAAAAGTTCGAGAACCTGTCAGAAATCACTTTTTTCAGCCCTCTGGGTAGTCCCTATGTGCAAGGGACTACTCAGAGGGCTGAAAAAGTTATTTTTGACCTGTCCTTGCACTTTTGACCAGTCCTCGCACTTATGACCATCCTCACATTAATGCCCATTGCAGCATTTTTAGCAACCATGTCACTCATGTCACAACTGCGGTGCTTCATGTGACCGAGTGGGCGTGGCCAGGTGGTCATGTAACATAGCTTCTTTGCCCTAATGACAGTTTGCTGCAATGTTCATAAGTGTGAAAACGGTCATAAGTGTGAGGACTGGTCAAAGTTCGAGAACCTATCAGAAATCACTTTTTTCTGCCCTCTCGGTAGTCCTTATGCACATAAGGACTACCCAGAGGACTGAAAAAAGTGATTTCTGACAGGTTCTCACACTTTTAACCAGTCCTCACACTTATGACTGGTCATCATTTATGCCTGTTGCAGCATTTTTAATAGCCATGTCACTCATGTCACAACTGCGGTGCTTCATGTGACCGAGTGGGCGTGGCCAGGTGGTCATGTAACATAGCTTCTTTGCCCTAATGACAGTTTGCTGCAATGTTCATAAGTGTGAAAAACGGTCATAAGTCACTTTTTCAGTGCCATGCTTGTTAAACCAATTACCAGAACAAATCCATTCTCCCTCCCTCTTTCTCCCCCCTCTTTCTCTCAATCTTTCTCTCCTTAATCTCTCCTTCTCTTTCTCTCCATCTTTCTCTCCTTCATCTTTCTCCCTCTTCTATCCTTCATCTTTCTCCCCTCTTCTATCCTTCATCTCTCTTTCTCTCCATCTTTCTCTCCATCACTCTTTCTCCAAATGGGGTAGGGTAGGCTGGCCCTGCCCTGGTATTCTAACATTTCTTGCCTGAGAATTTCCTGTATATGAATCCTGTTGTGGAGTCTCATAAAATGACACTGTTTTCCCAATCAAGCAGTTATGTACGATTTTTTATTTAAAATGCATCACAGTAATTGTCAATTACACCTGCCCAGAGAGTCATCTCAGTTCTTCCACAATTGTTGTGGCTGAATTTATAACCTGGCCTCTAAGTTAACTCAGTTTCTTAACAATAAATTGGCTGGGTTCACGCCACATTCTGAGCCCCCCAAAAACTCTACTTGCACCCAGTTACAAACTCCAAGCTGGAGAAAGCTAAAGAGGGTGTGTGTTAGCGGGAGAGAAATATGAGCAAGGAATCAAATCGTTTGGGGGGGGCGGTTTAAGAAGAAACAAAGATAAGAAGGGAGAAGAAAAAAAACTCATGTTGCCGGAGGGAGCAAAAACACCAGCTGTTTGGGAAGAACGGAAGGAAAGAAATGCAGGAGAAGAGATGGGGAGGGTGGCTAAGATGGGGACGGAGACAAGAGACCGCAGTGAGTGATGGGTGGCTGAAGCCAGAAGTCGTTGCAAAAAGGGATGCTGCCTAAGGAGCTGGCAATGCCGCTGGACCAAGGAGAAGGGGTGGGGGGAGAACGGGAAAAGTGGGGGGTGGGCAGGAGGACGAGGGGCTGGATAGGAGGGAGAGAGAAATAGCAAAAGGGGGGCTTCAAAAGGAGGGGGTGAGGAGAGGGGCAACGAATGGTAGAAGTAAAGGGAGGGCTTGGTTCAGGATGGGCGCGGGGAAGGGAAGAAACGCTGGTGGCTGGTGGAGGAGTGCAAGGGGCTTCGCTCCTTCTATGCCCACCACCCCCTCCTCCCTCCCTCCCTCCCTCCCTTCCTTCGCTCCCTCTGTGGCCTGCATTCCTCTCCGCTTCCCACTCCCCTCTTTTGCACCCAGGTCGAGGCAGAATTAGCAAGCTATGCCTCAGGCCGGCACCGCCTCCCTCCCTCCCTCCCTTCCTTCGCTCCCTCTGTGGCCTGCATTCCTCTCCGCTTCCCACTCCCCTCTTTTGCACCCAGGTCGAGGCAGAATTAGCAAGCTATGCCTCAGGCCGGCACCGCCTCCCCCTCCTCCCCCCGCCCCCGCCCCCGCCCCCATCACCACCACCAGCCTTCCCTTCCCTTCCCAAAGCTGGGGTCTCCCTGGGCTGGGCCATGACCGAGTCAGCTCATCCCCAACGCCGAGGCCGGGTCCGCCACGTAAGGAGACGAAGCCGAACTCATCTTGACAGGCGAAGGGGGCGGGGAATCGGCGGCGGCAGCGGGAAGGAGGGAGCGCGAGTGGCTGCTCATGTGCCCGGTGGCGCCAAAAGCTATGGGGAGAGAGGAGTTGGGGGTTTTTTTACCATGCTGAGGGCTCACAGGCTCACAGTCTAGCAGAATGTAGAAGCTGCAGCAGCTCCCTGCTTGTAAATTGTGGGGGGGAAATTGAATGGAAAAAGCTGGGATGAAGATGCCCCTCCCTACCCTTACTTACCAGTGTCTGTCAGCGGCCGTGTGGCACTTGGATCGGGTGGGCTGCGAGGCCACCATCCAAGGGTCTCTTTAGCCAGTAATTAAAGCGCCTCACTGGCCACATGGCCAGTGAGGCACTTTAATCGCTGGCTAGAGAGACGCCTGGATTGAGGCCTGTTTCGGTCGGCGGCCTCACAGCCCACCCGATCCAAGCGCCACACGGCCGCTGACAGACATCGGTAAGTAATGGTGGGGAGGGGAGGGGCAAGGGGCAGGGCAAACCACCAATTTAACAAACGGTTCGGCCGAACCATCTAGAACCGGTAGAATCCCACCACTGAGTATTTATCTCCATTTCTTAGCCAAGTGAGCTAGAGTTGTCTAAAGATGCATCTGTGATCATGTGGTGAGCATGGCTATATGCCGAGGTACATGGAACACTGTTACCTTTCTACCAAAGTCATACCTATTTAGATACTAGCATTTGCATGCTTTTGAATTGCTCAGTGGGCAGGAGCTGAAGTGAGGAGGGGAGCTCACCTCATCACCTGGTGCTTGAATCTGGAACCTGGTCTGTCAACTTTCCAGTTGACAAGTCCAGCATTTTAACCACTGAGCCATCATGTCCCTAGAAAAATAATACAAAGAAGTAAAACATTATTTCTAAGTAAACTAATTTATTTTTTAGATTTCAAGCTTGCTACATTTACCCTGAAACTATCACTCAAGTTATCGCAATAGTCAAAGGGTATTACATAAGGCTTTATCAGTCATAGTTAAAATCAGTGTGTAGTTATTAATACTTTATAAGATACAATGTTAGTTAAAAATTCATGCAACAAAGAATTATTGACAGAGATCAGAATTAGCTGCAGATATAAAACATAATTAATTAAGCTTACAAAAGGAGGATTTGCAAGGCACAGGAATAAGGACTTAAATGTTACCATTAGAGAACAAAACTTTGTTTTGATTATGTAATATATTAAATAAAATATCAATTAAAGCATTTTTAATATGCTTATGTGGTTTAATTATCATGACAATTATGTGAAAGGCACACATGCCATCTGAATTATTTCTATGGTCAGCTTAAATAGATCTATTAGAATGAATAATAAGAAGTATAATATGCAGAAAAATATTGAAGAATTAAAAATTTGCCAATGTCCCTGGTTCTGATTTACCATTTTTCCATTAAATAAAACATACACAATCCATTGAGAAATATTATTTCATAGTTTTGACTGCAGACATCAATATTTAGCACTATTATATCAAGTCAAATTCTCTCACGTCAAAAATTTGTGGATTAGTTTCATTAAGATTATTAATAATAAGAATGATGATACTAGAGTTTTCAACAAAGTTGAAGAAAAAAGAGAAGTCTCTGAAAAAAATTAGTAAATACCATGCAGAAATGTTTCCAAAAGCTATATTATATTTTATGTAAATATTTCTAACTTTGAAAGTTTGGCGTAAGTCAGATTTCTGTAGCCCTTTATTCTTACTGTCTCTGAAAAATGTGATATATATCCAGGCCTATAATCAAGTATTTGAGATGAGGAGCAACAATCTGGCCTTCTTGGGGGAAAGATGGAAATAGGAGGACAACTGCCATCCCCTGAAAACTGGTCTAAGGGTTAATAAAAATATTTTGTGTTGTGAGCAGTACATTTTCTTTGCTGAGCAAGGGTCATCACAAATTGCTTTAGTAAATCATTTCACATGACTTGAAGGTTGTCCCCATCACCTATCTGTCATATTCCTGTAGAAGACTACCTATTTTGGAAATGCATGTGAGAGAAGGCATATGCTATAACAATAAATGTCCACCAAACCTCAGGAAACTTTGCCATAAAGGACATAGTGGCATGTGCTCTGCTCACCTGAAGTTTTGGTGAGTAAGTGACATATGCCAAAGCATGTGCATACTCCTACAGAAAGCAATGAAAGCCTATTAACTAGAACAAGTGAAACAATCTAATTATTTTGCTTCCATCTTAGAAAAAAAATCAGCATGTTGATTCATGAAGTAACTTCAAGGGTATGCTTTGAGTTGGGAAAATTGATTCAAAATAGTGTAAAGTTTTGATGTCCAGAGCCAACAGATAATTCTCATATAAGAATCTAACATATAAGAAAGAAAGGAAAAATGAAAAAGCAAAGAACATAAAAAAAATAAGCATCACTTTGAAGATTTAATAATCTTGATTTCTGAGCTGGCAAAGTTCAACCTCTTTCTACCTACTGCCTAAATACTATCTATCTATCTATCTATCTATCTATCTATCTATCTATCTATCTATCTATCTATCTATCTATTTATCTATCTATCTATCTATCTACACGCAGACACAAACTATATATAATAGTTTATCACATATGATCTCACTCCACAACAATAAACACACATACACACACACAGAGAGAGAGAGAGAGAGACTGTGGGGCTATAATATATGATTCAGTTTTGGAATATTGTTGTAATATAATGTAAGACAATAGTGTTTTTCTTTTTGTAGATTTCTGTTCTTTTTTCCCCCACAGAAAATTGATGATCAGTCTACTGAAAGTTTCTTTATATAGTCAGTACATGTAACTGAAATATATAGAAAATGGGGCAACCTTCATTCCTGTTCTGACCTAGGCTTTCTGAGTTAGTAAAACGCATGAGTAGTCCCAAAAACCTCTTTAATTTCAATGGCTGGAAATTCTGTTCATTCACAGATGAGTCTCAAATAGTTGTAGAGTCCTTCAGGATAAGGCTGATAATGACCCCACTTTTATCTCCCTTGACACACTGCCAAAGTCCTAATTAGCAAAGCCACACAGAGTCCAGAATCAAACAGAGCTTCAGACTTCAAACTGAACAGAGCAGTGGTGGGATTCAGCCATTTCGCAGCTATTCGGGAGAACCGGTTGTAAGGAAGATGGCGGTGACCAGGTAGGGTGTTGAGGCTCTTGCTCTGATGCCCACCACATTCTACCAATCCATCGCATCCCTACCTTCATGATCCCAATCCGAAGCTGGATTGCTTGAGAGTGATCGACTCCAGCTCCGTGAGTAGTGGCTGTTCCTGATTCCCCAAAGCTCTGAGAGGTTTCCCCAAGGCATAAAAAAGGCTTCATAAGCATAACAAAGGCTTCATGGGGTTTCCCTGAAGCACTTTTGAAACTCTTCCCTGTGAAGGCTCGGTGAAGGGGATTCCCCCAAGCACAGGGAGAGAGATTCCCCAAAGCGCAAAAGAGGTTCCATGAGAGGGATTCCCTGAAGTGCCAAAAAGGCTCCATGAGGCTCTCCCTCAGAGAAAGCTGATTCCCCAAAGTGCAGAGAAGCTGATCACTCAAAGCACAGAGAAGTCTCCATAAGAGGGATTTCCCGAAACGCCAAGAAAACTCTGTGAAGATTCCCCTGCTCATTTAGGAATGTGATTCTCCTTGATTCTCCATAGCTTCGACTCCGTGAGGATTTTGATTCCCTTAAAACGCTCCTATAAACCCCCACTGAAACTTCCTCCATCATTTTAAACTGGATTGGATTTGAATCTACCACCATTTTAAAAACTCTCCCATCAGAAGATTACAAAACAACACAAAGGACAGCATCTAAAAAGCACGCTAGCTAAAAGCTGCAGGAAATGAGCTGCTGTTTCTTTTGTTTGTTTCTTTCAATGCTATCTTTCAACTAGCAATTCATCTACTAATCTAGCATCTGGTATAATTAATTGATAGTTATTTCCTATTTTATTCTTAATTGCCTAGCTATTTTTGTCATACAAATATATTCCATTAAGTAAGGGTTAACTATATAAGCTTTATAATTATTATTGATTCTAATATCAATAATATTATTGATCACTAATTCTAATATTATTGATCACTAATTATCATTACTATCATTTATCAATTATCAAATATCAATTATCATTAGTCATTAATTAATTAGCACTGAATAGCTGAATATCCAATCATCTAATTAATTAATTATTAGCAACTCAATAGTTAAGTTAATTGACATTATTTACTGTTCTATGTTAATTGATTTATTATTGTCATTAATTTGTTATCTGATTAATTACTTGCTAGTTACTATTTCACTATTGATATTGACTAATTAATTTTGTAAAATACTTATGGAACATTGACCATGCCAGGCAAAAACTCCAACAGATCTGCCAAACACCCTCAAACAAAAGTTTTCACTACAAACAATGACCCAAACGACTCCAGAATATGCTATAAATGTAACAAATCCATCGATGAATGTGATGAGTTCAAGAAATGCCGATTATGTACCAGTTATGCCCACCACAGCTGCCTGAAAATAAACAAATCGATAGCCAATTTCCTACAATCAGATCTTACATTTATCCATATATGTCCATCTTGTTTCCCAAAATTTGACCATGTAATTGCCATGTCTGATAGGGTCCATACCTTGGAAACAACTATAAAGTCTCAACAAATTACCATCGACTCCATAGAAGCAAGCTTAGAAAAAAGAATACTAGCATGTTTTGAACCACATTTCACAAATCTTGAAAAAAAAATTACAACACAAAAAAATGAAAACTCAGATCAAAATCTTTTCCCAATCCAACAAACATTACCTAATCCACAACCTAAACCACAAAAATCTGCCAACCAACCAAACACTGTAGCCATACTCGTAAAAGATACCATTGTGAGAGAACAAAAATGTCAAAATGCTATATTGTTTGGATTAGATAACACCAGTGAACCAGATATCACTAAGGTTTGTAACATCATTAAAAATTATAATTCACATACCATCTCCCCTGACGAAATAATTGAAGTCTCCAGAGATGGACCTGAATACAAAAACAGTTATGGCTCAGTGGCGCCTAGATTCTATAGAGTCATCTGCATAAATGAGACCAGCAAACGAAAGTTCATTTATACTATACATTCAATTGCCAGAATCAACCCCATCCACAGCAAACTTAGATGACGGCCTGATCTATCATTTCTGCAACGGATCCACTCCCGCGAACTCCGCACAGAACTCAAATGACGGCAAGACAAAGGCGAATCCAACTTACAGATTGACTACCGTACTGACTGAATTAAAAGAAAAACCTACAATCAACTGCCCAACCACCAACCCCCCATCACTCAAAACATCCAACCATCCATCGTACAGAACATCCAAACATCCAAACATCCATTGTACAGAACTTTCAACCAGCCGTCATCCAAAACTAGGTATGCATGCCCCTTATTTCCTCTATACCACTACAACCACTACAACCACTACAGAACTTAAATGCAAACTGACAAATGCAAGAAGCATTGTAAACAAAATGCCTGAATTTCTCCTCTTGTTAAATACTGGTACGTTCGACATTATAATTGTATGTGAAACATGGCTGAACTCATCCCTCCCAGATTCCATCATTTTAGACAGAGAATATCATGTTTTCCAGTCCAATCGCGAAACCTGCAGAGGAGGTGGAGTGGCTATCTTTTACAAAAAGTCACTGAATCTAAAAAATATTCAAGTTGCACATAAAGTCGCTCTTCAAGAAACTATTGTCTGTGAACTGTCCCTTAACATCACACTTCACTTCTTGCTATGCTACAGAGCCCCCGACCAGGACATTGCACATGCGAACATGTTAACCACACTACTAACATGGGCTATCTCTTGCCCTTATCCTCTCATCTTCCTGGGTGACCTCAACCTACCTCTTATTAATTGGATAACAAACGAATGTACAACTGAACCCATCCATACTACCCTATATAATGCTGTTACAAATCTAGGTCTTGATCAACTAGTAACTAACAATACAAGACACAACAACTGTCTTGACCTCATCTTCTGCAACAACGCAAACTCAATTTATGGACTACAAATAAAAGAACCCTTTTCCAACAGTGACCACAGCATGATAGACTTTTGTCTCAGTATACACCCTTACAATAATCTCCATAATAATGGTATACCAAACTACAATTTCAAAAAAGTCAACTATGATCTTGCAGACACCGACCTCTCATCTCTTGACTGGCAAATTCTATTCTCTAACTGTATCACAGCTGAAGACCACTATAGCGTTTTCCTACTTGAAGTCAATAGAGTCATTAAACTATATGTACCACAAACTACCACCAAAATCAGGAAAAACAAAATACCCATTTCAATAAAAAAGCTCCAAACCAAAAAAAAACAAAAAACCCCTCTGGCGAAAAAAACAAAACTGGCTATTTAGCCAACTTTAAAAACCGCTATAAAAATATATGCCACCAAATAAAGACTGAATGCACCAATTACCACATCAAACAAGAAGACGACCTTCTGCACACAAAATCCTATCGCGCTTTCTATAATTTTGTGAACAAACTTAAAGACTCAAGATCCATCCCACCCCTAAAAGGACCTAACGGTAAAGAATGTAATGATGAAACAGTTAAAGCAAACCTCTTTAACACATTCTTTGTCTCAGTCTTTGTTAACAGTAATGGCTCATACCCAAAATTCCCCAGTTGTACCAACAGCGATTACAACGATCGAACACAAATAGATTTCACAGAAGATAATATCGAAAAGGCCCTTTGCAGGCTGAAACCATTTCTATCTATTGGACCTGATAGTCTATGTGCATACTTCTTAAAAAGGATTTCCACTGTTATAGCAAAACCCCTAAGCATAATCTTTGAAAAATCTTTCAGGACCAGCTCCTTTCCCAAACTAGCCACGGTCATCCCTGTCTTCAAAAAAGGAGACCCCAGCCTAGTTGAAAATTACAGACCAATTTCTTTATGCTGCATCACCTACAAAGTAATGGAATCAATCATCAACCAATCCATCACCCTCCACCTTGAAACAAACAACCTACTCTCTAATAAACAATTTGGTTTCAGAAAAAAAATATCCTGTAATTTACAACTTCTTCATTGCAAAATCATATGGACTACAAATCTTGATCAGGGCAAAGCAATAGATGCAATTTACATAGACTTCTGTAAAGCTTTTGACATAGTAGTACATGACAAGCTTCTTCTAAAACTAAAATCCTACGACATCTCCGGACCCCTCCATAATTGTATAACAACATTCCTGTCAAACAGACAACAAGTGGTCAAAATAGGCAGTCCCCTATCAAATCCTGCTCCTGTCAGTAGCGGTGTCCCCCAAGGCAGTGTTCTAGTACCAACACTCTTCATATTATACATTAACAACCTCTGTGACCATACTATAAGTAATTGTGATCTCTTCGCCGATGATGTTAAACTATTTAACACCACCAACAATACAGCTACCCTTCAAAAAGACCTGGACTTTGTGTTGGAATGGTTAAAAGTTTGGCAACTCCAAATCTCAACCAGCAAATGCTCTGTCTTACACATTGGAAAAAAGAATCAGAACACTAAATACAGGCTTGATGGACATTACCTTGTAGATGACCCTCACCCCGTCAAAGACCTTGGAGTTTTTATATCAAATGATCTAAGTGCCAAAGCCCACTGCAACTACATTGCCAAAAAGGCTTTAAGAGTTGTAAACTTAATCTTGCGTAGCTTCTTCTCCAGAGGCTGTGTGCTCTCCCCACTTCTCTTCTCTCTGTATACCAATGACTGCATCTCCAATGATCCATATGTTAAGCTACTGAAGTTCGCAGATGACACAACAGTGATTGGTCTCATTCGAGACAATGACGAATCCGCATATAGACGAGAGGTCGAACGACTAGCCTTGTGGTGCAACCAAACCAATCTGGAACTGAACACACTCAAAACCGTAGAAATGGTGGTAGACTTTAGGAGAAACCCTTCCATACTTCCACCTCTCACAATACTTGACAACACAGTATCAACAGTAGAAACCTTCAAATTTCTAGGTTCTATCATATCGCAAAATCTAAAATGGACAGCTAACATCAAAAACATCATTAAAAAAGGACAACAAAGAATGTTCTTTCTGCGCCAACTCAGTAAGCTCAAACTGCCCAAGGAGCTGCTGAATCAGTTCTACAGAGGAATTATTGAGTCTGTCATTTGCACCTCTATAACTGTCTGGTTCGGTTCTGCAACACAACAAGAAAAACATAGACTTCAGATGATAATTAGAACTGCAGAAAAAATAATTGCTACCAACCTGCCTTCCATTGAGGACCTGTATACTGCACGAATCAAGAAGAGGGCCGTGAAAATATTTACAGACCCCTCGCATCCTGGACATAAACTGTTTCAACTCCTACCCTCAAAACGACGCTATAGAGCACTGCACACCAGAACAACTAGACACAAGAACAGTTTTTTCCCGAAGGCCATCACTCTGCTAAACAAATAATTCCCTCAACACTGTCAGACTATTTACTGAATCTGCACTACTATTAATCGTTTCATAGTTCCCATCACCAATCTCTTTCCACTTATGACTGTATGACTATAACTTGTTGCTGGCAATCCTTATGATTTATATTGATATATTGACCATCAATTGTGTTGTAAATGTTATACCTTGATGAACGTATCTTTTCTTTTATGTACACTGAGAGCATATGCACCAAGACAAATTCCTTGTGTGTCCAATCACACTTGGCCAATAAAATTCTATTCTATTCTATTCTATTCTATTCTATTCTATTCTATTCTATTCTATTCTATTCTATTCTATTCTATTCTATTCTATTCTATTACACTACTAACCAGAGCATACAAAACATTTGCTAGACCAATTCTCAAATACAGCTCGCCTGTCTGGAACCCACACCTCATTTCGAACATTAATACATTTGAGTGTGTCCAGAACTATTTTACAAGAAGAGTTCTCTACTCCTCTGATCACAGCAAAATACCTTATGCCACCAGACTTGAAATCCTGGGTTTAGAAAATTTAGAACTCCGCTGCCTTCGGCATGACCTGAGTATAACTCATAAAATCATCTGCTACAATGTCCTTCCTGTCGAAGACTACTTCAGTTTCAATCACAACGATATACAAGCACACAATAGATTTAAACTTAATGTGAACCGCTCCAATCTTGATTGCAGAAAATATGACTTCAGTAACAGAGTTGTTAATGCCTGGAATGCACTACCTGACTCTCTCGCCTCTTCCCAAAATCCCCAAAGCTTTAACCAAAAACTATCTACTATTGACCTCACCCCATTCCTAAGAGGTCTGTAAGGGGCGTGCATAAGAGCACCAGCATGCCTACGGTTCCTATCCTAATGTTCCCTTTGATTGTATCCAATTTGTATGGTTATTTCATGCTTATACTTATATATACTGTTGTGTTTGACAAATAAATAAATAAAAAATAAATAAAATAATTAAATAAATAGAATTAACAAGGTTGCTTCCTGCAAAGGCCCACATGCCTTTGCTCCTCTTTTAAGTCTTATGAGAGGGGCCAATCATTCCAAGCCCTACTCCCGAGTCATCCTTTATGTTTTAACTGTTCTTGCCTTTTGGCAGCTCTGGACATGTGCGCACTGGGAACAGGCTCCTGAATTAGAAGAAGAGACAGTAATGACAGTAATTAGAAGAAGTTCAGTAATGGAATGTGTGTTTCTTTTTGTTTTTGGAGAAAGTTCTTCAAATTTTCCATAAGACAAAATGACAAGGATGAATGAGAGCGTGTATATGTGTGTGTATAGTTTTTTTTTTCCAGGTATGCTTAACAGTCAGAAGTCATGAAAGGAAAGCAGTCAATATTTGTTTTTCTGGTATGGAAGAGATGGGAAAAGAAGGGAGCAGCCACTTATCACAGGCTATGCTAATTCAGTGTGGACAACACCTTGATCACTAGTATGAAATCTGAAAAGGCATTTCTAATACCAGCTACATTTCCAGCTGCTTCCTGCATGGGAAAAAAGCATCTGAGGGCTTCAATACAGAAAACATTCAAAGCCAAGTGAGTCATGGAGATGGATGAAATAGAACCTTGCATTCGAATGTTTGCTTCCTGCATAGTCAGAGTGTTTATGAATATCCACCATTCACTGACAATTTATCAGAAGTTCTTCCATGGGAAGTTTAGTAATGGGAGACAATTTCTTTCCCACCATTAATCTTCCCCATTCATATTCATAAGGACAACTGCCAACTATGTCTTCTGGTTGACAAGAAAGATTGGCAAGAGCCAGTGAATTAGAGCAGAAACATTGTTTTTGCTTCAATTCATAATAAATAGCAAAACAACAACAACAGAAACTAAAATTGGAAACATATAAAATAGTTATATCATCCAATCCACAATGCTCTTGGAGAAAAAAATCCTCATAGATACAAAAAAATCACACGTTTTAAAAGGATCTATAATATACTGTGATTAAAAAAAACCTGGAAAATTTTGAACAGCTTTTCACGTAAACGTTGTTGTTAAATCAAGACTGTTAAAGTTCAGGAGGAAATATTCAGATCAGCCTCCTTTTCATTGTGGGATTTGTATTAAATATGATGCAGAGGCATCTGAACATATAGATTACAGTCAATGAGGCATAAACTCTATAGATGTTTTGACAATATAATATGGGCCAAACAGAACTGTGAGGACCATTTAACTGATTGAGCCAACTCTATATTAAGATTTTTATATATATTAATGACAACAGAGTAAAATGTCCCCAGCTGTCTAGCTCTTATGTCCACATATCTAAATCTCTGAATAATTGATTTTACTCTCAAACTGCTTTTATTGTTAGGAAATGTGTTCTAACATTCAATCAGAATGTTACTGCCTATAATTTAAATCCATTAGTCTCTGCATTGAAATCAAGGAAAACAAATTTAGGGAAACTTCTGAGTGATATCTTTCCAGGTATTTGAAAGACAGCAATCATATTATGCTTGTACAGGCAACCAATCTTCCGATGGCCAAAATGTGCCCAGATTCATCTACTGGTCTTCCCAAAGAATTGCAGCCGTTTCTTTTTTTCTTTCTTATTCAAAAAGTACATGACAATTTTTTTCATACAATTTTTTTTCATACAATTTTTTTTAACCCATTTTTTAACCCATTTTTTTAAAATGTTACCATTGTATACCAAAATCAAGCTTGGATGGTTGTCTGTGTGCAAAAATATAAATATAGATTATTCTAAACTGTATCTAAAAAGTATAGGTTTATATATGTATATATATTGTAAAATAATTGATAGGGGAATTTTTAACTGTTCTGACTAATGATTAAAAATCATCTTATGCCACATACCCAACTCTATAGCCTTGCCCCAATTTCTTGGATAACAGTTCTCCTGGAAATGCAATGTAAATTCTGAATAGTGCTTAACCAAACATTTGTAAAATTAGATGGTCTATAAGGATGGAAAAGCTTGAGTTTCATTTTTAAAAAGAAAAACAAGTTATTTTCATTATTGAGGAAACTGAACAGAGATTTATAGTTAAAAAGCTTCACAAAGATTCTGATCCCACTATGGACTGAAGAACTGTTGTAATTGTAGTAGAGAGTTCTGAAAAACACTTTTGTTTGATTCCAAGGCGGGTACCTTGATGTAGAAAATGGCCTCGGAAACTAGAATCTATTAAAAGTAACTCATATATCTATCATTTTGGTAGAAGTTCAAGGAATTTCTTCTTTTTCCCCCTTTTATTTATCTTCTGTTTATCTCTCTTTAGGTTAAAATATTTATTAATATAGCTGAACAAGTTGCAATACAAGAGCCATAAGTTCTTTCAGGATTCCAGGACAACAGGACAACAACTAAAATCCTACGGCATTTCAGGACCTCTTCACAATTGGATAACTGCTTTCCTATCAAACAGACAACAAGTGGTCAAAATTGGCAATGCTCTATCAAATCCTGTTCCTGTCAAAAGTGGTGATCCTCAAGGCAGCGTTCTTGGACCAACACTTTTCATACTATACATAAATGATCTCTGTGACCATATCTCAAATTATTGTGTTCTCTTTGCTGACAATGTCAAACTATTTAATACCACCAACAATACTACTACCCTTGACTTTGTATCCGATTGGTCTAAAACTTGGCAACTCCAAATCTGAACAAGCAAATGCTCAGTCTTACATATTGGAAAAAAGAACCCAAACTAAGTACAAGCTTGATGGTCATTACCTTACAGATGACCCCCACCTTGTAAAAGACCTTGGAGTTTTCATATCAAATGATCTAAGTGCCAAAGCCCACTGCAACTACATAGCAAAAAAGGCTCTAAGAGTTGTAAACCTAATTTTGCATAGCTTCTTTTCCAAAAACTCTACACTACTAACCATAGCATATAAAACATTTGCTAGACCTATTCTTGAATACAGCTCACCTGTCTGGAACCCATACCACATCTCTGACATTAATACAATTGAACGAGTCCAGAAATATTTTACAAGAAGAGTTCTCTGCTCCTCTGTAAACAACAAAATACCTTATACCACCAGACTTGAAATCCTGGGATTAAAAAATTTAGAACTCCGCCGACTCCGACAAGACTTGTGTTTAACACACAGAATCATCTATTGCAATGTCCTTCTTGTTAAAGACTATTCAGCTTCAATCACAATAATACAAGAGCAAACAATAGGTTAAACTTTAATGTTAACCGCTTCAATCTTGATTGCAGAAAATATGACTTTTGTAACAGAGTTGTTAATGCTTGGAACACACTACCTGAGTCTCTGGTCTCTTCTCAAACTCCCAAAAGCTTTAACAAAAAACTGTCTACCATTGACCTCACCCCATTCCTAAGTGGACTATAAAGGCATGCATAAGTGCACAAAAGTGCCTACCGTTCCTGTCCTATTGTTTCCTTCCAATATATGTTCTTGTATATAATGTTGTGACAAAAAAAAACCTGGCTTAAACAAGAAATAAAGGGTTTTATTTAACAAATATAATATTTAATTGAATAATATTTATCATTAAATTCCACACCAAATTTATATAGTTACCCATCTCTTCTCATTAATATTGGATAAATATCAAGAAAGCTAATTGATAAAGATATTTCACTCAATTCAGCTAGCCAATAGCCCCAAGAATGGCAGGAGTCAGATCCCTTGGGGTGTCATGCCTGGCACTCCTTCTAACCTCCTCCAAGATTCAAACTGGGTATAAAGAATAGCACTTGAGGATTGCTTTCTAACACATCTCCTCAAGGAATTGATGATAATTTTTGACAGTGCCAAGAATATTTTTCAGAGTCTCTACCAAAAGTGCCTGGGGATATTCTGATGACACCTCCAGAAAATAATCCAAGAACCAAATGTGCTAGAAAAATGTTTATGAAAACTTTGTTTCTAGTATGACTGTTGTTACATCTGCACTTAGCAGGCATTAAGTTAGGTAAGGAGCTCAAGCAGTTCTCATCATCTCAATTATTACAAGTAAAAATGCAGACAAGAGATTATGCTAGAGTGATGAACAGCAGAGTGATTTAAAATTTGCAAGTACTTTGCAAGTTTCTTTTAAAATTACCCAGAGTTGTTGAGAGTTGGATAGTATACCAGTTTAAATAATATATTAACTGCAAAAAGCAACTTTACTTGAAACAGCTTACATCATGAGATAATAACTTTAATATTATTAAACAAATATCTGCTTACCACCAGTCCTTAGAAGAAAATAGGTAGACAAAAATGCCAAAACCAGTCTAAACATCCAGACGACTGTATGATCAGTCATCCTTATCATAACTGAGTTTGTGGGGAAAAATGCTGTGCAAAGTTTGTTAAGTTACACAGTAATAACTTAATAACCTTTTCTACACAAAAATTTGTGTAAACTGTCCAGAGTCACTGTTAGTGATTTGGCAAGCCATATAAATTTTCTAAACAAACAAACTTCTTATATTTGCAAATGGAAAATTATTTCACAACACTGTCTCCTCACCAATCTTTTAGGATGCCAAATACACTTTTACATTTTTTATCATTTTTATCAACCTCTTATTCCATTTTTCATAACAAAGTGGCTATATCAGTGGTGGGATCTTCCCGGTTTAACAACCGGTTCGGTGATCATGAGATTTGCAAACTGCGCATGTGCAGTTTGAAGAAATCTTCACTTCCTGGTTTCTTCAGAGGAGTAACACAGCTGATTCACACGGCAATCTGCTCTACCATACAAATCAGCTGAGAAAATAAAGGTAGGAAAATAGTGTGGGTGGGCGGGTGGGCCCATCTGATCATCGGGACAAACCAGCTCGCTCCCAGCTGATCATTGGAGCTACCAGTTCACCCGAACCAGTTCAAACCGGTAGAATCCCATCCCTGGGCTATATTGCTTTGCTTCATATTAGTTTTAATGCTTATATGGGAATTTTAGTAACTGGGAGAGGCTTCTCTGCATATGCCAGACATATACAAAAATTCTTCTGACAATCTTCCATCAATGCAAAGGAATGGGTGTACATATCTATTTAATTAATTAAAACTCCTAACTGAGGTCTCAGAACAGCATGACATGTTTTAAAAACAGGTGAACTGAATTATTTTGATGGTATTAATCTCTTCAGTGAGATGAAGCTTGCATTTCATATATTTATAATAATTAGCATGCTGATCCAGAATTATTTTTTTTATCATGCTAAATTGAATCACTAAATTGACTACTTTATTCAACCTTGCGTCTGTGTCTCTGTGTGTATGTGTACACCCAAATAAACATGTTTATTGGTTTATCTGAGCTTATTCTGCCACACACAAACATGACTTTTCTTGAGGAGATGATTCCTTTTCCTAATGGTTTTGCATAATTGTTGGAAAATTATGGAGTCAGAAATAGCATTTTTTAAAATACATTAGAGCTTTTGCTGCATAAATTATCTGTGTTCACAAATAAAAAGGTCATTATCAGATCACATTCATGGACATACATTTTGATATACACAAAAAACTTTAATGGGCAAAAACAGAATTCACAGTAAGATGCTTGCACACTATTCTCTAAAAAAGTAGAGACATTTTAATCATTTCACAATAATAAAAATTTTCAGCCATATTTTTAGTTTGGAATTGGTCATAATTTTAAATTCTGCCAATAAATGAGAAGGACTAACAACTATAAGAGCAAATGGATTTTTTTATGTTAGACACCCTACATAATTAGCAAAAAGATGATTTTCATAAACCAAAAAAGTTTGATTACAACTGGAAAATGAGATAAACAATGAGTCAACAAACATGTTTATTGCTGTACCTGTGAAAATTAATATAATTTGTATGACATGATATTATAACAGGTCTCAATAATAACAGTTATGGAACTGCTAGTACAGGAGCTAGGGAAACGGGTAGTAAAGATATAGTTAATATATAGAAGAACTAGAAGAAAAGAATTTTGGTGAACACTACTCTGACTTTCAAATTTCATAAAGATGTTTATATGAAGATCTCGGTCTGGCAGACTGAAGAATTATCATTTAGAAATCTAATTTATCATGCTAGACTTGTTTTTATCTCTAATACTTTTCTTTGTTACTGGACTACTCACTGCCCGCCTCTTAACAGTGTTGCTGTTGATAATATTCTAGCTGTTCACTTACTCAAGGGCACTGTTTTAATTCTAGCACTGACTGTGTTCAACATTCAAGTGTGGATTTTAGCAAACCTAAAAAATGAATTATGTTCAAAATGCAAGAGATCTTTACTGATAAGATGCCATGGATGGACTTATCACAATTAATTAGGAATAGGAATCATATGGTAAAATGCCAGATCACAGTCACATTAAAATACAGCCAAACACAATCTTTCCATTAGAACTATTGAAGCTTTGAATGATCGAAGTGGAGTTTATGGTTTTCAGAATAAAATGCCAGATCACACTAACACTAAAATACAGCCAAACACATTTTTTCCATTAAAATCATTGAAACTTTGAATGATCAAAATAGGGTTTATGGTTTTTCTTCACCATATTAATGATAGAGTTTAAAGGGTTAAAGGAAGTGGGCTGACATGAATATTATTTATTTATTTGTATCCCACCTTTATTATTTTTATAAAAATACTAAAGGAGGTGATCATATACAACAATCTCCTCTTCCTATGTTCCTCACAACGACAGCAACCCTGGGAGACGAGTTGGGCTGAGAGAAAGTAACTGATTAGCCAAAGGTCACCCAACCAGCTTTCATAACTAAGGCAGGACTAGAATTCACCATCTTGAGCATTCTAGTCTGGTGCCTTAACCACTAGACCAAACATCATAGCTGTTTCAGATTTATTAAACCAGTAAACAACATATATATTTTAATTAGAAAACACGTAAAGTTTTCATTACAGCTATTTCAGATTTATCAAATCAGTAATCAGTAATAGGTTTCAATTAGAAGACACAAATGAAATAAATAGGCAAAATAAATAAGCCCAGATGAAAACACAAGGTAGTTTATGCTTTAGTAAAAAGCAATACTTGACAGGAGATTTTAAAAATGGACAGGAGCACTAAAATACTGTACAAAAGGTCAGTAAAAATAGTTAATTTCACAAAAACACAACTAGTATTTTGGGGACATTTCTCCTCCACTGTTAAGCAATCAACTCAGACCAATACAAATTTATATTTTATAATAAAACAAATATATTTGAAAGAGAGAACCAGCTAGCTTATGAAGTTAATATTTAATTCTTTGAATATTTTAAATAATTTCATACCCTGTTCAGAAAACTCTGGTTATTAGGGGTTTTCATTTAATACCATGTGCATTTCTCCTCTAAAAAAAGGTATTACCTAATTATACTCACCTTTTTTCCAAGTACAAGTTTTCTTTAGAAATATTTAAAACTTCCTATGTCAATGCTCCTGATAGATTAAAAAAGAAATGTGTGCATTTGCTTGATGTTAACATTGAAATTTATTGGAATAGACCTGTTGAGATGCAATTTTACTGGTAGAAAATTTCCATATGTCAATGCTCCTGATAGATTAAAAAAGAAATGTGTGCATTTGCTTGATGTTAACATTGAAATTTATTGGAATAGACCTGTTGAGATGCAATTTTACTGGTAGAAAATTTAAGAGTCTTTGCCTCAAAACATTTATTTTAAAGTATTATAATATCTATTTATTAAACTATTTGGGAAATAGAAATCTTGTTTATGCTTGCTTTTAGCTGTATAATTGAAACATCTGCTAAACTTAATCATTTTGCTTTTGTTGAACCATCTTTATAAAGGCTTTAGGTGTTGTTGTTGTTGTTTTTTTAAATAAACCCTATGGAAATTTCATTGCATTAATAATCCTTAGAAGCTGTTGGACATATGCAACTCTCACACATTTTTTTTTAAAAAAATGCTCATAGTTTAGTTTGTGATATTTAACCCACAGATAGAAAATCTTCTATAAAATGTTTATATTTATTTTACAGTTATAACATGAATCTCTTAGCTTGCTACAGGGGTGTAAAACTCAAGGCCTGAGGGCTAGTTCTGGCCCCCTGGGTGCTTACATCTGGCCTGCGGGGCTGGCCTGGAAATAGCAAAGGTCCAGCCAATGGTGCTTCTGCCAGCGCCCCCCGCCCCCGTGGCCTATTTTTGGCCTGGACAGGCTCCTACGTATAGATTTTATTAAAGTAATAATAATCTGCAAGAATGGAAAGATACGGAAAGACATAATGAATGTTACTCTGTTGCTTTGCTAGATTTAACTCTAAATCTCTTTCCATTTTTCTAAAAAAAATATTGGTAGTTACTTTTGTTATTTTTTTAACTTGTGTATTCTTTGAATATCATTCATTTCCCAAAATAAATATGCCATAACTACCGTATTTTTTTGAGTATAAGATGCACCAGATTATAAAATGCATCTTCGTTTTTGGGGACGAAAATAGGAAAAAAAATTGCCTACCAGGTATACCAGGCTAGCGTCCTTAGTCTGGTCAGCTTCAGCACATTAGGTTGCTGGTTTTGAGTGTGCACACATGCGTTTTATTCCCTGCTTGGGGATAAAAAACAGCTTCTAAAGCACAGCTGATTGTCAGAGAAAGAAGCAATGAGAAAAAAAGGCAAAGCTTGGAAGATCACTTCACTCGCTTGTGCCTCGTTAGGGCTGAAAAACAGCTTCTAAAGCACACAGCTGAGAGTTGGAGGGAGCAGGCAAAGTGCAGAAGATAGATCACTTCACTCGCTAACACCTTGTTAGGGCGGGAAAAAAGCTTTGAAAAAGCTATGTTCAGAGTATAAGATGCACCCATATTTTCAGCCTCTTTTAGGGGAGGGAAAGTGCATCTTATACTCCAAAAAATACGATATACATTGAGTGTTACTTTATGCCATTTTTATTACATTTTGTGTTGCAACAATCATTCAAGGTTAACAGATTACATGATTTTAAAAAAGACTTGATTGAATCATCCCTTTGACTAAAATCTTTGATTTGAAACAAAGAAGCAAATCAGGTGCTTTCAATTCACTTCAGTTCAAAAATAATTTTGAAAATTGATGTACAACTATTGATTGGACAGTTTTGAAAAAAAAACAATTTAAATGGGTTGTTACGGCATGTTGGATATACACAGAAGGAGTAAACTGACAGAAGCAGATGGACAGACAGTGAAAGAGACTGGGAATAATAACAAAGAAAATCTATTAGCAAACCTTGTGACAAAGTTGATAAACTCTGAGACACTTCAGTTTCTGACCAAGCTGATGTTGTAGCCAGAGGCTTGGATATGTTTAGGAAAATTTCAACTCAGAAATGTTGCTTGGGATAATTATAGTAAGAGTAAACAAAGGCATCACAACACAGTCTAAATTCCAAGTTCCTAAATATGTTAAAATTATTATTGCCATCCTATATATTAAGTCTAATACATGGAATAACCAGACAAGATACTAAATGCTTGTAGTATGGTAATAATAATTTATAATAATAATGTTCACATACTATCAGCAAATGATGGAATTCTATAGTCTAGAAAAAATACTTCTATAGTATTTTTTTTGAGAAATACTATTGACAGTTTAGTAGATCAATATAACTTTTAGAACATTAAACTTTGGAAAATCAAGATGAATGAAAACAAGCTTTTGAAATCCTACAAATGCTGTGATGCTTTTTAGTGTCAAAAGAAATAATAATTCTTGAATTCTGCCTGTTTAGAGTTGACACAATTACACTGAACATTTAATATTAGCAAAACTTTGGCAGCTCCACAGAAATTCAGTATTTGTTTGTTTATGACAGATACAAACAGTGTGAGTAGGATGCATAATGCATAGATAAATAAACTGTAATCTATTGGCAAAAGGAGTTGTTAAAATAGTGGAATTTGTGATCAAGATAATAGTGTAGTCATATTGGCAGAGGATTTTCTGACACTGCAGATCATTATCCTAACAGATATCAAGATATCTTACTCTTTTTTTTCTTTTGCAATCATCTGTGTTTGTTTGAGTGGCAGTCAAGAAATGCCTTTCCTTAAAATAAGAACCATAAAACCTGAAAAATTAATGTTTGTCCTTACTGAAATAATGGGGAAAATAATATTAGATGTGATATTAACTCTTGAATTACTAGACTGAATGCAGCTGAGAAGAGAATATATCATTCAGGTCTTGCTGGTACATCTATAATTGGTTTAGGTTATTGCATACCGTATATACTCGAGTATAAGCCGAGTTTTTCAGCACGTTTTTTGTGCTGAAAAGCGCCCCCTCGGCTTATACTCGAGTCTACGTCTTCGGGAACCCCGCACAGGAGGGGGTACCGAACGGACTCCCATGGGAGGGACGGGGAGCGGGCCCGCCGAGGTCTCGCGGGATTTGTCGCCCCCAGGCCGGCCCCCATTCCCGTGTCTGGTGGGCGGACGGCGCAAACTTGGCGGGCTGTGCATTGGCGCGGGGAAGCCCTGGTGGTGCAGTGAGAGGGCTGGGCAGGGGAGCCGCCAGCCTTCTCGGCTGAGGGAGGAGGTTTCCCGACCGCGCGGCCGCCGCGCGAGCCACCCCAAAGGCCAGAAGAAAGGTCATTCCATCGAGTAATGGGCGGCTCCTTCCTCTCCCGCCTTACCCATGCTGTGCGAGCCCGGCTGGGCTGCAACACCGCCACCGCCGCTCCTTCCTCAGCCTCCCGGGCCGCGCTAGCAGCCGCCAAGCTCAGGCGGACTCGGCAGCTCCCCATCAGCACTCGCCGCGGCGCGATTCGGGCAGGAGGAGTCGGGCTCGCTCCGTGGCGGTGGCGCCCGCCGCCGCCGCCACCGCCACCGCCACCGCCACCGCCACCGCCACCGCCACCACCACGGAGCGAGCCCGACTCCTCCTGCCCGAATCGCGCGTGCAGTGCTGATGGGGAGCTGCCAAGTCCGGCCTGAGCTTGGCGGCTGCTGAGCGCGAGCCCGGGAGGCTGAGGAAGGAGCGGCGGCGGCGGGTTGCAGCCCAGCCGGGCTCGCACAGCATGGGTAAGGCGGGAGAGGAAGGAGCCTTTGCTCCATTACTCGATGGAATGACCTTTTCTTCTGGCCTTTGGGTGGCTCGGCGGCGAAGCTCGCTGCGGTCGGGAAACCTCCTCCTCAGCCGAGAAGGCTGGCGGCTCCCCCGCCCAGCCCTCTCACTGCACCGCCAGGGCTTCCCCGCGCCAATGCATAGCCTGGCGGGAGTTACTGCGGCTCACCCGGCTCCCGCCCCAACTGGTGGTGTCGGGGCAGCCGCTGCCGCTTTCTAGGAAAAAGGTCGCCCGCCCAAAACTCCTCGCCTTCTCCTGGGAAGGGCTGGATGGCTAGCCGGGAAGGGTTGAATAAGCCAACCTCCCTCCCTCCCTCCCTCCTCTCCCCCGCAAGCGAAAGAGCGTTTTCCCGTTGGAAGAGAGAGAGAGAGAGAAAGGAGGGGCCGTTCCTCCCCTTCTTTCATTCTTTCTTCTCCCTCCGTGCTTCAGAAGCTGGGCGTGTGTGTGCGCGCCTGTGTGCCCTAGTCCCCTTCCTTCTCTTCGGCGGCGCTGGAAGAGAGAGAGAGAGAGAAAGGAGGGGCCGTTCCTCCCCTTCTTTCATTCTTTCTTCTCCCTCCGTGCTTCAGAAGCTGGGCGTGTGTGTGCGCGCCTGTGTGCCCTAGTCCCCTTCCTTCTCTTCGGCGGCGCTGGAAGAGAGAGAGAGAGAGAAAGGAGGGGCCGTTCCTCCCCTTCTTTCATTCTTTCTTCTCCCTCCGTGCTTCAGAAGCTGGGCGTGTGTGCGCGCCTGTGTGCCCTAGTCCCTTCCTTCTCTTGGCGCTGGAAGAGAGAGAGAGAAAGGAGGGCCGTTCCTCCTTCTTTCATTCTTTCTTCTCCTCCGTGCTTCAGAAGCTGGGCGTGTGTGCGCGCCTGTGTGCCCTAGTCCCTTCCTTCTCTTGGCGCTGGAAGAGAGAGAGAGAAAGGAGGCCGTTCCTCCCTTCTTTCATTCTTTCTTCTCCTCCGTGCTTCAGAAGCTGGGCGTGTGTGCGCGCCTGTGTGCCCTAGTCCCTTCCTTCTCTCCAACCAGGAGAAGGCTTTCCTGAAGGTCGATCCAGCTAGTAGTCACTGGCCAGATGCTCGCTGGTGAAGGTTATTGGGGCTTTTGAGCAAGGGAGGAGGAACGCGAGCACCGCCTTCGCGCTGGCATTCCGGGATTTCCTTTGTTTAGAGCTGGGAATCCTCCTTCCCCTTTGCACTCCCTCCTCCCTCCCTCTCTCTCTCTCTCTCACACACACACACACACAGAGAGACTTCTAAAGTCGATTGGCACAATGCTAAGCAAACACAGCAGTGGGTCAAGGGTGAAGGCTAGGAACCTGGCAGGTGAAAGGTTGAGCGACATGAAAGGCAAAGACCACAATTGTTTTAAGAAAGAAGCTTTAGCAGGAGGGGGATGGGAGGGTGTTTTAAGTTTTGGCAAACAGCCAGGCCAACTGTATTGGAGAAGGTCACACAACTGGCCTTAACATTTTAGCTGCTGTCTTTTCCTCACACTTGGGTTTAATGATATTAGAGACCCTTATTGCCCTGCCAAAAAAAAAAAAGAGCCACCCCAACGTCTATGAAAATTAACCTTCTCTGCCAAGAGACACTGTGCAGGGTATTTTCACTATTGGTGTGCATACAGGCTTAGATTTGTGCTGGGTTCTTAGTGCTTAGAGCACTGACCTTCAGAGGCACCCTGGTCCCTTGGAAGCTAAAGGAGGACTCATTTTCATGCTTGCAGTTGTATTGTCAATTTCTGTGAGACAATGTTGTTGAAGTAACTCACTCACTCATTCATTCATTCATTCATTCCTTGTGTGTCCAATCACACTTAGCCAATAAAATTCTATTCTATTCTATTCTATTCATTCATTCATTCATTTTATTTTGTCAAATACATATTAAATAATTATATAAATATAAGCATGAATTGAATACATAAAAGGAATACAACTAAAGGGAACATTAGGACAGGGACGGTAGGCACGCTGGTGCTCTTATGCACGCCTTACAGACCTCTTAGGAATGGGGTGAGGTCAATACTAGATAGTCTTTGGTTAAGGCTTTGGGGATTTTGGGAAGAGACCACAGAGTCAGGTAGCACATTCAGGCATTAACAACTCTGTTACTGAAGTCACATTTTCTGCAATCTAGATTGGAGAGGTTCACTTTTAAGTTTGAATCTATTGTGTTCTCGTGTATTGTTGTGGTTGAAGCTGAAGTAGTCATTGATAGGAAGTACATTGTAGCAGATAATTTTATGAGCTATGCTCAGGTCATACCAAAGGCGGCGTAGTTCTAAATTTTCTAAAGCTGGGAATCCTCCTTCCCCCTTTTGCACTTTTATTGTTTTTCGTTCAAATAAATATTCATGTTATTTTACTTGGCTCTATCTTTATTTTTTACATTGACCAGTAGCTGCCTCATTTCCCACCCTCGGCTTATACTCGAGTCAATAGTTTTTCCCAGCTTTTTGTGGTAAAATTAGGTGCCTCGGCTTATATTCGGATCGGCTTATACTCGAGTATATACGGTATATACTGATAAAAAGTATGGAAAAATACTTGAAAACAATGTTGTAAATGTTAGTGTCCAAGAAAAAGATTTTTTTTAAAAAAAACATTTTATGGATGGAAAAGCAAAAGAAGACTTTATTTTATTTTTATTTATTTTATTTTATTAAATTTCTATACCGCCCTTCTCCCGAAGGACTCAGGGCGGTGTACAGCCAAAATAAAACACAGAATATATACAATTAAAAGAATTTAAAATGAACTATTACTATGCGGCCGATAATTAAAACATTTAAAAATTTAAAATATTATTAAAACCCCAATTTAAAAACAACTATTTATGCCAGTCCTGCTTGAATGAATAAATATGTTTTAAGCTCACGACGAAAGGTCCGAAGATCAGGCACTTGACGTAAGCCAGGGGGGAGTTCGTTCCAGAGTGTTGGTGCTCCCACAGAAGGCCCTACTCCTGGGGCCGCCAGCCGACATTGTTTGGCGGACGGCACCCTGAGAAGGCCCTCTCTGTGAGCGTCTGGTCGGTGGGAGGCATAAGGTAGCAGCAGGCGGTCTCGTAAGTACCGGGTCCTAAGCCATGGGCGCTTTAAAGGTGGTAACCAGAATCTTGAAGCGCACCGAAGACCACAGGAAGCCAGTGCAGACTACGGAGCAGTGGTGTTACATGGGAGCCACGAATGGCTCCCGTTACCACTCAGCGCAGCTGCATTCTGGACTAACTGCAGCCTCCGGGTGCACCTCAAGGGCAGCCCCATGTAGAGAGCATTGCAATAATCCAGCCGAGACGTAACCAGAGCGTGAGTGACCGTGCATAAGGCATCCCGGTCAAGGAAGGGACGCAACTGGCGAACCAAGCGAACTTGGTAAAAGGCCCTCCTGGTGACGGCCGCCAGATGTTCATCAAAGGACAGCCGACCATCCAGGAGGACGCCCAAGTTGCGAACCACCTCCTTTGGGGCCACTAACTCGCCCCCAACAGTCAGCTGCGGGTGCAGCTGACTGTACCGGGGTGCCGGCATCCACAGCCACTCCGTCTTGGAGGGATTGAGCTTGAGTCTGTTTCTCCCCATCCAGACCCATACGGCTTCCAGGCACCGGGACAGCACTTCGACCGCTTTGTTGGGGTGGTCCGGGGTGGAAAAGTACAGCTGAGTATCATCAGCGTACAGATGATAACTCACCCCGAAACCACTGATGACCTCACCCAGCGGCTTCATGTAGATGTTGAACAGGGTAGGCGAGAGAATCGACCCTGCGGTACCCCACAAGTGAGGCACCTCGAGGACGACCTCTGCCCCCCTGTCAACACCGTCTGCGACCGGTCGGAGAGATAGGAGGAGAACCACCGATAAACGGTGCCTCCACTCCCAACCCTCCAACCGGCGCAGCAAGATACCATGGCCGATGGTATCAAAAGCCGCTGAGAGGTCTAATAGGACCAAGGCAGAGGAACAACCCCTGTCCCTGGCCCTCCAGAGGTCATCGACATCGCGGAAGCCCTGGCAGAGCCAACGCCGGTACAATCGGTATCGTGGCAAACTCTGCAAAATCTATTGAAGAACCATTTCGCCAACACCGCCCAAATACGACCGCTTTGAATTTGGAGAGCGAGACAGCAAGAGGCGAATCCATCAGCGATTACATGGCCGCCCTGAAAAGCCTCCAAGGACTGTGGGTACCGAGACTTGGATGAGGAGCTGTTAGAGCAACTCATCCGTGGGGTCAGAGACATTCGCTTATGGAGGCGGCTGCTATCAAAAAGCAATCTAACGCTGGCAAACGCCTGGACGGCCAGAGCTCATGAGATGTCCACCCAAGCGGCGGAAACCCTACAAAGCCACTCACGCCAACGGCGCGAGCGCAAATCAACCCCGTCCACAATGAAGAAATCCAGACCGAATCAGGCGGCGAGGATGAGGAAGGAGTTTGCCTCACCGAGAAGGGGCAAAGAAGACCGATGAATGCGGAAGTTGCGGAGGGCAACACCAGCGTCAACGATGCAAGTTCAAGGGCGCTACATGTCGGTGCGAGAAGAAGGGCACCTGGCTCAAGTCTGTCGAGCACCCCAACCTTCCGCCGAAAATTCAAACCAACCAATCAGAGCGCAGGATCGGCAAGGCGACCTGATTGGTCAAAACAAAAGGGCGCGAACTCAAATCGAACGACCGTGATCATAGGCCGTGCAGCAACCCGCGTCGAGAAGAAAATCTTCACAAAACCGAAAATCGAAGGAGTGCCGTGCCGACTAGAAGTGGACACCGGGTCAGCGATCACAATCATATCCTGGGACACTTTTGCGAAAGCTTTGCCAAGAATCGCCAAACGCAAACTGCAAACACAGCGGCTACGAGTTCACGACTACCAAGGGAATCGCATCCCTGTTCGAGGGACCACCTCCGTCCGCCGCCGAGTACGGACCACACAAGAAGACCCTGCCCATCACGATAGTCGAAGGGACCCTGCCAAGTTTGTTGGGACTAGACTGGTTCCGCATTGGGCATGGGAGTGACTGGCATCTACAGAAGTGACTTTAACCTAAAAGACACACTCATGAACGAGTTCAAGATGTCTTCAAGGACTGCCTGGGCAAGTACAAGGGGACCCTATTTCCTTCAATTTAGACCCCAGGTAGCCCCCATACGGTTAAAGGCAAGGAGAGTCCTTTGCCCTTAAACCCAAGATTGACAAGGAGATAGACAAGCTCATCAGTCAGGGATACTGGTGCCAGTCGATCATGCAAAGTGGGAGACGCCAATCGTCACCCCAGTGAAACCAGATGGGTCAGTTAGAATCTGCGCTGACTACAAGGCAACGTTAAACAAAGCCTTGCAAAAGCGCTACCGGTCCCGTGGTACAACATTTGCTGCACTCGCTGGGGCAAGGGTTTTTGCCAAATTAGATTTGGCCTGCCTATCAACAACTGCCCGTAGACGCCAACACAGCCAAGCCCAGACAATTGTGACTCACAGAGGTGCTTTCAAGTGTACCCGGTTACAGTTTGGGGTGAGTGTGGCTCCTGGTCTATTTCAAAATTTAATGGAGCGACTTCTGCAAGGGCTCCCGGGGGTAGTCCCCTATTTCGATGATGTATTAGTATCAGCCGAAAATTTAGAAGAATTGGGGGAGCGCTTGAGGAAAGTTCTGGGCATTTTCCGGTCAGCCGGTCTAAAGGTTAAAGTGAACAAATGCCAAATAGGGGTAGAATCCGTAGAGTTCTTGGGCTACAGAATAGACAAGGAGGGAATTCACCCCACTGAAAGCAAAGTCAAGGCAATAAGAAAGGCTCCAGCGCCCAAAAACAAAGCAGAGCTACAGGCATTCCTGGGTCTAGTGAACTTTTACGCGGTCTTTTTAAAAAACAAGGCAACCATTGCCGAGCCGCTACATAAGTTACTGGGAAAGAATACTGTTTGGTCCTGGGGAAAGTCGGAAGCTAGGGCGTTCGAAGCAGTAAAAAATCTACTCTCGAGCAATAGCTTACTAATCCAGTACCATAGCACAATGCCATTGGTATTAGTTTGCGATGCTTCCCCTTACGGGGTGGGGGCTGTGCTCAGCCACAGGCTTCCAAATGGCACAGAAGCCCCAATAGCCTTCTACTCTAGAACGATGTCCTCGACAGAGAGGAACTATAGTCAGTTGGATAAGGAAGCTCTAGCTATAGTGTCAGGGGTAAAAAAGTTTCACGAATACGTTTTTGGTAGAGACTTTGAAATTGTCACAGACCATAGACCACTGTTAGGGTTACTGGCTGGCGACCGCCCAACGCCTGTGGCACTTTCGCCCCGATTGACCCGATGGACTATCTTTCTAGCCGCCTACTCCTACAAACTGCAGCATCGGCCAGGAAAAGAGTTGGGGCATGCGGACGCATTAAGCAGATGCCCACTGCCAGGGGCGATTGAGGACCACACTCCAGGGACACCCATCCTGTTAATTGACTCTCTGGACTCTGGCCCAGTCACGTCTAAGGAGGTGGCTCGGGCATCATACCGGGACATTACTTTGAGAACTGTACTTGGTTGGGTACAAAGAGGGTGGCCCGCTGCGCCGGGTGAGCGTTTTAAAGAATTTGCAAAGAAACGTGGGGAACTTGCGGCTCAAGGGGGGTGCCTACTGTGGGGAGATCGAGTGGTGATCCCAGAGAAATTGAGAAAAAGGGTGTTGGATCTCCTCCACGAGGGTCACCCAGGGATCGTAAGGATGAAGGGTCTAGCGAGAAGCTATGTGTGGTGGCCCTTAATGGACTCAGAAATTGCTGAAAGGGTAGGGAAATGCCAGGCCTGCCAAGAGTCCAGACCACTACCCCCAACGGCCCCGGTTCGGGAATGGGAAAGACCCCAAGGGCCCTGGTCTAGAATCCACATTGATTTTGCCGGCCCCTTCCACGGCCAAACCTTCCTGGTAGTAGTCGATGCCTACTCCAAATGGCTGGAAATCATTCTCATGAGATCCATGACAGCCGAGGCCGTGATCTCAGTCCTAAGGCACCTATTTGTCACCCATGGGTTGCCCGACACGTTGGTATCCGATAACGGCCCGCAATTCACGGCAACCCAGTTTGAGGAGTACTTGGCAGAAGAGGGCATCCGGCATGCCCTCTCGGCGCCTTTCCACCCTGCGACGAATGGCCTTGCAGAGCGTTTCGTCCGAAGCGCAAAAGAGGCATTGTCCAGACTCAAGCCAGGCGACTGGCAAACAAAAATAGATGTTTTCCTGGCCGTCCAACACAGAACCCCCTGTGCCACAACCGGCAGAAGCCCAGCAGAATTATTAATGGGCCGAAAACTCAGGTGCCCACTAGACCGGTTAAATCCAAACTATACACCGGAGGGTTACAAGGGGGAAATCGAAAAAACAAGAGGGATGGAAATAGGCGACCACGTGTGGGCACGCAACTATGGTGACGGCCCGATCTGGGTAGCAGGAAAAGTCTTAAACATAACAGGTCCAAAATCATACTTGGTAGAGTTAAAGGACGGCCGAGTATGGAGGCGCCACATAGATCAAATAAGGAAACGAATAGCAAATCAATCCGAGTTAGATGAGACAGGCCCTGACTATACAATGTTTGAATCCACAGCTGACTCAACCCCGGGAAAATCGCAGGACTTATCTGAATTCCCGGAGGTCCAGCGACGCCAACAGGTTCCATTAGAAAACAGCAGGGACGACACCACCAATAATCCAAGGCCGGATGGCCTAGAGGAGGAGCTGAGAGGAGCAAACAGCCCCTCCGGTCAGCTCAACCCACTCCCAGGGAATGAACTGCGCAGGTCCGAAAGAGTCAGGAGACGCCCAGTCTATTTGCGTGATTACGTTGAAAAATAATATGCAAATATTATGTAAATAGTGGTAAAGTGTTTTCTGGGAGGGAAGGAGTGTAATGTATCTTTAAATATTTTGGGCGGGAAACAAGCACATTGCTGATTGGTTGAAGCCGCCGGTTAAACTGTATATAAGGAGAGGTTTTTCCCCAGCCCGGTTGCTGGGTTCACCATATATTAAAGAGCTGTTGTCATTACCCTGGTCTCCAGCCTCGTTACTTCCCGAACTTAACAGAGATTATTTTGTGTTTTGGCGGGGGAACTTCACCAAGGGAGGCTCATTCAATTTCATTGTACACATGTTGTGCATTGACAATAAAGTTTTGATCTGATCTGATTTGATTTGTATGTAATGGACTGTGAGAATAATCTTGGGAGGCAGGAGGAAGATCTGCATCCAGAGCAATCAGACAAGCAACAGCCTACAGATTAGCACCCTGCAGATTCTAGCTGACCAGATACTTTGTACAGAATGGAAAGACTCCCTATTTATTTTCTTAGGGGATTTTAACAGCAAAGAACATACTGTATGGTAACTATTAAGTCTGTCTAATGTGTATGCATATTAACCCATAGGATGTGGCTGTAGTATTATTTATCCTTTTTTATTTCTTCTTATTTTCCTGTTCTGCTGGGTGCCCATTATTGTTGTTGTTGTTGTTTTGCAAGTACTCTGAATGCTTCTGTACCAGAGACAAATTCCTTGGGTGTCTAACCACAGTTGACCACATAAAGTGTTCTATTCTACTCCACTCCACTCTATTCCATTCCATTCCATTCCATTCCAAATTGGGGAGATGGAAAGTGTTTCAAAAGGGAGCCTTCTTAGTTCTCTGGAAATGAAAGGCAGGAAAGGGAAAAGTAGTTTCAGAATTGCAAGATTCTATTGCTGAAACCTTACAATGAGGATAGTAGTAGTACTCATAGTTTTGGTTTCCTAAATGGATATTGAAGGGCTGACCGGGGATGTGTAATAAATAGTATTTGTAAAAATTAATTTTAGTTGTATTTCATTTCAGTTTGTCTTATCACATGTCTAATTTCAGTTTGTTTTATCACGTGTCCAATTTCTTTTTCTTTCTATTCTTTTCCTGTACTTTCTATAATGATGCTTAACACAGGAAGAAATAACCTGATGGCTATGTACAGTGTAGGTACTGTAGAACTATTAGTTCTTTAGTCATTTGTAAAGCTGTTGAATAATACTTTTTCTGAAATTGAGCCCAGAGGGATTCACTGATCCTTCCCTGCAGAATGATAGAGCTAATTTATGAGCATCACTTACATGCAGTCATTCACCTAGTTGCGAATGCACCAAAACAGAGTACATCTAGTAAATTGATTTTAACATTTTACAGCCTTACCAAATTAATTTATTTGTATCCATTCTGAACAGGAATACATTTTTGTTGTTCACCATTCTGTGACTTCAATTACTATAATAAAGCAACTGAAAAATATTTAAAACAAACAGAACCAACAGAAAGCAAGAAGTACACTTGTTCATGTGATGAAAAATTATACCATATCATGTTTTACCTGCTTAATAAAACCATTACCATTCAATATAGGTATATTGACTATTTGAAAACTAAGTAAATTACTGTTGTGACAATGTAAGAGCAAGTTATTCCTTCCTCATCAGTTATTTTTAAACTATTAGCTTAATAATTAATAATCAATTTTTTTAATTAAACCATCAAACTGTATTAGGATTTTCATTTTAAAAATACAAAACCCAAACAGTCTGCTCTGCTTGTTCTGTATTCCAGGTTTACATAAATTGAATCTGATTCAGAATAACTATTTTTTTTCTGAGATCTCATTATCCTATAAGATAGTAACAGATTTTTTTAGGGAACTTCCTTTATTCAGATGTTCTGTTCCCAGAAACATTCTGCCAAAATTTAGTATTAAAGTACCTTTAATAGCTTTTATAACCTGCATCTGCTACATCGCTATGACAAAAAGGTGATAAGATTTTGGATCCATATAAGAAAGCTTTTTAAAATATGTACTCATATCTTCAGCATCTTTGGAAAAACAATTTTCTTGTAGCACCATGATAACTTTGTTTTATTTGTTTTATTTTTTAGACGAACATACATAAAAACATCTTTAATACAAATATAAACAGTGTGTCGGTTGGTTAATTACAAATCTTTTGTGCAATTTCACCAAATTCATATCTTTTAATTTATGTAATTTCATATTTTACCAATCTAATATATATCCAATTGTTTTGGTCCATTAATCATTTGTTTAACTATAAGTATTTCGTCCCTCACTTCATACAAAATGTTCTAAATTTTAAATTAATTGTATTACATCGTTTATTTCACCATCTTGAATCAAACTGATAATATTACATTATATTTTATATATTTCAACAATTCTTGCATTATAAAAACCTCTATCAAACTTCATTAACATATTTTTTTATCTAACCATTGATAAAATAAGTCCCATATCTTATAATATTGTTTATCTTCCTGTTCCCTAATTTCAAATGTCAATTTGCTCATTTCAACACATTTCATTATTTTCTTAATAGCGTCATCTTGCGTTGGTATTTTCTCATTTTTCCAATTTTTAGCAAACACAATTCCAGTTTATACATGTTAATACATTCACAATCAAATATCTCATTTCTCTATTGTAAGTTTCAGGTAAGATCCCCAATAAAAAAAACCTCTGGTTTAAAATCTATGTATTTGTTTATCATTTTTTCCAACCACGTGTGGATTTTAGTCCAATATCTTTTAGCTTCTATACACGGTCACCACATATGGTAATATGAACCTGGTATCTGATGACATTTGCAACATTTCCAGAATGCAGCTGCGCGGGTGATTGAGGGAGCACCACGTTGCTCCCGGGTAACACCACTCCTGCGCAGTCTGCACTGGCTACCTGTGGTCTTCCGGGTGCGCTTCAAGGTTTTGGTTACCACCTTCAAAGCGCTCCATGGCTTAGGGCCCGGGTACTTACGGAACCGCCTGCTGTTTCCACATGCCTCCCACCGACCCGTACGCTCTCACAGAGAGGGTCTTCTCAGGGTGCCGTCCGCCAAGCAGTGTCGGCTGGCGGCCCCCAGGGGAAGGTCCTTCTCTGTGGGAGCACCTACCCTCTGGAACGAACTTCCCCCCGGTTTACGCCAATTGTCTGACCTTCGGACCTTTCGCTGGGAACTGAAAACTTATTTATTTATCCAAGCGGGACTGGCCTGATTTTTAAACTCTAAATTTTAAATTTTAAATTTTTCAATTGTAATTTTATTGGGTATTTTATATGGTCAATTGGACAGTTTTAATTTCGGCCTTTTATTGAATAAGCTTTTTAATTGTTATTTTAGTGTGTATATTAATTGTTTTAAATGAAGGCTGTACACCGCCCTGAGTCCTTCGGGAGAAGGGCGGTATAAAAGTTTAATTAAATAAATAAATAAATAAATAAATAAATAAATAAATACATTTTTCAGATTTGTTCTTGAACATTCTGGCTATTCTCGTCAGGGGGTAGATGTCATCTGTAAAACATCTTGTACAAATTCTCTTTATATGCAGTTGACATTATCATCTTATAATTTTTTAACCACAATTTTTGCCATTTCTCTAGATCAATCCTATGTCCAAAATTTTTCCCCCAAGCAATCATTGTTTCTTTAACTTGTTCTTCTTCCAATTTAACCTCTAATAAATATCAATATACTTTTTTGATTACATTTTCATCAGTACCTGTTGAAATTTTATCTAAGTTAGTCAAATTGTTATAAAATCCTTCTGTCTTAGAATCTTTATCATATCTAGAATGTATTTGCAAATAAGAAAACCAATTCATTTTTATGCCTTGTAGTTCTAATTCTTGCATAGATTTAAATTCACCTTTTTCATTCAATAATTCACTATATCTAACAATTTGTTCCTTTTTAAATTTTATTGAATATGAAAATGCTTCAATAGTTGATAACCAGACTGGAATTTTTAAATAATATTGTCTCTTAATCTTCTCCTAGTTTAACAACAAGGCCTCTCATATAAAATGTCTTCTGAAATACCCCTGTGTTTTTGCTTCCTTATACCATAAGAAAGCATGCAATCCCAACAAGAAGTCATGCCCTTCTAAAGTAAATATTCTAGTATTTCTTAACATTATCCATTCCTTGATTCACATCAAATTTGTTGCTTGGTAGTATAATTCCCAATTAGGCAATCCAGAACCTCCTCGTGTTCTTGCATCTTGCAACAATTTTTATTTTATCCTTGCTTTTTTGCCCTGCCAGATATATTTCAACACTATTTTATTCAAGTCTTCAAAATAACATTTCCCCAACCTACTTGGAATTGTCTGGAACAAATATAACATTCTAGGCAATATATTCATCTTAATCGTTGATATTCTTCCTATCAATGATAGTTGTAAGTTCTCCCACTTTGTCAAATCCCTCACTATTTGTTGTTTAAGTTTATTATAGTTATTCTCTTTAAGTGTACTACATCTTGCTGTCAAAATATATTCCCAAATATTTAACCTTATTTGTGACCTGCATCTTTGATCGTTCCGCCAATTCCTCTTTTTGTTTTCTTAACATGTTTTTGTCTTTGTTTATTTTCAATCCTGCAACTTTTCCATATTCTTCAATCTTATTTATCAGTACAGTTATTGATTCTAAAGGATCTTCAAGAATAAAAAATAGGTCATCTGCAAATGCTTACAATTTATATTCTTCCTTTTGAATTTTCAGGCCTTTTATTTCTTTTTCTTCTCTAATATTTCTATTTAAGACTTCTAATGTTAATATAAATAACAGGAGTGACAGTGGACAACCTTGTCTTGTTCCTTTTTTATTTCAATAGGCTCTGTCAATTCTCCATTTATCATTACATTTGCTGTTTGTTTATGGTATATGGCTTCTATGACCTGGATAAATTTTCTACCAAAGCCCATCTGTTCCAATTGTAGTAGCATAAAAATGCCAATTCACATTATCAAAAGCTTTCTATGCCTCAAGAAATAGCAAAGCCATTTGTTTTTCAGGATGAGCCTCATAGTATTCCAAGGTATCCAGAATTATCCTCAAATTATCTTTAATCTGTCTTTTTGGCAGAAAACCATTTTTATCAGAGTGTATAAAATTGTTTAAGTATCTTTAAGTCTTTCTGCCGATATTGAAGCAAAGGTTTTATAGTCTGAGTTTAACAATGATATAGGCCTATAATTGTTAATTTGCTGTGGGTCAGTATCTTCCTTTGGAATAAGTGTAATATAAGCTTCTGACCATGACTTAGGTAATTTCATTCAATTCACAGATTTTTTAAGGAACTTCCTTTATTCAAATGTTCTGTTCCCAGAAACATTCTGCCAATATTTAGTATTAAAGTACCTTTAATAACTTTTATAACCTGCATCTGCTACATCGCTATGACAAAAAGGTGATAAGATTTTGGATCCGTATAAGAAGGCTTTTTAAAATATGTACTCATATCTTCAGCATCTTTGGAAAAAAAAATTCTTGTAGCACCAATGATAACTTTGTCTTCCTGGTGTTGGCATGCCAACCAATAAAATACCTGATCAAACAAGCAATTAATCAGTTCTTCCTTTCTCAAGAAAGAAATTAAGCAGGGTTTTTCTTTTCTAATTAAGTAGTAAGATCTATTTGATTAATACATAAAAAAGCCCTCTTAAATCCATACTCCTTCCTTTACTTCTCTGAGGCTTTCAGTACCAATGTGGAATATATAATTTGAGAAACTAAAATTTCAGCATTTATATCAAATAAATGAATTTTTGCACATGAATAAAAATTATTATAAAAGAATACTGACAAATATACAATTTATCTTTCAAGTGCTATCTCTTAGACAATAATTAATATCAAATTTGAAGAAAAGAAAAGTGGCTGAATAATGTAGACATATCCATTTAACTATTTCAATAGCTAGACAGATTATTGATTACATATTGAGTCAACATGATTTTTTAAAGTTAATTTATAAATAATTTTATGCATTTTACTTTTTATAGATATCAGTATGAAAACTATACCCCATGCTCCCAAATGCTATACTGAAAATTATTTTTCCAAAATCTTTTGGAGAAGGCTATTACAATTTCTATTATTTCACCAATAGTTCACAATTTTGTCAAAAATTCAGAAACAAAAGTAAAAGAGAATATAATAATTTGATTGAGTAGTCCAATGCATTTTAACAAACTACAATTGTTCATACAAGTTGAACTACATTTTCCCTATGGTTGTTTCTAAATAATTGCAGAAATGGAATAATGAAGAAATAAAATATTTTGGTTGAGTTTGGAGAGATTAAAGGTTGGTGCTACCAGATACACTTTTCATGGTAGATGCCTCAGTTTAAAAATGGCAATTAATAAGGGAATACCAATAGTTGCCAGTCTTAAAGAATGTCAGTCTTAAAGAATGTCTTATAGAATTTAACGTTGGCTCTGATTTTATTTTATGTTATGGGACACGTTAAATAATGTATTTGAAAGGAAAGTTAACAGCTTTTCTATTTTGGTGATTTAAAAAAAGAAATTGAGGGTCCTTCATTTATAAGAATTGTCTTAGCCCATTGGAATAGCATTTTAAAAAATCTAGCTCAATATTTATCATTGTATATATTCTGTTATTTTCTAACTTGCTAAGTTAGTATTATTGAACTTCATCTTCTTCAGCCTTCAATTTTAGCTATTCTTTTAATGTCCTTTCTTTAGATGATTTTTTTTCTAAGTTGCTTCAGGCTATCTTATAACTTACCTTGAAGTTTGAAAACCCTGAAAAATGTATAATTAATTTTGTTATTGCTTTTGATTATTTATTATTAACTGATTTATCTTTTGGTACAAGGTAATGTTAAAATCATTTTTTCCTAATAAAAATTATTTCAAACAAATATATATATGGAATGATATATTCTACCCAATATACTTTCACATAAATATAAATGTAGCAGAAGTGAATATTGATTTCAACCTTTTATGAAATACATTAGGTAGGTAGGAATAGAGAAAATGTGAAGATGTTCATGTTTCATAATGGGAAAAGGGCTTATTTGAGTTTAATGCACCTATTAATATTTGAACCACTGGTTTTATAATGAAGTTTGCAATTAAAATAATACCAATAACTTGTGCATACACTGAATCTTTCCACGATTTAACAGACCATTTGAAGAGAATGGTTATTCATTAAACATGAATTTAAGTTATTTGGGTCAATTTATGCTGTTTGATAATTAAATAATTTATGTAAATGGATCACTTGTTGTAAATGAATAAAATGTGTCCATCATATCTGAAATTCACTAACCAAGTCCATTAAATAGAAATTCTATTATATTAGTGTAAAGTACAAAGAAAAATGCACATTTTAGAGGAAATCATTCACACAAAAGGTTTCTATCATGGAAAAGGTCTTGCAAAAACTTTTACACTATAAAATTAGCTTAAAATGATAAAGACTAATAGAAAAATATTAGTATTTGGACTGAAAAAGTGCTATAAAAATCAACCTGGAAAAAAAAAATCAAATTTGCAATCTGCCATTCTACCAATGTTATTGGAATAACAAAGACATTCCTGGCAATTTTGGGTTTCAGAATTTGAGTTATATTGTGTTTTTTTTATAATCCCTTCAATTAACTTTATAAAGATACAATATATTACATTCAAAACTCATTCATTTTTTCAGGTCTTCAAATGAATAACGAAGAGTAGGAATCCAGCTTGTGGGTCCCTCTCATCTCATTCATGTTGGAGGCACAGTTTAAGGTGCTTCTGGATTGAAAGGATTAGTCAGTGACCTTAGTGTTGCTTGGGAGATACCGGGGGTGGGGGTGGGGGGGGAGGGGGCAGTCCTTTCATGTCCCCAACAAGGAGCAAATGACAGAAGCTCACCCCATCAGGCAGCAGCATTCAGTCTCAAAGGTGGGTTTTCTAAGCTCCAACCCAGCATCCTAATCACATGAGCCACCATACCTGTGGATGAAATATATTCTTTCTTTCTGAGAAATTATTGCTAGTCAGAGTCAGTTTGGTTAAATAGGACCTAAATGGAATTAGTGATGGAGAAATTGTTTGACCTAGTAGGCAATAGTCTGGTCTAAATCTAATCCCATCTAACATGATTAATAAATATCAGCAGTTCTTTTTAATTGTTGAAGACAGGAATGTAAAAATTATGCCCAATATTTGTGTGCCACTTAATAGGATCCATTTTAAAACTTACATGCAAAGTAGATGAGATTCAAATTTTAAATAAACTAAATGGCCATGTGAAATGTGCCCATTATTACTTATGAAACATTGGCCTTTACATGGTGCAAAAGATTGTTGTGTTTTGTAGGGGATAAAAACTGCATGTTTGTGAATTTCAGTATTATTTTTGGAGATAAAACAACAATAATGGACATTTTATGCAATCGGGAATACTTTTACTATTATTCTATGGAAATAATTCGGAAGTAAAGTAATACAAAAACATGCACTCATGTATCACAAGTTTTAACTTTTGTCCACAAACTCTTAGCATTGCTGAGAATAAATTTTTAAATTTATTTTAATAAATCATATGAACAAAATGTTTCATCATATTGTAAAGTTTCTGATATGGCTTCTTCATAAGAAGCCATATCAGAAGCCTTATAGATTACCTGTGCCATCATTTTCGTTCAGTGAAGTTTAAATTTATCCTCTAGATAGATTTACTTTTAAATGTCCTTTTTGCTGTGATCCAGCTTATTCTAGGAGGTGATTTTAAGTTATCTCTTTCATACAGTCTTTAATTTCTATATAATCACTAGAATGAATAAGATTATTATAGTCAAATAATATAATTAACTAAAAGATTATATTAATGCTGGAAGAATATTATATTTCTAATTCTGCTGTATTTTGTTATTTAACAGTATAATAAAATAAATACTATTTAAAAGGTTTTGCTGAAATCAGTAGTAAATAAAACAGACTGAAAAAATAGCTCATTATTTTTATGTGGAATTGTGAATAATAGAAATTTTCTCCTTTGCTGTCAGCAAAGCAATAATAAAATTCTAAATGTCATTAAACTCTAATCCTGTTGGCTATTCAGGATTCATTTTCTACCACAGACATTTTGGAATCTTTTGATATTTTGAATATCTATATATCTATATCTATATCTACACACACACACACACACACACACACACACACACACACACACACACACACACACACACACACACACACACACACACACACACACAGAGTGGGATACAGCTTCTCTTTCCTTGACATTGCTTCTCTGGATATTTGTGCTTTGTTCAGTGGGTATATAAATGAGCAGACAATTATATGGCTTGATATTTGACTTCTGTCACTAGTGTAACTACATTGATGTGAGAAAAAAAACATGAGCAAAAACTTTATTACTAATTTATTAAACAACAATATTGGATTGGTCATAGTCATTGGGAGAAAAGCTAGGATATATGTACAATTTTTCCAAGTACATTGTCAACACATTATGCAGTTTGAATTGTTATGCATCCTACATTTTATTAGAGTTTGTGGTTCAAGGACAGCATAATTCAATTTGAGCCACTTCAAGGTTAGATAGATCTGTTCATTGGCTATAATAGGGAAACATTAAAATGCCTGCAGCTACTTTAGTTTTGGCTGAAATGGGATTAAAACAGTATGAATGATAATATTGCCATAGAGAATTGATTTATATATCTTTCAGGAATTCCCTACAAGAAGGGTTGCTTTGTTTTAAAATAAGGTAAAGGTAAAGGTTCCCCTCGCATATATGTGTGAATCGTTCCTGACTCTAGTGGGCGTTCATCTCCATTTCAAAATTGAAGAGCCAGCCCTGTCCGAAGACATCTCCGTGGCCAGCATGGCTAAATGCCAAAGGTGCACGGAATGCTGTTACTTTCTCACCAAAGGTGGTCCCTATTTTTCTACTTGCATTTTTTACGTGCTTTCAAACTGCTAGGTTGGCAGAAGCTGTGACAAGTAATGGGAGCTCATCCCATTATGCAGCACTAGGGATTCAAACCACTGAACTGCCGACCTTTTGATCAACAAGCTGAGTGTCTTAGCCACTGGCCAAACAGTTTTAAAATATTTCCATGCTATTTTTAAGTCAGAGATATAAAGCAATGAGAGAGAAACTGCACAGCAGTCTTAAGATTGTCCAGAAAAGAGTCTAAATGGAACTGATGAAATTCAGCAAATGTTGTACTCTCTCTTAAAAAATGTAAAATAATCTTTTACTTTCTACTTGTTCTTTTGGAAAAGGTACCATCGAACAACGATAATTTAACTGTTCTTATGAACAATCTTTAGTAATCCCCATTAATAGGCTGTTGTTTTGGAGGAAGTGATACAACTAAAATAGCACTGTGAAATACAATTATGGAGTACAAGTCAGTGCTTTATTATCTTTATTGACTTCATAATCCTCATATAAATTAGTTGCTTTTTTATAGGCATGCATGTTTAAAATGTAAATGTTAAAGGCAGAATGGAATATTGATATCTCTATGTTTTCTGTCTTCTCTCTGAGGTAAAAGCTTCCAACTGGTATATGTATTCTAGTAATAAAATAATTTATAAGGCTTTCTTTAATTTGAATTTGGACTTTTGTTGGATATTTTATAGATATAAAATATTTGATTGTACAGATTCACATCAATGTGTTGTATAACTCACTATATATACTTTAATGTATTTTTAATTCATGCCTAATTTATATGTTATTATCAACTATTCAAACACAATTTTAAACTCCTGATTTTTTTCAGTAACAATAAGTACACATTCTTTGTTAAACTGATAGATATGACCATATTTCCTCATGTTCTCCTCTAGGCAAAAAGAAGGTAACACAAAATGAAAAGAATTGCTTTATTTTCTTCAGTATCCTTTGAAAGCAGCTTTAGGAATTGGGGAAAAAAATAATACTGAGCTATTACACTGAAATATTGGACAAATTAAATTATTTCAATTTGCACAAGATTTTTGCTATTGTTAAAAAGAAGAAAGTATCTATTTTCTTCCTAGAACTCTTTATCCCCCAAAGAAGTCCCAGATGGGATTTCTGCTTCCAATTGTTTAATGGTTAAAAGATCAGATTCACAAAACAAGATTTTCTAGTAAAATATAGTAGATTTTCTCCCTTTTTATAACCCTTTAATCCCTTAATTCAGGATAGAGTTTGTGCAACTGGATAGAGCCAAGCATTTACTGGCCAGATGCCCTTCCTGTCACCACACATAGTACACAGCAGATATTTTTTATTTGCACCCTAGGACAGCAGTCTCCAACTAAAACCTTAGTGGCCCAGACTGGCGTGGGAGGAGGTGTACAAGTGGCAGGTGTATGCACCCACATGCAGCTCCATTGCTGTGACTGGCAGCTGTGGGTACCCTCCATTTACACAAATGGGAGCTTTGCACATGAGCGGAGGGTACCTGAGCAGAGGGCATGTGTGCTTGATTGCAAAGCTCGACTCACGTAAGTGGAGGACACTCACGCATAAAGCTCCATTCTTGCCCATTGCTCGCATGGCCTAGTTTTGAACAGCATGCAGCCAGATAGTGGGCCATGGCTTGGGGGTTGGGCACTCCTGCCCTAGAAAACATCTACCACTATCTAGGATTGAACTCTCAACCTTCCGAGTGGGAGGCAAATGTCTTCACCACTAGCCACCATGCTGCTCCAGTAAGTTGTAGCATATACCTTATAAAAGCAGTTCACTTTTATCCTGTACATCAGATAATTGGGTAATAAATAGCATCTAAAAGCATAATATATTAATAGTTATTTATTTGAGAATGTTTTAATGTATTCCTTTTTTCGAACACTAACAGAACAGCATACAAAAATAATAAAAATACATCATAATATACAGTAAAATATTTTAAAATGTTGTTTTAACACTAGGATCCTGTAAATTAAAAGATGCATATCAACTAAATTAATTTTGTTTGAAGTGCATGAACAAGTAAGTTCTGAACACTACAACAGCATAAGACGGATATTCTACAATTTTCTCTTTTTGTTGTTCTAATGCAGTGATTCTCAACCTTTATAGTGCTGCAACCCCTTTAATACAATTCCCCATGGTGTGGCGACCCCTTTAATACAATTCCCCACGATGTGGCGACCCCAACCATAAAATTATTTTTGTTTTGAATTTATCGCGCCTGAAGCCGTATTGGCTAGCGATTTGAACTGCTTGCGATTGCCTTGAGGATGGAGGCATTAAAGCGGAGACTCCTCCCCTATTAAGTTTATCGCGCCTAAAGCCAGATTAGGCTAGCGATTGGGAGTGATTGCAGCTGGCTTGAAAGGGAGACACCAGAGCAAAGATTTCTCTCTTTTTTAATTCATCGCGCCTGAAGCCGAATTCGGCTAGCGATTTGAAGAGCCTGCAGCTGGCTTGTGAAGTCAACCATTGGAGCGTGATTCTTCGACTCGCAAGTATACTTCCCATATTTCCAATGGTCTTAGGCGACCCCTGGCAAATCGTCATTCGACCCCCAACGGGGTCCCGACCCTCAGGTTGAGAACCGCTGTTCTAATGTAATGTCTTAACAAAATAAATTCTGTAGAACATTCAGAGTTATGGATAGGTGAATATTAAGAAAAGTATTATATGTATTAATCACTTTCAATAATTATTTTGCCAAGTGTCAGGACAGTGGTCAGATACCCAGGCAATTCATTCTTTGGATCCAGAAACAATGAATACACTGAATCCAGTACATAAAGGGATTTTAATTTTTAAAAATTAAAAATTATGTTTTAGTACATAACATAAAAAGCATATGTTCAAAGCAAGAGCATATGCAAATTTTTTACAGACTGTCAGGTGCTCTTTAATAATGACATCAGAGGTACCACAATGGAGGCCAATTTCCACAATACCTAGATTCCATGAGAAGATCAACAGAAACAACAATAATCCTGCAATAACAAAACATGTCACCATGACTATGACAATGGCTCTGTTGTCAAGAAACTGCAAGATCTGATGTTGATTGGCTGGCACATGACTCTGGGATTGGGATCAAAAGTCTGGGACTTTTGCATCAGGAATAAGTGTGAAGCTACATGCAGACATCTCCCTTTCTTTATTCAGTAAACAAAGGATTAAACAAGCGGGTTAGCTCATAATGAGCTCTAAATTTCTAGAGTTCTCTTAACACGAGGGAGAAATTAAAATTATGTCACTAAACTCCTCAAATTAACAATAGTCTTCTGCATTTCCATTACAATAATAAAGTTGAAATTTTATATATCTTCAGTTAAGGTATAGTTCAGTCTAGTTCAATAGCAACAGAACTTAGACTTATATACCACTTTAAAATGCTTTACAGCCCTCTCTAAGCAGTTCACAGAGTCAGCATATTACCCCCAACAATTTGGGTCCTCATGTTACCCACCTCAGAAAGATGGAAGGCTGAGTCAACCTTGAGCCTGGTGAGATTTGACTGCCAAATTGCAGGCAGACAGCAATCAGCAGAAGTAGCCTGCAGTACTGCATGCTAACCACTGTGCCACTGCAGCTCTTCAGTTACGGCTGTAGGATTTACAGATTCAGTTGTGATAAAGTGTTTAGTTGTTCCTAAATTATAACTTTAAAATAGGATAAGCATTAGAGCAGTGGTTCTCAACCTTTATAGTGCTGCGACCCCTTTAATACAATTCCCCATGGTGTGGCGACCCCTTTAATACAATTCCCCATGATGTGGTGACCCCCAAACGTAAAATTATTTTCGTTTTGAATTTATCGCGCCTGAATTCGTATTGGCTAGCAATTTGAACTGCTTGTGATTGCCTTGAGGACGGAGGCATTAAAGCGGAGACTCCTCCCCTATTAACTTTATCGCGCCTAAAGCCAGATTAGGCTAGCGATTGGGAGGAATTGCAGCTGGCTTGAGAGGGAGACATCAGAGCAAAGATTTCTCTCTTTTTTAATTCATCGCACCTGAAGCCGAATTCGGCTAGCGATTTGAAGAGCCTGCAGCTGGCTTGTGAAGTCAACCATTGGAGCGCAATTCTTCGACTCACAAGTATACTTCCCATATTTCGGATGATCTTAGGCAACCCCTACGGGATCCCAACCCACAGGTTGAGAACTGCTGCATTAGAGTTTTCCTTGTTGCTCTTTCAGAAAGAGTGCTACACCAATGAGATTCAAAACAGAAATCTACAGAGAACAAGATTTTGAGGAATTTTACTGGGTTTAGGCAATGCCTAAAGCCTAATTCTTTTAATAAAAAGGTTTGGCTGTTTTTTGGTCTTAAAACCATTGCTAATATCATTGACTATTAACTTTACTCCTTTATATTTCTTGACTTTTACATTGTTTTTGCATTTATTAATAATAAGACATGTCTTATTTTTTTACTAGGAGACTGGAATGGAGTAATTGATACAAGAAATGATAAGAGAACCTCTTCTAAGAAGATACCTATACATGCAAAACTACCAAAATCCTTCTTTGAAATGATGGAAGACTTTGAGTTTAGAGATATATGGAGGTTACGGAATCCATATGAGAGAGATTTTACTTTTTTTCCCAATAAGCATCAATCTTTTTCATGTATTGACTTTATTTTAATTTCTAATGACTTGCTTTCTAGGGTGAAGAAAATGAAGATATTTCCGAGGTGTTTAACTGACCATAGCCCAGTATGGATGGAATTATTACAAGGAAAAAAAGGTGGTAGAACATGGAGGCTGAATGAAAATCTGTTTAGATATGAGGATAATGTAAATCATTGTAAGAAACAGATGAAGGAATTTTTTGATTTTAATATGCACAAGGGGACACCTATAGGAACTGTGGGAGGCAAGTAAAGCTTTTATTAGAGGTATATTGATATATTTGGACAATAGGCAGAGGAATAATAAACAAAGGCAGCGTAGAAATTCAAAAGAAACAACAATTATTAATTCAAAACCCACAAGATCACAAACTTAAAGAGGCTATAAGAATATTACAGAGTCAATTTAATATGTTAATGGCAGACCAGGTGGCAACGAATATACAATATGCTAAACATAATACCTTCTGTAATGCAAATAAACCTGGGAGATGGCTGGTATATAACTTAAGGAAAAAACAGAAAGCACGTGTCATACAAAAAATAGAATATAAAGGTAAAGAGATATATCAACAGGATAAAATTAAAAAGGCCTTCTCAAAATTTTACACTGCTCTAAATAGTGATAAAATATCAAATAGGGACATTTATAATTATTTAGAAGATTATAAGGTTAATACTCTAACATTAGAACAAAGGGAGGAGTTGAATCGGCCGATAGCTACTGGAGAAATAGTGGAGGCAATTAAACAATTAAAGATCGGGAAAACCCCCGGTACAGATGGTCTTACAGCAAGTTATTATAAAAAACTACAGGATGAAATACTAGGCCCACTTAAAGAATTATTTAATCAGATACAACTAGGAGGGGGAATACCCCCGTCATGGAAAACATCTTTTATTTCACTGATACCAAAAGAGGAGCAAGATTGCTCTAAACCCGATAATTACAGGCTGATCTCACTTTTAAATAATGATTATAAGATTTTTGTTAAAATAATAGCAAATAGATTAATGTTAGTTTTACAACAAAGAATTCATACTGATCAATCTGGTTTTATAAAAGGGAGGCAGATGAGGAATAATGTTAGACAGATTATTAATATATTGGAATATTTGGAAAAGAAGAATACTTCAGCAGCACTTATTTTTTTGGATGCGGAGAAGGCCTTTGATCGATTGCATTGGGATTTTTTATTTAAATTAATAGAGAAAATGCAATTTGGAGATTGTTTTGTTAGAATAATTAAAGCGATTTATGGAGAGCAAACAGCTCAGATTATAATAAATGGTAGTCTGACAGAAGTTATTAAGATTGCGAAAGGAACGAGACAGGGATGTCCTTTATCACCATTATTGTTTGTTTTGACTCTGGAACCATTATTGGATAAAATACGAGAGTTAATGAAAATAGAGGAAATTAAAATTAGACAATAAGAGTACAAAGTTAGAGCTTTTGCAGATGATGTAGTGGTTACTTTAACAAATCCTATAAATTCAAGTAGATTTTTGTTGGAAACAATTAATAAATATGGAAAGGTATCAGGATTTAAAATAAATCAGAATAAAACAAAAGTGATGATTAAAAATATGTCTATACAACAGAAACAAAAACTAGAGGAAATAACAGGATTTGAGGTGGTAAAAAAGGTTAAATACTTAGGGGTTTATATTAGTTCATCGAACAAGAAACTTTATAAGAATAATTATGACTTGCTATGGCAAAAAGTTCAGAATGATATGAGTGTCTGGAAAAAATTGCAGTTATCGCTATTGGGGAGGATTGCGGCTATCAAAATGAATATGTTACCTAGATTTTTGTTTCTGTTCCAGATGATACCAATAATTAAGAAAGATAAAAATTTGGAGGATTGGCAGATTGGAATTAATAAATTTATATGGCAAGGTAAAAAGGCGAGGGTTTAAATGAAAATAATTCAGGACTCACGGGAAAGAGGTGGCCTAAAAATGCCTAATTTTAAACTATATTATGAAGCAGTAGCCCTTTCAGTAATAAGTGACTGGTTTAATTTAACGGAGGAAAGAATTTTGAATATAGAAGGTTATGACTTGTTATATGGATGGCATGCGTATTTATTTTATGAAAAAAAAGTGGATAGGGCTTTTAAGAATCATGTGTTGAGAAGTGCTCTTTTGCGGGTCTGGAAAAAATATTCTTATAAACTAGACTATAAGATTCCTATATGGGCGAGCCCCAGACATGCAATAGAGAATATAAATATAGAACATAAACAGGAAATGATTACTTATAAAGAACTTTTGTATGCTGAAGGAGGTAGATTGCAATTAAAATCATTACAGGTATTAAATGAAGAAGGGAGGAATTATACTTGGTTTCAATATGGGCAAATAAGTGCTAGATGGAAAGAAGATCAAAAAATTGGTATAATGCAAAGGGAGGAAAATTTAATAAAGCAAATTAGAAATCAGACCCAGGAGCATATAAAGAGATTGTATAATGTGTTGCTTGAAATAGATTCGGAAAAGGATTTGGTAAAGGACTGTATGATAAAATGGGCACAGAATATTCAGGAACCAATAATGTTGGAAACATGGGAGAAAATCTGGGTTAGAAATGTTAAGTTTACCCAAGCACAGAATTTAAGGGAAAATTTTTATAAGATGTTTTATAGATGGCACTTAGATCCCAAAAAATTATCACGTATGTATCCTGATATCCAAGTGAAATGTTGGAGGTGTGACTGTGATGACGCTACATATTTTCATATTTGGTGGACTTGCAAGAAAATTAAGGCCTTTTGGATAAGAATTTGGTGGATTATTCAAAATGTCCTGAAGAAGAAGATAAAGTTCCTGCCGTAATTTTTCCTTTTGGGAATTATACCGGATTGTACAGGGATTGAGATTAAATTGATTCTGAATTTAATAACAGCAGCAAGGCTGTTGATTGGACAATACTGGAAGAAAAAAGAGTTACCTACAATAGAAGAATGGATATTGAAAGTTACTAATTTGGCTGAAATGGCTAAAATCTCAGCTTTTTTGAAAGACAATATGCAGGAAAGATATTTAATTGAAATGAAAAAATGGATTGATTATTTACAAAATAGACATCAGATTAAGAAATATCAGATTGCCTTTGAATAATTAGGAAGTATTATTTTATGTAATGGGGGGTTGGGAAATGAAAAGATTGGGATGAGGTTAATTGGATTAGAAGGGAAAATTTTACTCTATGTTTGGTTTATGTATAACAATACCTTGTGTTTGACCCGGGAAGCCGGGGGGGGGGGAAGGGAGGGGGGAAGGGGGTTTTGTGTGGGGAGGGGGGGGAAGGGGCAAAAATGTTTTTGTTTGTTAAAACTTTTTCAATAAAAATAAAATAAAATAAAAAATAAGACATGTCTTATTGGAAAAGTTTAAATAGCTTTTATTCCCTTTACAAAGCTAAATATAACTGTAAATGTAGAAATTTTGAACAAACTATTTGTAGTAAAATTTTCCTAGTATACTTATTGATTTTCTTTCATCATTATGTGGTGTTCTAAATATTCATATTCATAATTGAGCTTTGCATTTACTGAATTAATTTCAAGCTGTTATTTAGCATAATGCTCATTATAGAATAAGAAGAAAAAACCTCTTCTGGCTTAGAAATATAGATGTATTTAGGTACTTTTAAATCAACATCTGTGATTAGCTTTCTAATTTAAGAATCCATGTGTTTATTCAATATGAACAAGAAAAGAAAATAGAAACTAGCAATGACCAAAATATAATGATGGAATATTATCTCATAAATAGAGAAATGTAGCTTTAATTTTATTGGCTTAGCATAAAACGTGAGAATTAGAAGAACGGTTGCTATGAACAACATGGCTAGCAATACTTTTACGGACAGACATATAAAGTTAGTCATAATAAAAGGTCTTTGTGAGGCAGAGTAAATTACTCTGAGTAAGTTATTTAGCACTTGGTAGCAAAACAGACAAGCAGAGTCTGGATATATTGAATGATACCAAGAGAAGAGAATATATGTAGCTCAGAGTCCTTATTGCTCTCTGAGTTTGGCTATTTGCTTGCAAGGTTGCAGTTTCACCCTGAATTATATATATATGGGGATAGACAGTCCAGAAAGTATCCTATAATTGCCTATAAGCTTATAAAACAAATGTAGGGTGAAGGAATAACATAGGAATTGTCCTTAAAATATAAAAAGTAGGATTAAATTCATTCTCATCTTACCTCATTTATCTTACCCCAAATCTGGTCAAGCATCAAATTTCCCACATGAAGCTTCCCATAGCATCCATCCACTTTTATTAAAAATGTCTTTAACAGGAAGAACTATGACTTAACAGCTAAAATATAGGTCCCAACTTTTTTTTTTATTTTTGGCTAGTATGTTGTGAGTATTGAAGTTCTATCTATAGTCTATCTGTCTGTCTGTCTGTCTGTCTGTCTAACATTCACCCATCCAAGCCATCCATCCCTCCAACTTGGTCCTCAAGATGTTCACAATACTCACTTGATACTATTCTTTTCTATCAGGTACTAAATCAAGCAGCCAACAAAGCCTTTCCAAAGTAGAAAATTCAAGGTGCCTTTTAGAACAACAACTACCAGAATTCCAAGCAGCACTATTCTTTGAGAATTCTAAAAAGTTTATTATTACATCATAGTGCCAGGTTTAAGATAAACTGGACCACAATACTGAGAAAGGAACTTTTGATTTTTAGTTGCTTTCTCAATATTATGTAGAGCTTTTGTTATTCGAAGTGAAGCATGTAACAATAACCAACATAATGTTAAAGTATTTTGTTCAAATATTACAAGCCAAAATATATTTATCTTTATCATTTGGGAAGTTAGTGAAACTACATAAAAATAAAGCAATTACTGAATGACTAGAGCAAATATTGATAAACCTGTTTGCAAAAATCAATAGAAGTTTTGTATAAACAAGACAAAGAATCTGATGTGGTCTACTTATTCCTATCTTGTGCTGACTGGGAGTTTTATTGTGTTTAAGAACATTAATGACAAGAGGTTATTGAAAGAGCATGTCAATACTGAGAAGAATCTCAAAAATATTTGGATTTTTTTTGTATTCATTATAACACTTAAAGCCATTTTTGTTAATTTTGTAAATATTTTCATTTAAGTCTTGTCTTACCATTTGAAAACTTAGAGGATATCAGTATTTTCTATACTTCAGTATTACCTATTAGAAAAATAAGAATATATGTTAACTATAGTTAAATATACTAATATTTAAGAAGATCTGGGTGCTGAAGTATGTCTACTAACCATCTTCAAATAGTCAAATGTAGAAAAGTAGATTTCCTTTTGGGGGTGTTTTTTAAAATTGTTCTGATTTGTTTTGTACTCCTATGCCATTAATGGATAACAATATAGTAGAGGAGAGAAGAAATGAGTATGAAACACATAAGCAGAAATTTGAGTTAGAACCGCCATATCTTTCTTTATTGACTGTGATGTACCTATACTGAGTGGATAAATTTAACTATAAAACATCTTGACCATTGTTGGATACTCTCAACAGACTATGTGCTAGAGATCACATAGGGAAGTGATTAAATTTCTCTTTCATATTAACCAATAGCTCAAATGTCTCTATAAAATTATAAAATTGTTTTTCATCTGACAGTAGCTGCTTTCAAATCTCTGCTTAACACTAATAATGGAAGCAGTACAGATTTTTTTAAAAAAAAAATCACCTGCAAGTATGTTAAGATGGGGTCAAAATCCATTTTCCCATATAATGATTTTTTCTATGCTTAGTGTATTTGGTGTGTAGGGATCAATACCATTGAATGCAGTAAACTTTATTTTATATACTTAGATTTGCACACAAAATTCAATTTTCTCCCTGTCTTTTTCTTAGTATTTTATACATTGAATTACAGTTTTGATGACATAATTCCAAAATGATTTATATACACAGCTATATAATTTAATGCTTATTCTTTCCTAAAATCTTCAATGGGTTTTTGGCCTTATATGGTGTATTGTTTGAAACAGAAAAAATAGTTATTTTTAATTTCTAACAGTAGTTTTTTCCACATTGTTAGATTGCAAACAACAGAAATTATCCTCTTCTCAACTATCCCAAATTCTAAGATAATTTATGTTGTCCATTGAAATATTTATTTTATTTTTGACAATAATGTGTTTAAAACTCAAATAGGGTTTCAAACTAACCAAAGCTGCAGAATATTGTTAAATAACCAGAAGTAGTATTCAGCAGTTCTGTAGAACCGATAGCAGAAATTTTTAGTAGTTCAGAGAACCGGTAAATATGACCGCTGACTGGCCCTGCCCCCATCTACTCTCTGCCTGAGTCCCAGCTGATCAGAAGAAAATGGGGATTTTGCAAAAACCTTCCCTTGGAGTGGGGAGGGAATGGAGATTTTACAGTATCCTTCCCCTGGAGTGGGCTGGGAATGAAAATTTTACAGTAACATTCCCCTGCTATCCCCACCAAGCCACAACCTAGCCATGCCCCACCCACCAAGCCCCGCCCACAGAACCAATAGTAAAGTAATTTGAATCTCACCCCTATAAATAACTGTAACAGTTGCAGGCTTTTGTGTTTGTTTATTGCCAGTAAAATAATTGCTATGAAATCCAAAGACTTTGATAGATTGGACAGAAATACAATTGAAAAACAATTGAAAATAGCAGCCTGAACATTCCAGGGTTTCAGATTGAACGATCAGACAGGGTTCCAGAAACATCTGGTAAAAAGAAAGGAGGAGGCTTATGCCTATATATTAATAGAAACTGGTGTCAAGATTTTAATATAATTTACAAATTCTGTGACAACAATTTAGAGACTCTAATTATCAACTGCAAACCTTACTATTCGCCTCGTGAATTTTCCTCATTTCTTCTAATTGCTGTTTATGTCCCACCACAAGCCTGTGTAAACAAGGCATTACGAACTCTAGCTGACCAAATCATGGAGGCTGAAGCCAAACACCCTGATTCACTGGCCATTGTTTTGGGAGATCTAAACAAGGCAAACTTAAGGAAAGAGCTACCAAAATACTTTCAGCATGTCAATTGTCCCACCAGAGGCAAGAATACTCTAGACCATTGCTACACAACACTAAAAGATGCTTATCGGTCTTTACCACGTGCAGCTGTAGGACACTCTGATCATTGCATGATTCACCTTGTACCTGCTTACAGGCAAAGACTTAAAGCCACAAAACCAATAATTAAATCAGTAAAGACCTGGATGGAGGAATCAAAATTAAAGCTACAGGCATGTTTTGACTGCACTGATTGGAATATTTTTAAAGATACCTCTGCAGACCTGGATGAACTCACAGATACTGTAACATCATATGTCAGCTTCTGTGAAGACCTATGTGTACCTACAAGGAACTTGCGAATATACAGTAACAACAAACCTTGGTTCACACCTAAACTTAAGCAGCTACGACATTCCAAAGAGGAGGCCTACAGAAAAGGTGATAAAATGCTGTACAATCAGGCCAGAAATGCACTAACAAGGGAGATCAGAGCAGCAAAAAGAAGCTACTCTGAAAAGCTAAAGAATCAGTTTTCAGCAAATGAACCAGCAAACATGTGGAAAACTCTTAAAAATATCACCGGCTATGGCAAACCTCCTTCCCAGGCTGAAGGTAATCAACAACTGGCAGATGACCTGAATGAGTTTTACTGCAGGTTTGAAAGGAAACTACAGCCACCTATCTCCACAACCCCCATCTCAGACACACCAACAACAGCTAAGCCTCCTACAACTGACCCCATTTCATTGGGTTCACAACCCCTAGTGATCACAGAAAAAGAAGTGCAGGACCTATTTCACAGACAAAAGCCAGGAAAAGCTCCAGGCCCAGACAAGATAACTCCTTCTTGCTTAAAAGTCTGTGCTGACCAATTGGCCCCCATCTTCACCCATATTTTCAATAAATCACTAGAGATGTGTTATGTTCCTTCTTGCTTCAAACACTCTACCATCATCCCAGTGCCAAAGAAGCCCACCATCAAGGAACTGAATGACTACAGACCAGTTGCTCTAACATCTGTAGTCATGAAAACCTTTGAAAGGCTAGTGCTTTCCTACTTGAAAACCATCACAGATCCGCTGTTAGACCCCTTGCAATTTGCATACCGAGCAAACAGATCAACAGATGATGCTGTTAATATGGCTCTGCACTACATCCTACAGCATCTTGAGTCTCCAAAGACCTATGCAAGGGTCCTTTTTGTAGACTTTAGTTCAGCATTCAATACCATCATTCCAGACATTCTTCTAACTAAGCTAAACCAGCTACAGGTACCGGAACAGACTTGTAAGTGGATCACAAGCTTCCTAACAAACAGGAAGCAGCAGGTGAAGCTAAGCAAGATCACATCAAATACCTGTACAATTAGCACAGGGGCCCCCCAAGGCTGTGTGCTCTCCCCACTTCTCTTCTATCTGTATACCAATGACTGCATCTCCAATGATCCATCTGTTAAGCTACTGAAGTTCGCAGATGACACAACAGTGATTGGTCTCATTCGAGACAATGATGAATCTGCATATAGACGAGAGGTCGAACGACTAGCCTTGTGGTGCAACCAAAACAATCTGGAACTGAACACACTCAAAACCGTAGAAATGGTGGTAGACTTTAGGAGAAACCCTTCCATACTTCCACCTCTCACAATACTAGACAACACAGTATCAACAGCTAACATCAAAAACATCATCAAAAAAGGACAACAAAGAATGTTCTTTCTGCGCCAACTCAGTAAGCTCAAACTGCCCAAGGAGCTGCTGATTCAGTTCTACAGAGGAATTATTGAGTCTGTCATTTGCACCTCTATAACTGTCTGGTTCGGTTCTGCAACCCAACAAGAAAAACACAGACTTCAGAGGATAACTAGAACTGCAGAAAAAATAATTGCTACCAACCTGCCTTCCATTGAGGACCTGTATACTGCACGAATCAAGAAGAGGGCCATGAAAATATTTACAGACCCCTCGCATCCTGGACATAAACTGTTTCAACCACTACCCTCAAAACGACGCTATAGAGCACTGCACACCAGAACAACTAGACACAAGAACAGTTTTTTCCCGAAGGCCATCACTCTGCTAAACAAATAATTCCATCAACACTGTCAAACTATTTACTGAATCTGTACTACTATTAATCTTCTCATAGTTTCCATCACCAATCTCTTTCCATTTATGACTGTATGACTATAACTTGTTGCTGGCAATCCTTATGATTTATATTGATATATTGACCATCAATTGTGTTGTAAATGTTGTACCTTGATGAACGTATCTTTTCTTTTATGTACACTGAGAGCATATGCACCAAGACAAATTCCTTGTGTGTCCAATCACACTTGGCCAATAAAAATTCTATTCTATTCTATTCTATTCTAAATATATTGTTTTCATACCACAGGAGCCTTTTAAATACAAATGGAAATAAATTGCTACATCAAGCAGAAATTTTCATTACCTTTCTGGCCTAGCTGTCTTAGTGAAATCATATCTCAAGTTTGGCCACTGTTTCAGATGAGGCCATGAATGATCTGGGATGGAACCATGGCCATTGTGGTAACCATGGACTCCTGAGCTGCTTCTGAGGCAGCAAATTGAAGTCTCAGAAGACCATCACCCTGGGAACTGCACAGACAAACCAGTGATCGCTTCCAGCACCTTGCCCAAGGAAATTACTATGCATCAGGGAGGCTGCTCCAGTATAAACAGGATGTCACAATTGATAACTTGTGAAGCTGCATCTTTCAAGGCCAACAGGGGCTGCCAGATGACAAGATGATAACTACAACCTCTTCTATGACATGGGGTCTCAGCTGGTGCTATACCCTAAACCCAGCTGGGCACATTTCAGAGAGAGCAACTCCCCTTTCCAGACTTAGACAGGATTTGGTAAGAAATGCCAAGTTGGCCTGCTCGTCAATAATGATGTCACAAATAAGAGAAATTTTATTATTAACTGTCATTAAGCAACTACCGTCAAAAGCCTACATTTTCTCCTTGTTTAGAGTTTACTCAGGTCTGTTTGTCTAAGAATATGTCTATATAGGCAATCACAACAAAAAAAGGAGGATTTTAAAAAATATTTTAGGAGTATTTGTTCTATGAAAATATAATTCAGTTTAGAACAGGCTGTATTCAATCCTGCAATCTAATTGGCAATTTAAATGCCCAGCATTATCCTTCAATAAAGTCAGTTTCTCATACTGAAATTGTAAACTGCCGAAATGATTGAGTGGAATTGAAAAATGATTAAATATAGTTATTTGAGACTCTGTCCCTAGTAGGTAATGAGAATAGTATTTATATGTTTGATATTTTTATAGCAATCATTTTGGAATTTGTGACTTTAAGCTTATGTGTCTTTTTTCTGGATCTTTTTTTATTATTATTATTAAAAATGAATTCAAATATGAGCAGGCAGCATATCCCTGAAAATAATTTCATTAAAATTGATTTGCTTTCTCTCTGCACTAACTGGCATAACACAATTTAGTCAGTGAAGTATATTTATGAGTTTATCCTTCATCTCTGTTCCTGTTACAACATTAATATAACATTTAGGGAACAATTCATTTTTATCTTATTTGGATTTTCCTGAATTCTGTGGTACCCTTTATCATTATGCTTTTGTTTACTTCAGTTATTTGTTTTTCATACAAAACCTTCCAAATTGGACTATACTGATATATTTTTTAAAACCACAATAATCAATATTTATAAGTTATCTTGATCTTTTCACAGTGTAGCTGATAGAAAATGTTGTAGGCACTCAAGCACCAAGTACGAGTTTAATTTTTTTCCTTATATCTTCAGAAATTATCACAATTGCAATTAAACACATAAAATAGTATAATATATAAATCTCTGAATTATTTTCTCTCTGCTGTTTCTTATTAAAGACCTTTTTTGGTATAGGATTATCAACAAATGTCAAAAATAATAGATATCAGTTGTATTCAAATATAATTAATTATAGAAATGCAGTAAAGAGGAAACACATGGCATATAAGTCTAGAATGATAACATCATCAGCAAGAACACTCAAATAATAACAGACTCTACTTTGGCAAATGACTATGATAATTATATTTTTAAGATTTATTATACTTTGTGACAGTAGTATAAAGCTGATGAGGGGTGATTTAATTCTTTTCAATTTTGCTTAAATGCCCATTTGCCAACCACAAGATTGAGTAATTGGTTAGATTTCTATCCATCTGTCAGCTCCTAGTTAGACCAGACTAGAAAATCAACTTCACAGGACGACCAAAACTATTTTAATGAGTTTGGCTATAATAAATGACACTTGCAACACCTTCCCCTTTCTATACCTCAGTGAATTATGGAGCCCTTTGCCCAAGTCATTTCTGAACATTATCTATTTCTCAGGATTTTTTAAAAAAATATAAATCATTTTCTTTTGTTTAAGTAAGAGATTTTACATATTCCTGTCAAGGTCTTCTTCCTTACTCTCTGCATCAAAGGTCCCCAACCTTTCCAGCTTTGTGGGCTGGCAGAGGTGGTGGTGGCAGTGGTGGCAGGAAGGGGAGAGGGGATGCTTTGGTAGAACCGGTTGTTAAGTAATTAAGCAGTTTGGAGAACCTTGTTAAGTAGTTAAGCAATTCAGAGAACCGGTTGTTAGAAGAAATCTCCTTTTGTTATTTTCCATTTTACAGGGTTAATTAATCCTGTAAGGAATACAACATTCTGGTGTTGTTTCCTAGCCTGATCTTGCCCTGCTCACAGAAATTACCTCTCCATTAACCTTTATTACATTCTTGGCAGTACACATAGACTTACTGTTGCTTCCGGTTCCGGAGCTTCTCAGAGGTTTTTTTTTTGCTTGACTTTCTTAAAGGGGAAGGGTTGTTTAAAAAATTTTACACAGCTTTTGGGAGGAAATACTCCCCTGTTGGAGTTTTTCCAGCCAGGATGCAATGATCAGCACTTTGAAGAAATAATTGAATAATGAAGCAGAAGCTTTTAATGACAAGGAACCAAGATGAGTGACATTCAGCAAGGCTTGTTGGCTAGCTAGAAAGATTAACATTCAAACGTAAGTTTACATACCCTTTTTGACTTTTGGTCTAAAACTGGTTTTTGGTGAAGTTTAATTCTGTGCTTGGTGATGTTTAATCCTAAATTTAGTGATGAGATAATTATCCCTATTCAGCTTTGTTTAGTTGGGAAAATGTTAATCTCTGTTCCTGAAAAGAAGCAGCTTCGGAAATCTTACTAGTTCCTGTGTCTATTTGTTCTGATAATTGGTTTAACAAGCAACAGATACTCTGTTTGCTCCTTTGCTTCTTTCTGGGGAGTGTAAATGACTTCTCTGCTAAAAGATTTCACTTTATGAGCAAGAGTTGGCTGCTGATAGTTATCATTTCATTTTAACTATTTTAATTCCTCAAGGTGCTCTGGCACCCTGCCTGATTTGTAACTCCAGTTTGCAGGTATTTCTAATTTAATGATTGGTATTTAGGGTAGCTTTTTGCAAGCAAAGAATATTTTTTTTGTGTACAGGTAATCCTTGACTTACAACAGTTACAATGGCACTGAAAAAAGTGATTTATGACCATTTTTCACACTTACGACTGTTGCAGCAAACTGTCATTAGAGCAAAGAAGTGATGTCACATGACCACCTAGCCACGCCCACCCGGTCACATGAAGCACTGCAGTTGTGAAATGAGTGACACAATTGTTAAGAATGCTGCAACGGGCATAAATGATGACCTGTCATAAGTGCGAGGACCAGTCAAAAGTACGAGGATCGGTCAGAAATAACTTTTTCAGTCTTATGCACATAGGGACCATGCAGAGGGCTGAAAAAAGTGATTTTGTTCATAGGGACTACTCAGAGGACTGAAAAAAATATTTTTGACCAGTCCTCACACTTTTGATAGGTCCTCACAATTATGACCATCCTCACATTTATGCCCATTACAGCATTCTTAACAACTGTGTCACACATTTCACAACTCCTTCTCTTCATGATGACAAGATAGGGTGCAAAATGTAAAATGTGAGGACAGTCATGAGTGCGAAGACTGGTCACATAGCCACCGTCATCTGGTCACGTGACCAGCTAGCCACACCCACTCAGTTACATGACCAGCTAGCCACACCCTCAAATAAGCCACACTCACAGAACTGGTTGTTAAAAAATTTGAATCCCACCACCGGGGTTGGGGACCCCTGCTCTACATTATCAAAATTTCAGAAAGTGTTCGTAGTTTAAAATATAGTTTAAAATATAGTCATTAAATGGAATTTCTATGAAAAAAAATATTTCTCTTGAAAGGCATCTTTATATCAATACATTTATTGGAAAAATATGTCATTATTTTAATATATTTATAAGGGTTATACAGAAAATAATAATAATAAAAACCTAGGGAAAAAGTATGTCTTTCACTCTCATGCAATTCAAATGATATTGCTCAAAATTCCCACTTAATTACTATTATATTTTAAAATGATATTTTTAAATATTTAACTACTATTTACAATTATTTAAGGTTGAAATTGTATAGCATATCAAATACTCTCCTATAGTCCATAGAACTACTTGAATTTCATATCCCTATTTTCATCCTCAAAGGAAAAAAATATGCAGTGCTGTGGATCCTGATATGTTATCCAAGGAAACATCAGTTGTGGTCTAAAGCTTCAGCTGATCTATCTGTAACAGGGTTGTCAAACTCACATCATGGCGATGTCACGTGATGTATCAGGGCTTTTCCCCCCTTTGCTAAACCAGACATGGGCATGGCCAGCACATGACACATTCAGCCCGTGGCCCAAGAGTTTGACAGCCCTAGTCTATAGAATACTTTTTATGCAGAGGTACTTTCACTTTTGCTTTTAAAATTTCTTTCAAAGAGAGGATTTCAGGGATAAACTGCACAGGTGGAATGTAGTGACCATCCTCTACTTACTTAGTGACCAAGTGGCCCAAAAAAATGGTTCTGCAATATAATACAGGACAGACCAAACAATCTTTCCATCAGTCTTCAACTTCCCTACTTTCTCATACATCAATTAAATACAAAGGAGAAAAAAAAGCGTCAGGAGGGAAATTTTCTTATTGAGATTTTTCAGCTAGGGAAACAAATTGTTAGGGAGAATTTAAAGTGATGGAAGGATCTGCTGCAGGAAATACCAAAAGCAGTACTTCTACTAATAAAATAAGTTTAAAATATTATCGAGAAGGAGAAAGATGATGAGGAGGAATAACTAAGCAACTGAGTGTTAGGTAGAAAAACATAAACCAGCTTTGCAGAGGAAAAATATATGTGAAAATGTAATTTTAATGTTGACATATTTCTTCCAACTCTAATAAATGTTCATCTTTTCAATAGGCAAATTATTCAATGTTTTCAAATACTATTTCACAATATTATATAAGATTAATGTTGCTTGGAACCATGCTTTTAATGTTACGTTTTTCAAGACAGAGAAGGTAAAGCTGCAAACTTGGGAGATATATAAATGGCAAAATAAATGTGTGAAGATTCTCATTCATCTTTATGGCTAACTTGGAAAGACAAAGGTGAGTAGGATGATAAACAGCAATAATGGAAATCTTGGTCACATAATATTCAAGAGATTCACTCATTTTCCCATGTTATCTGAGGTTTAATAAGAGTTCTTTTCAAAAAAATCAAACTACAGAGATACTTATGTGGCCACCTTTTAAGACCACAACACATATTTTCTTTGGTTTTTGAAGAAGTCCAAAGGACTTTTCAATTATTCCTATTATAAGTCCATTACAATTAATCACATGATAATTTTAAGCAATATACTGATTTTAAAATTCACAAAATACATGTCTATATCACCTTTCATAGTGTACCTCAAGACTGTAGGAAATTGTACATGGTTATGTGAAAATGTTTTAAAACATTTGACAAAACATTAGGTAAAGTGTATAAAATGTAGGCACTAAATCCATATACATTATTATGTTTATATAAATTGTAATAACCCATCTCAGACACACTTCCTACAACTGACTCCATCCCATTGGGTTCACAACCCCTAGTGATCACAGAAAAGGAAGTGCAAGACCTATTTCACAGACAAAAGCCAAGAAAAGCTCCAGGCCCAGACAAGATAACTCGTTCTTGCTTAAAAGTCTGTGCTGACCAATTGGCCCCATATCACTGGCTACGGCAAACCTCTGGAGTGTTGGCTATTCCTGCCAGCTTGGTGTCATCTGCAAATTTGATGAGTTCCCCATCTATCCCTCGTCCAAGTCATTGATGAAGATGTTGAAGAGTACTGGGCCTAAAACAGAGCCTTGGGGTACTCCACTGCATACTTCCCTCCATGTGGATGTAGTTCCGTTGAGGACTACACGTTGAGTGCGGTTGGTCAGCCAGTTACGAATCCATCTGGTGGTGGTGCTGTCTAACCCACATTTTCTACTTTATCTAGTAGTAGGTTATGGTCTACTTTATCAAATGCTTTACTGAAGTCCAAGTAAATTATATCAACAGCATTCCTCTGGTCTACTAATTTTGTCATTTTGTCAAAGAATGCGATAAGATTAGTCTGGCATGATCTGTTTTGACAAACCCATGTTGGCTTTTGGTTATTACTTTGTTTGCTTCTAGGTGTTCGGTGATTCGTTGCTTGATTATCTTTTCCAGAATCTTCCCGGTATTGAGGTCAGACTGATAGGTCTGTAGTTTCCTGGATCTGTTTTTCCTTTTTGAAGATGGGAACTACATCAGCTCTTTTCCAGTCCTCTGGCAGCTCCCTGTGCTCCAGGATCTTTGAAAGATATAGTTCAGTGGTTCTGAGATCACGTCTGCCAGTTCCTTCAGAACCTTGGGGTGTAATCCATCCGGTCCTGGTGATTTGAACTCGTCTAGGGTAGACAGGTGTTCACTTACCATTTTCTTCCCTATTTTAACTTGTGTTTCTAATCTGTGTTTTGTAGTGCTGTTTTGATAGGTTGGATTGTTTTTCCTTTTGTGTAAAGACAGATGCAAAATATGAGTTAAGTAGATCTGCTTTCTCCCTGTTGCTTGTCATCTTCTTGCCACTTTCTCCCAGCAATGGGCCAATTGTTTCCTTGACTTTTTTCTTGTTTTTAACATGTTGGAAGAAGCTTTTTATTATTTTTACTTTTGTCGCTAGCCTTTGTTCATTGTGAGCCTTAGCTTTCCTCACTTCATCTTTACAGGCTCGGGCTGTTGCTGATATTCTGCCTTAGTTATTTGCCCCTCTTTCCACTTTTTATATTTGTCCTTTTGTCTTTCAATTTGTCAGATAGTTCTTTATGCATCCATGCTGGTTTCTTTTGTGATCTACTATTTTCTTCTTCATTGGTATTGTGTTAGACTGTGCTTTTATAATCTCACTTTTCAAAATTTCCCAAGCTTCTTGAGTTGTTTTCCCCCTGAGGATTCTCATCCATTGAATCCTTCTCAAGATCTCTCTAAGTTTATTGAAATTAGCTCTCTTAAAGTCCAAGACTCTAGTTTGACTTTGTTCTACTACTTGTATTTGCTTAATGTTGAATTCCAATATTGCGTGGTCACTTGCCCCAAGGTTCCTGTAGCTTCAACACCTTCTATCATTTCATCTCTGTTAGTGAGAATTAAGTCCAATATGGCTGATCCCTTGTCGCCTTCTCTATTTTTGGGAAACAAAGTTGTCTGCTAGGTTTGTTAGGAACCTGTTGGATCTTCCACTTGGTGCAGAGTTTGTTTCCCAGTTGATGTCAGGGTAGTTAAAATCCCCATTACTACTGTGATGTGCTTCCTACATACCTTAGTTAGCTGACTAGCAAAAGTTCATCTACTTCCTCTGTTTGGTTGGGTGGCCTATAGTATAGACCTATGGCAATATCGTTTTCACCCTTTTATATTGACCCAAATACATTCAAGATGATTTTCATCATTGTTGTGCTCTATTTCTGTAGAGATGTAGTTATTTCTTATATATAGTGCAACTCCACCTCCTCTTTTATTTGGTCTATTTCTTTTAAATAATTTATATCCTCTAGCTGTATGTTCCATTTGTCAGTTTCATCCCACCAAGTTTCCGTAATGGCAACAATATCATATCTACCCTCATTTACTTGGATTTCTAATTCACCCTGTTTATTCCTCATACTCTGTGCATTGGTGTATAGACATTTGAGTCCATTTGGATTGATCTTGTGTTTACTGTCTACATAACCTGTGTTGACTGCCCCTACTTTCATGCCACCTGTTGGTTTAGTGCACATGGTATGGCACTCACTGTTAAATGCTTGGTTTTGCTTGATAGCATGGTTGATAGTCTTACCCATACAGACATCTATGTTACATGCACTGATAACCCTTTTAGTTTTCGATTGCTGGGGACAGAAATAGGAATATAAGGAATAGGAATATAAGATTAATGTTGCTTGGAACCATGCTTTTAATGTTACGTTTTTCAAGACAGAGAAGGTAAAGCTGCAAACTTGGGAGAGATATAAATGGCAAAATAAATGTGTGAAGATTCTCATTCATCTTTATGGCTAACTTGGAAAGACAAAGGTGAGTAGGATGATAAACAGCAATAATGGAAATCTTGGTCACATAATATTCAAGAGATTCACTCATTTTCCCATGTTATCTGAGGTTTAATAAGAGTTCTTTTCAAAAAAATCAAACTACAGAGATACTTATGTGGCCACCTTTTAAGACCACAACACATATTTTCTTTGGTTTTTGAAGAAGTCCAAAGGACTTTTCAATTATTCCTATTATAAGTCCATTACAATTAATCACATGATAATTTTAAGCAATATACTGATTTTAAAATTCACAAAATACATGTCTATATCACCTTTCATAGTGTACCTCAAGACTGTAGGAAATTGTACATGGTTATGTGAAAATGTTTTAAAACATTTGACAAAACATTAGGTAAAGTGTATAAAATGTAGGCACTAAATCCATATACATTATTATGTTTATATAAATTGTAATAACCCATCTCAGACACACTTCCTACAACTGACTCCATCCCATTGGGTTCACAACCCCTAGTGATCACAGAAAAGGAAGTGCAAGACCTATTTCACAGACAAAAGCCAAGAAAAGCTCCAGGCCCAGACAAGATAACTCGTTCTTGCTTAAAAGTCTGTGCTGACCAATTGGCCCCCATATCACTGGCTACGGCAAACCTCCTTCCCAGGCTGAAGTAAATCAGCAACTGGCAGATGACCTGAATGTGTTTTACTGCAGGTTTGAAAGGAAACTACAGCCACCTATCTCCACAATCCCCATCTCAGACACACCAACAACAGCCAAGCCTCCTACAACGGACCCCATCCCATTGGGTTCACAACCCCTAGTGATCACAGAAAAGGAAGTGCAAGACCTATTTCACAGACAAAAGCCAGGAAAAGCTCCAGGCCCAGACAAGATAACTCCTTCTTGCTTAAAAGTCTGTGCTGACCAATTGGCTATCTTCACCCATATCTTCAATAAATCACTAGAGATGTGCTATGTTCCTTCTTGCTTCAAATGCTCTACTATCATCCCAGAGCCAAAGAAGCCCACCATCAAGGAACTGAATGACTAGAGACCAGTTGCTTTAACATCTGTAGTCATGAAAACCTCTGAAAGGCTAATGCTGTCCCACTTGAAAACCATCACGGATCCGCTGTTAGACCCCTTGCAATAAGCATACCGAGCAAATAGATCAACAGACGATGCTGTTAATATGGCTCTGCACTACATCCTACAACTTCTTGAAATGCCAAAGACCTATGCAAGGGTCCTCTTTGTAGACTTTAGCTCAGCATTCAATACCATCATTCCAGACACTCTTCTAACTAATCTAAAACTAATTCTTTTTAGTTTTCGATTGCTGGGGACAGAAATAGGAATATAAGGAATAGGAATATAAGATTAATGTTGCTTGGAACCATGCTTTTAATGTTACGTTTTCAAGACAGAGAAGGTAAAGCTGCAAACTTGGGAGATATATAAATGGCAAAATAAATGTGTGAAGATTCTCATTCATCTTTATGGCTAACTTGGAAAGACAAAGGTGAGTAGGATGATAAACAGCAATAATGGAAATCTTGGTCACATAATATTCAAGAGATTCACTCATTTTCCCATGTTATCTGAGGTTTAATAAGAGTTCTTTTCAAAAAAATCAAACTACAGAGATACTTATGTGGCCACCTTTTAAGACCACAACACATATTTTCTTTGGTTTTTGAAGAAGTCCAAAGGACTTTTCAATTATTCCTATTATAAGTCCATTACAATTAATCACATGATAATTTTAAGCAATATACTGATTTTAAAATTCACAAAATACATGTCTATATCACCTTTCATAGTGTACCTCAAGACTGTAGGAAATTGTACATGGTTATGTGAAAATGTTTTAAAACATTTGACAAAACATTAGGTAAAGTGTATAAAATGTAGGCACTAAATCCATATACATTATTATGTTTATATAAATTGTAATAACCCATCTCAGACACACTTCCTACAACTGACTCCATCCCATTGGGTTCACAACCCCTAGTGATCACAGAAAAGGAAGTGCAAGACCTATTTCACAGACAAAAGCCAAGAAAAGCTCCAGGCCCAGACAAGATAACTCGTTCTTGCTTAAAAGTCTGTGCTGACCAATTGGCCCCCATATCACTGGCTACGGCAAACCTCCTTCCCAGGCTGAAGGAAATCAGCAACTGGCAGATGACCTGAATGTGTTTTACTGCAGGTTTGAAAGGAAACTACAGCCACCTATCTCCACAATCCCCATCTCAGACACACCAACAACAGCCAAGCCTCCTACAACGGACCCCATCCCATTGGGTTCACAACCCCTAGTGATCACAGAAAAGGAAGTGCAAGACCTATTTCACAGACAAAAGCCAGGAAAAGCTCCAGGCCCAGACAAGATAACTCCTTCTTGCTTAAAAGTCTGTGCTGACCAATTGGCCCCCATCTTCACCCATATCTTCAATAAATCACTAGAGATGTGCTATGTTCCTTCTTGCTTCAAATGCTCTACTATCATCCCAGAGCCAAAGAAGCCCACCATCAAGGAACTGAATGACTAGAGACCAGTTGCTTTAACATCTGTAGTCATGAAAACCTCTGAAAGGCTAATGCTGTCCCACTTGAAAACCATCACGGATCCGCTGTTAGACCCCTTGCAATAAGCATACCGAGCAAATAGATCAACAGACGATGCTGTTAATATGGCTCTGCACTACATCCTACAACTTCTTGAAATGCCAAAGACCTATGCAAGGGTCCTCTTTGTAGACTTTAGCTCAGCATTCAATACCATCATTCCAGACACTCTTCTAACTAATCTAAAACTAATTCTTTTTAGTTTTAAATTGGTGTTTTTTTTAGTTTTTTAACTATTTTAATTTCGGCCACACTGTATAATAAGTTTTTTAATTTTATTTTAATTGTACATTGTTTCTTTTTTACTTTGGCTGTACACCGCCCTGAGTCCTTCGGGAGAAGGGCGGTTTATAAATCTAATAAAATAAATAAAAATAAATAAATAATAAACCAGCTACAGGTACCTGAACACACTTGTAAGTGGACCATAAGCTTCGTAACAAACATGAAGCAGCAGTTGAAGCTAAGCAGAATCACATCAGATACCTGAACAATTATCACAGGGGCCCCTCAAGGCTGTGTGCTCTCCCCACTTCTCTTCTCTCTACTGAAACTACTGAAGTTCGCAGATGACAGAACAGTCTCAGTCTCATTCGAGACAATAATGAATCCACATATAGACGGGAGGTTGAACAACTAGCCTCGTGGTGCGACCGGAACAATCTGGAAATGAATACACTCAAAACTGTAGAAATGGTGGTAGACTTTAGAAGAAACCCTTCCATACTTCTACCTCTTACAATACTAGACAACACAGTATCAACAGTAAAGACCTTCAAATTTCTAGGTTCTACCATATCACAAGATCTAAAATGGACAGTTAACATCAAAAATGTCATCAAAAAAGCACAACAAAGAATGTTCTTTCTGTGCCAACTCAGAAAGCTCAAATTGCCCAAGGAGCTGCTGATTCAGTTCTACAGAGCAATTATTGAGTCTGTCATCTGCACCTCTATCACTGTCTGGTTTGGTTCTGCAACCCAACAAGACAGACACAGACTTCAGAGGATAATTAAGACTACAGAAAAAATAATTGCTACCAACCTGCCTTCCATTGAGGACCTCAATGCTGCATGTATACTGCATGAGTCAAAAAGAGGGCTGTGAAAATATTTACAGATGCCTCACACCCTGGATGTAAACTGTTTCAAATCCTACCCTCAAAACGACGCTATAGAGCACTGCACCCCAGAACAACTAGACACAAGAACAGTTTTTTCCTGAAGGCCATCACCCTGCTAAACAAATAATTACCTCAACACTGTCAAACTATTTACTAAATCTGCACTACTATTAATCTTCTCATCATTCCCATCACCCATCTCCTTCCACTTATGACTCTATGACTATAACTTTGTTGCTTGTATTCTTATGATTTATATCAATTGCTTATTTGTATTTGATTGCTTATTTGTACCCAATGACTATCATTAATTGTTGTACCTTAGAATTCTTGATGATCTTTTTTTTTTTATGTACACTGAGAGGATATGCACCAAGACAAATTCCTTGTGTATCCAATCACACTTGGCCAATAAAAAATTCTATTCTATTCTATTCTATTCTATTCTATTCTATTCTATTCTATTCTATTCTATTCTATTCTATTCTATTCTATTCTATTCTATTCATTTGTATTTGAAGAAGACATGCAGTTCATTTGTGGGCACAGAGATGACCCTGCAGTCCCTGTCTGAAAGCACAAAGTCCTGTTGTAGTAACTGTGGGTGCTATTCTGTGATGTAGTTCAGTTTCTTTATCATTTTTTGATGGCATCTGTTTTCAAAGCTAGTGGGGCTTCATACTATAGGATTCGCTAGCAGTTTCTGTCAGCAGCTGCAGTTTCTAGTACTCTTGGCTAGATATCACAGTGGCGTAGGGTTATTTCACAAAGTTTTTGTAGTCCTTGCATGGTTGACTTCAAGATCTTTTCTCATACTACAGTTTATTATAGAGAAACTACTGAGGCACACGGTGGTCACCCATACTGATTATGAATCCCATTCTTCTCATCTAAGGTCTGGTAATAATTTAAAATAATCTTCCAGAATACAATTATAAATTATTTGTACATTTGTACATTCATATATTTATAGATATCCACAATCCTGTTCCATTTCAGGATAATCAATGCTATGCACAATGTAGAAAAGAATTAATAGCATCCTCCAAAAAAACAAGCAAACGAACAAAGAAACAAGCTTTCTAAGAGGCCTCCTAACCAACCATTCTGTCATTTGCACCTCTATAACTGTCTGGTTTGGTTCTGCAACCCAACAAGAAAGAGACAGACTTCAGAGGATAATTAGAACTGCAGAAAAAATAATTGCTACCAACCTGCCTTCCATTGAGGACCTGTATACTGCACGAATCAAGAAGAGAGCTGTGAAAATATTTACAGATCCATCACATCCTGGACATAAACTGTTTCAACTCCTACCCTCAAAACGACGCTATAGAGCACTGCACACCAGAACAACTAGACATAAGAACAGTTTTTCCCCGAAGGCCATCACTCTGCTAAACAAATAATTCCCTCAACATTGTCAAACTATTTACTAAATCTGCACTACTATTAATCTTCTTATTGTTCCCATCACCAATCTCTTTTCACTTATGACTGTATGACTGTAACTTTGTTGCTGGTAATCCTTATGATTTATACTGATATTGATTGTTCCTGATTGCTTATTTGTACCCTATGCTTATCATTAAGTGTTGTATCATTAAGTGTTAAATTGTACCCTATGACCATAATGTGTGTTGTAAATGTTGTACCTTGATGAAGGCATCTTTTCTTTTATGAGAGCATATGCACCAAGACAAATTCCTTGTGTATCCAATCACACTTTGCCAATAAAAATTCTATTCTATTCTATTCTATTCTATTCTATTCTATTCTATTCTATTCAACACTGAGCCTAATGAATGAATAATAAGCCCTCAGACTTATTTGTGGTGTGATGTTTGTAATGTAATTTGCTTCTATAAAAGACAATTTCACAGTTTAACTTTCTCTAGAAAGTTATGCTGTAAAACATAACATCAAAACAGTTATTATAACACCTCAGATCACAAAACACTGAGTGAATTCCTTAGTCTCATAAGTTTAATTTATTTTGTTATATGGTTTGTTACTTAATCATCCAGATGTTCAGACAAGATTTGGCATTTTTATTCACCTATCAAGTATTTCCAAAGGACAAGCAGATGTTACTGTTTGATGGTATTAGTGGTATTGTTGCAGGATATAAACTGTTCTGAGTAAAGCTGACTTTTGCAATTAACTGATGGTGAATTTGTCAGTGCTGATAGTGTTCAAGTGGTGTTCCAGTTGTTTTGGGATTGCACTCAAGGCACCTATTACTATTGGTACTATCCTTTGCTTTCTTTTACCACAGTCATTCTATTTCTATTTGCAGGTCTTTGTATTTTGTTATCTTTTCCAGTTCTTTCTTTTCTATTCTGCTGTATATTATTACATTATTGATTCAATGTCATTTTTAAGGCTTGTAATTTGCTGTTATTTTAGTCAATTCAATTAAAATTAAATCAAGCAGGCAAATCTTACAGAATGCAAAGGCAAAATGATAGTTCAAAACTCAAGATCAAAAGTGGCACAGTGGTTAGAGTGTAGTACTGCAGGCTACTTCTGCTGACTGCCAGCTGCCTGCAATTTGGCAGTTCAAACTTTACCAGGCTCAAGGTTGACTCAGCCTTCCATCCTTCTTAGGTGGGTAAAACCATTTTATGCTTCAGAAGTCACTCTGTGCTATTGCACATTCTTATTTTCCTTAACAAGGAATATCGGAAAAACTAGAAATATATAGGAGAATGTTTGAGAAAAGATTCATAACATACATTTTCCATGTCCTACTCGCTGTATATAGCAGATTATATCTGTGAATTCATGATAAATATAAGGTATAAAACTGTTTTTTTCCTGTTTCTCTTTCTTAGTTTTAATGTTCTTATTTTTTAAATAAACATGTTTTTATATTAAAGATTGTTTTGTTAAAAGATATAAAAATATACTCTAATTCTATTTTCTAATTGTTCTGGATCTTTCCACCTTTACTAATGTTTCCTTTTATTCTTCAAACTTTTTATCTTTCTTTTCAGGATAATATTAACTTCATCCATCCACTATTTTGGAACTTCCCTTTTCTTTTAACCCATTCATTCCCCCCATATATTTGCTTTGTTAATTGAACCTCATTGATTCCTTCTATATTACACAACTGATCAACAAGGTTGTTCTTTTTTTCCCTCAGTTATTTACTTTGATATTCAAATAGGTACTCGGTAAACAGCCAACTTCTTATTCATTCTTGGGTCTCTAAAGAAATCCTATCTTTTTTTTTTTTTTGTCGAGTATATATTAGATAAGTGTTGTGACCCAAGTTCCTGGACCCGGACTCCTGGACTCGGATGATTCAGAAAGTGAGGGAGAAGACCTGGCCAGCCCTGCTTCTCGTGAGCCCTTTCCCTCCCTGGCACCCACTCAAAGGGAGGAGGAGGGGCCGGCAAAGCCTGATTCCATGGAGCCTCCTTCTGATTTGGCAACGCCCCAAGAACAGTTTTGGAGTGATGCAAGATTACGAAGACGTGATCGGCGTGCGCAGCAGCGGAAGAGTTGGGATAAAGCCAAGTCATAATTGTCATGCAGTGACATCTGCAGAGACTATAAATAGGAGGCGGGACTTCCTGGTTTTTTGTCTTGGACAAAGTAATGAATTTGCGCGGGCAATCTGTATCAACGGAGGGAAGAATATATTCGTGAGTAATTCTGGCCTTATCTGTAATTTCCTTGTTATCTCCAGAAACTTGGCAGGCCCGTAGGTAGACGTAGCCAGGACATTTATATATATGTAAATAAATCAGAAAAGAGGCCTCTGACTGACTCTTTGCTGGGAGTATTGGGGGAAGGGAAACAGAACATTAATATATATAAGTATAAGCATGAATTGAATACATAAAATGAATACAATTAAAGGAACCTTAGGACAGGAATGGTAAGCACGCTGGTGCTCTTATGCAGATTTCTTACAGATCTCTTAGGAAAGGGGTGAGATCAACAGTAGCCAGTCTAAGGTTAAAATTTTGGTGGTTTTGGGATGAAACCACAGAGGCAGGTAGTGCATTCCAGGCATTAATCACTCTGTTGCTGAAATCATATTTTCTGCAATCGAGTTTGGAGCAGTTCACTTTAAGTTTGTATCTATTGTGTGCTCGTGTATTATTGTGGTTGAAGCTGAAGAAGTCATTGACAGGTAGAACATTGTAGCAGATAATTTTATGAGCTATGCTTAGGTCATACCGAAGGCAGCGTAGTTCTAAATTTTCTTTCCTTTTTTTAAAAAAATAATTTTTATTAAACAGTTTTAAAAACAACATAAAAAACAACTACAAATACATAAAAACAAAACAAAGCACAACAAACAATATATACCATCTAAAGTCATTTTACAGCTTTCTGTATCAGCATACGTATTTTGCTTTTGTGGTTCTCTATTCTATCATATCTATTTACTTTTCGATGGCAGTATAATAACATTACATTACTATATAACACATATAGTAGTATTCATTATTCTTGTCTACCAATTTATATTCATTTATATTTACATCTCTTTATTTAATGTTGGTCAGTTACTCCAATTTAAGTTTCATCAGTACTAGGTTAAACATTCCTTGTTTGGTTTCTATTTTTTTCCCCTTATTTTTCTATTTCTATTTTCTAGTTCTAAATTTTCTAAGCCTAAAATTTCAAGTCTGTTGGCACAAGATAGGTATTTTGTTACGAGCGGAGGAGTGGAGGACTCTTCTTGTGAAATATTTCTAGACATGTTCAATTGTATTAATGTCCGATATACAGTGTGGGTTTCAGACAGATGAGCTGTATTCGAGAATTGGTCTAGTAAATGTTTTGTATGCTTTGGTTAGTAGTGTAATATTACCGGAGAAGAAGCTATGCAAAATTAGGTTTACAACCCTTAATGTCTTTTTGGTGATGTTGTTACAGTGGGCTTTGGCACTTAGATCATTTGATATGAGTACTCCAAGGTCCTTGACTGAGTAAGAGTCATCTACAAGGTCATGTCCACTCAGCTTGTATTTTATGTTCTGATTCTTTTTGCCAATGTGTAAGACACAGCATTTGTTGGTTGAGATTTGGAGTTGCCAATTGTTTGACCATTCTGACACAAAGTCAAGGGGCCTCTGGTGGCTCAGCAGACTAAGTCTGTCTATTATTAATACAGCTGCTTGCAATTACTGCAAGTTCAAGTCCCACCAGGCCCAAGGTTGACTCAGGCTTCCATCCTTTATAAGGTAGGTAAAATGAGGACCCAGATTGTTGGGGGCAATAAAAGTTGACTTTGTATATTAATATACAAGTGGATGAAGACTACTGCTTAACACTGTGTAAGCCGCCCTAAGTCTTCGGAGAAAGGCGGGATATAAATTCAAATAATAATAATAAAAAAGGTCTTTTTGAAGGGAAGCAGCATTGTTGGTTTGTTTGTTTGTTTGTTTATAATAAATAAATAAATAAATAAATAAATAAATATTATAATATTTAATTATTTTCATATGTTCATGGGTTAGCGAAATATCCCAGATTTTATTTATGATTAAACTTATTTGTTGCCAACCTCGCAATTTGAAGTGACTCTGAGAAGCTTATTTCATTCATATTATGGAAACTTCCTTTCTAGCATAATTCAGCACTTCCAATTACCAAATTTGGCCTGAAAGGTTTTCTAAGCTGATTTGCAGGACTAGATGTTCTCAGTGCAAGGATAGGCCACTAATTAATTTTCTACTCTTGTTCTCAGCCTATCCCAGCCCATTGGAAAGGCAAACTTTGCTTGTCTTGTCCTATTTGCATCAAATATTGGCTTAGCTGGCACAAGTGTCCCATTCAGTTTGCTCGATCTGCTTCACTGTACCATAGACAAAAGCATCTATTTCACCTATTAGCTTCTGTTCATTGTGGTAAGAATGTCTTCTCCACTTGGATTACTAATCACTTTTCTCGGATGCCATTTTGCTTCTCTATGCTACTGGCCTCTTTTTAAAGGACTGTTATGTCCCCTCCCGACCACAACCCAAAAAAGACATGCGAGCTGACTTTCCTTGCCAGCAATTTACTCCGGCAACAGATAACAGTCCTGGCAACGAACCTGCAATTGCCTGCCAAGTTCTCCTCAGACCAGCGTAATTTGCAGTTCAGGGATAAACAGAAGTCAAAGTCTGAATTACAAAATAACACAGCTGAAGCTCCCAGAAGTCAGTCTTTGTCCGTCACGGAGCCCAAAGGCAGCTCCACCCACTTTTATACCCTGTGGAGTGTGGCTCTGTGACTCAGCACTCCCTGGGCTGGCCCCTTCCTTCCTTTTGCAGCACACGCTTCGCTCAGTGTAGCTGCCTTGCATCTAACCACACTGGATTCCCCTCAGCTGGCTCTTGGAGCTCTGCCAGGGAGAAGGAAAAGGGGTTGGGGGAAAGAGGCTGTGTCAGCTCCTCCTCCTCCATTAATCTGCTTCTGGAATCTGGAGCGGAGCCAGAGAGGAAGATTCTGCAGAGGGAAGCTCTGTCAGCTCTTCCCCCTCACTCTCTGAATCACTCTCAGCCAGGAGGCCCAGCTCGGGGGGGGTGCAGTAGACACAACACGGACCTTGATCAGTAAGACTAGTTTTCTGTTGTGGTCTGATAGCAGCCTGCACTGTGAAAGTGGATTCAGACAGTGAGGAGGCTGGGGTAGACAATGGGTCAGTCCTGGAGTCAGGGGAAGGCTGGGACATGGCCTCTGCATGGAGCCAGGACCACCTGGGAGTGATGTTTTGGGAGATCTAAACAAGGCAAACTTAAGGAAAGAGCTACCAAAATACTTCCAGCATGTCAATTGTCCCACCAGAGGCAAGAATACTCTAGACCATTGCTACACAACACTAAAAGATGCCTATCGGTCTTTACCACGTGCAGCTGTAGGACACTCTGATCATTGCATGATTCACCTTGTACCTGCTTACAGGCAAAGACTTAAAGCCACAAAACCAATAATTAAATCAGTGAAGACCTGGACGGAGGAATCAAAATTAAAGCTACAGGCATGTTTTGACTGCACTGATTGGAATATTTTTAAAGATACCTCTGCAGACCTGGATGAACTCACAGATACTGTAACATCATATGTCAGCTTCTGTGAAGACCTATGTGTACCTACAAGGAACTTGCGAATACACAGTAACAACAAACCTTGGTTTACACCTAAACTTAAGCAGCTACGACATTCCAAAGAGGAAGCCTACAGAAAAGGTGATAAAATGCTGTACAATCAGGCCAGAAATGTACTAACAAGGGAGATCAGAGCAGCAAAAAGAAGCTACTCTGAAAAGCTAAAGAATCAGTTTTCAGCAAATGAACCAGCAAACATGTGGAAAACTCTTAAAAATATCACCGGCTATGGCAAACCTCCTTCCCAGGCTGAAGGTAATCAACATCTGGCAGATGACCTGAATGAGTTTTACTGCAGGTTTGAAAGGAAACTACAGCCACCTATCTCCACTACCCCCATCTCAGGTACACCAACAACAGCCAAGCCTCCTACAACTGACCCCATTTCATTGGGTTCACAACCCCTAGTGATCACAGAAAAGGAAGTGCAGGACCTATTTCACAGACAAAAGCCAGGAAAAGCTCCAGGCCCAGACAAGATAACTCCTTCTTGCTTAAAAGTCTGTGCTGACCAATTGGCCCCCATCTTCACCCATATTTTCAATAAATCACTAGAGATGTGTTATGTTCCTTCTTGCTTCAAACGCTCTACCATCATCCCAGTGCCGAAGAAGTCCACCATCAAGGAACTGAATGACTACAGACCAGTTGCTTTAACATCTGTAGTCATGAAAACCTTTGAAAGGCTAGTGCTTTCCTACCTGAAAACCATCACGGATCCGCTGTTAGACTCCTTGCAATTTGCATACCGAGCAAATAGATCAACAGATGATGCTGTTAATATGGCTCTGCACTACATCCTACAACATCTTGAGTCTCCAAGGGTCCTTTTTGTAGACTTTAGTTCAGCATTCAATACCATCATTCCAGACATTCTTCTAACTAAGCTAAACCAGCTACAGGTACCGGAACAGACTTTTAAGTGGATCACAAGCTTCCTAACAAACAGGAAGCAGCAGGTGAAGCTAAGCAAGATCACATCAAATACCTGTACAATTAGCACAGGGGCCCCCCAAGGCTGTGTGCTCTCCCCACTTCTCTTCTCTCTGTATACCAATGACTGCATCTCCAATGATCCATCTGTTAAGCTACTGAAGTTCGCAGATGACACAACAGTGATTGGTCTCATTCGAGACAATGACGAATCCGCATATAGACGAGAGGTCGAACGACTAGCCTTGTGGTGCAACCAAAACAATCTGGAACTGAACACACTCAAAACCGTAGAAATGGTGGTAGACTTTAGGAGAAACCCTTCCATACTTCCACCTCTCACAATACTTGACAACACAGTATCAACAGTAGAAACCTTCAAATTTCTAGGTTCTATCATATCGCAAGATCTCAAATGGACAGCTAACATCAGAAACATCATTAAAAAAGGACAACAAAGAATGTTCTTTCTGCGCCAACTCAGTAAGCTCAAACTGCCCAAGGAGCTGCTGATCCAATTCTACAGAGGAATTATTGAGTCTGTCATTTGCACCTCTATAACTGTCTGGTTCGGTTCTGCAACCCAACAAGAAAAACACAGACTTCAGAGGATAATTAGAACTGCAGAAAAAATAATTGCTACCAACCTGCCTTCCATTGAGGACCTGTATACTGCATGAATCAAGAAGAGGGCCGTGAAAATATTTGCAGATCCCTCGCATCCTGGACATAAACTGTTTCAACTCCTACCCTCAAAACGACGCTATAGAGCACTGCACACCAGAACAACTAGACACAAGAACAGTTTTTTCCCGAAGGCCATCACTCTGCTAAACAAATAATTCCATCAACACTGTCAGACTATTTACTGAATCTGCACTACTATTAATCGTTTCATAGTTCCCATCACCAATCTCTTTCCACTTATGACTGTATGACTATAACTTGTTGCTGGCAATCCTTATGATTTATATTGATATATTGACCATCAATTGTGTTGTAAATGTTGTACCTTGATGAACGTATCTTTTCTTTTATGTACACTGAGAGCATATGCACCAAGACAAATTCCTTGTGTGTCCAATCACACTTGGCCAATAAAATTCTATTCTATTCTATGTACGGACTCTAGAGCCTCCAGAGGCAGATAGCAGAGAGGCAGAGGAACAGGAGGAGCCTGTTCCTAGTGCACACATGCGAAGAGCTGCCAGAAGGCAAGAACAGCTAAAGCAAAAAGGAAAACTCGGGAGTAAGACCAGGAGATGATTGGCTCCTCCCATAAGGCTTAAAAAAGCAGCAACGGCTCTTAGGTGCTTTGTATGAAAGCAACGTTGCTACAATTGTTTCTTGTCTCCTGTTTCTGAATTTTGTGAGGTTCTTGCCAAGAAAGCCTTTGGCAGGGTGCCAAAAAAGACAAAGGTTTGTGATAAGGCCGAAGGACTTTTTATGAAGGACTTTGTTTTGGACTTAATTTGGACTAAGCTAAGAATGAAGTAATTCTCAGCTGTTCTAATAAAATATGTTTGTTTAGGACTGATTGTGTCTGGTAATAACTACTTGGGCCTGGGTTACAACAATTTCTTTGTTTTACCAGTTCACTGTTTTTGTTCATTTAAAGTTCCCTCATGAAACTGTGAATGTTTCTTTTCTTTTCTTTTCTTTTCTTTTCTTTTCTTTCCTTTTCTTTTCTTCACTTTTCCCATCTTACCTAAGTGGCAGAAAGAATGGGAAATTATGTTTTTGGGGGGTGGGATGGGGAGTGGTGTTACCTTTTATTTACACCAGACATGTGAAAGATATTATGTATTGGGGGGGATCATTGGAAGGGTGTACACATGAAAGGTTTGTAAGTGGAAATCACATGTCCTCAAACTCACCACATACAGGAAGGACAATTTGTGCTTATTTTTCCAAAAGAATTGGAAAGGATAAAGTTGGAGAAGGATTCACTGGTCTGGTCTTGAGACATCACCATGGCCAAAGAGGACAAACAGGTTACAATTAAGAAAGTGAACTTTTAATTTCTACCCTTCCCAACTAGCCTATACATGAGACCCAAGCATTTTAAGGCTGCAATGCAGAAAACACTCTGGACTTAGAGATGAATTCTCATCTGCTGGTGGTATCTGTTGCTCTGAAGAATCGTATTATATTAGTTTTAATTAACTTTAAATTTCCAGTTGGTCTTTAAAGGTGATCCCATGTATAAAACTTGGAAAAATGCAATTTGAATATTAATGAAGCATGGATAATTGTGGCTAGACAATGATTTCTTCTTTAGAATGACCTTGATTTAGAATGACCTTGATCATTATTAGCTGTTGATGACTGGCAATTCCTATGGTGATCATCAAATAGGTGATCACTGTGCATATTATTAATACAGGAAGATGACTAATACAGAGAAGAAAACATGGGTTTTGGACACAGCTTTGATAAATAGGACCCACACTTGGAAGAAAAAGCTCTGCTAAATAAACATAGTCTAGCCTTCAGGAAAATGGAGAGTTTTGAATCATATAAGCAGGAACCTTTCATTATAGTACATCACATTAATGTGTAGGTACTTAATTAGCTTAACAAATGGAGATAAGGAATTTCATAGTAAATTCCTCAAATTAATTTAAAATTAAATTAATCCTTTTTTTAAAAAAAATGTTAAGGTCATTTCTGCAGATAGTCCTGTGTCACCAAAATATTTTCCCCTTTCACAAAATATTGTTTCTTATTTATCATCCAAGGAAGCTATGAATACTGGTGGCAGTTTGGAACTGAAGGATAATATAAACTAACATTTAATTCATATGAAATAAAAATTTTATGGGTGAGGAAACTTGGATAAGAGCAGGAGATATGTAGGAGATAACCAGCCAGAGCACAAAGGCAGGGTCAACTGTGTCATCAGTTTGGAATCCTTATAAATCCACAAGAGACTAAGTCCAGCCCCCATGAATTACATTTACTCTTATCTAGTAGATCATATTCTTTTGTATAGGTAGCATGTAATAAATTGTAGTGTTTTGAACTCAATTCAATCAAGAAATCAAGTACCTGGTTACATGCACCCGACAAGATCAGAGTTGCTTCCTAAAATACCAAATGCAAAACTTGGAATTTTTTCTGTAAATGAAAGCTCAGCTTACCAAGGTTGATTTTTAATTGTTTTGTCTCATTTTTCATTTTGACAATCTAACTGAAAAAAATTGAAAGCAGACTGAGCTATAATTTTTCATCTCCTGATTAAATTTATATTAGGTTAAATAGAGATTGATTTACAATCAGTATAGGCTGGATTAACATGTACAATGCAGTCATATACCTTCCTATGGGAGTTTGGTAAAGCTTATGACAATAGTTTATCAGCCTGATGTTTACTGATATGTTTTTGAATCAAATTTAATCTACTGATGAGTTCATTTTAACCCTAATAACATAATTTAAATGGCCTTCTTCTCTTCTATGAACAAAGACCCACACATGCCTTCATCAAAGTGGTACACATTATCCAGTAGAAGTCAGATCCTGAGGAAAAAAGGATACCTTATTATTTAAAATTTTTGGTGGTATTGAGTGAATTGTTATTAAGTTATTATATCCTGAGTCTGATTTTCTAAAAGGACAGCCCAAAGGCTATAGTATTCATTTTCTCCAGAGCTCAAAACAGATAGATCCAAAATTTTGGATCTGCTTTCTGTATTTTTGAGAGCTTTGATGGGTGGAGTGTAATAAAGTAAAATAAGTCCCTTTGGATATTTGATGTTCCTAAAAATTCTGAAACTCCTTCCAAACATGAGTTCTAGCCTCATGTTGTGGCCTTCAAGCCAATAAATATTAAAACCTATTTCATTTGCAATGTTGGGCTAATCTATACTTAGGGAGCAGCTGTTAATATTTTTACTTATTCCTGCAGTCATGCAATCTCCCTTGTCTTCAAGAGATTTATTTTTTGTTGTTGCATCTTAAAATTAAACTCTTCATATTGTAGTATTTGTACAAAAAGCAATTTTTCTGGAACCTACTTCATGTAATTTAATATTTTTACTTTTACTTTACCTGATTATTCAGGCCTCAAAACACACCAAATTGTTGTTTCTAAACCTAAGGAAGGCAACATAGCTTAACATCAATAAAGAGGTGTATTATCTTGCAGCATTCAACAAAGCTTTCTGCTGGAGGATTTGTGGGAAGCAGGGCATAGCAGAACAAAGAGATGCTTTGTTTGTACTATATCTTCATTTAAACCAAGCAGCCTTTAATGATTTCTGCTGCCCTATTTCTTTTTGCATATTCATAGCCATGTAGTTCATTCATGTATGTAGTTTTAGTTAGATATTAAATCTGTACTATATTTTAATACAATTTATTCTATTATCTTTAGTGAAGAGAGAGAGAGAGAGAGAGAGAGATTTGAAAAGTTGAAAGAGGGAATCATCATTGTTGAAGATGTAAGCCATTTGACCAGAGAGGAGGGGATTTTTATTCTGGGGAGCAGGAATCCAAAACACCTTACAGTCCATTCAATTCACAGAGAGGTCGGAAGTTGAAAAATGACAAAAAGAAAAAGAATACTTGGAATGAAAGAAAGAGCCATAAAAAATGAAATGTCCTCTATCACTTATAATGTTTGAAATGTACATTGGTTATGATTCTCCCCTCTGCCCCTTTGGTTTAATGGAGTAGAGAGGAATCACTTAGGTCATGTTCCTCCTTACAGTCACTATATTACATTTCTGCTTGACAAAACAGATTTTCAGAAAATGTTTTTAAAAATGTTTTGAAAGAAACACTTTCACCTATTTTTAAAGTGCAGATTCTATGGCATTCAGTGGTGGGTTTCTACTGGTTCGCCCCAGTTGTTTTTTTTTATTTGCATTTATATCCCGCTCTTCTCTGAAGACTCAGGGCTGCTTACACTACGTCAAGCAATAGTCTTCATCCATTTGTATATTATATACAAAGTCAACTTATTCAGGTGAACCGGTAGTGGCAGCAGCGGGACGCTCCATCCACCCACCTGGATGTCATCACAGATGCTCTGCGCATGCACAGAAGCATAACATAACATAACATAACAACAGAGTTGGAAGGGACCTTGGAGGCCTTCTAGTCCAACCCCCTGCCCAGGCAGGAAACCCTACACCATCTCAGTCAGATGGTTATCCAACATTTTCTTAAAAATTTCCAGTGTTGGAGCATTCACAACTTCTGCAGGCAAGTCGTTCCACTTATTAATTGTTCTAACTGTCAGGCATGCGACTGAAGCAAGTGCGCATGCATACGTTTACAGTTCTGAACCAGTAGTGAAGATAAGTGGAACTCATTACTGATGGCATTCTAACAATATTTCTAACACTGACAGGTCTTTATATAGGTAAAAATCTTAAATAAATAAAGAATGAGTCTTTGGTCATTTAAGACGTTTCTCTCTATTTTCTCTCCTTCTAGGTTTGATGCAATTTCTCACATATATGGAAGGTATTCAAAGGCTCTTCCAAGTGTTTACGATGATTAAAGAAATTGAACATGTGAGTGGAAACTTTTCTCCTGGAAAAGCATACAAGACTTGGACAGGTATACACAGCCTCGGCATTGTAAAGGCTTATACCGTACTGTGTATCTTGCAGAAGTATATTTTCAAGTGTCCAGCTAGAAAAGAGCCTCATAAGGACAGATCTGCACTGACTGATCTCACAAAGAATGGCTTCTGCATATATCATTCAACTCTACTAATAATAGTATAGAGCAGTGATGGAGAATCTTTTAGGCACCAAGTGCTCAAACTGCGTGTGTGCAGGCCCAAACCGAAAGGTGCGCACATGTGAATGTGCACATATACAGATAAATGTGGACATGCGCACATGCGCAGCAGAGACCCGAACACCAGCTGGCCAGTGGGAGGCGGGGCATCCCAACACTGGCAGCGCAGCAAGAGGTAAGATATTTTTCTTTCGTGAGCTTCTGTTTCATCATTTGCAGAGAAACAGAAGCTCATGAAAGAAATGCCATGGAGATCTGACCTGAGGCAATGGTGGACGTGCCAGGAGAGAGGGCTTGCATGCCACCTCTGGCATGCATGCCATAGGTTCACCATCACGGATATAGAGGCATTGGTGGCTCTCCCTTTTCTTTTTTGTATGTTAGCTTTTTCCTGTCCTCACTGATTAATTGATATAATATCATTGTTTTTGTTGGCTTATTTTGGTTTAAAAATAGACTTTTTATCTCTAGTCTGTAAATTATGAATGTTCCTGCTATTCCTGCTTTCTTTGCTAAATCTTCAGTATTAAATAGTATCAAGTCAAGAACCACTCAGATTCTTGTGCATTTTGCTATTCTCTAAAGGAGAATTGTTCAAGAAAACAATAAAATTTATGGAATGACTATGCTTTGTAAAATGTATCCTTCAAATGATATTGAGGCTATGAAAGTTGTCTTTCACAACTATTCATGACTATTTGAAATCTATGCAATTAGCTTTCAAAAATATTGTTTTTGTTTTTTCCTTTAATTATTTTAATCCATTTGCTCTATAGCAAGAGATTTTGAACTAAGATACAACCTCTTTTTCCCCACTGTTGCTTTTAAGATATAAACTATGTACTATATCTATTGCTCCTATATGCTATTCTTGTTCATTAGACTTGGTGCTTTTTTTACACTCCTTATAAAGTGATTCAGTTTCTGATGTGGCACCTTCTTTGATAGAGGTCTCCTTTTGCCAGCCAAGTATCACCATTCCTGTCCAATAAAATTAAATAACTATATAGAAGTAAATCTGTTTTTTTTGTTAATAAGGGGCTGGTTTAGCTCACGCTGGTAAAAGCCTGTTATTAAGAACACAGTAGCCTGCAATTACTGCAGGTTCGAGCCCGGCCCAAGGTTGACTCAGCCTTCCATCCTTTATAAGGTAGGTAAAATGAGGACCCAGATTGTTGGGGGGGCAATAAGTTGACTTTGTAAAAATATACAAATAGAATGAGACTATTGCCTTATACACTGTAAGCCGCCCTGAGTCTTCGGAGAAGGGCGGGGTATAAATGTAAAAAAAAAAAAAAAAGGGCCTCAAAGTACTGAGTCTTTCCAGGCCGTTGATGGGGAAGAGTGGTGGTTCTGTCATTTTCTCTATCTTTTTTGTTTGTTTGTTTGTTTCATTATCATCATTATCATCATTGTTATCATCGTTGTCACCTTAAATTTCTTGTTAGTGTATCGATCTCCCAGAATAGTTGGGAATCAGGTCACATACAAATGTGATAAATAAAATGGTTTTGTGATTTAATAATAAATTCATGAGAATTGGACATAACAATATATCTAATTCTCAAGCATCTACTGTATTATAATAATATTCTTCTTCCTTCCACTTATGTAATATCTTTCCAACAACAATGAATGGTTAAGCCTCACTTCTCTGCAATGCTTATTGTACTGACACAAAATGCTTAAATGAAACATTATCTTTATCCAAATTTAGATTAGATTAGTGTGACACAGCTTTCCTGTGCCCACATTACCTGTTTTATTTATGGAGAGTTTTCTCGTTCCTTAAAGGCTTCTTTCATAATAAGCAAAATAGTTTATAATATGCCAGAATAGTGTTCATTGCTTTTTAGATGTATATAACTCTATATAATGCATATAAATATATATAATGTATATTAATTTAAGGGAGATGGATGTTTAAGAAATATGAAATATAATTAATTAATAAAATATAGCTAGCAAAGTAGAATTTATAATGAAATATTTCATATGTCTGTTTTTTAAAAAAGTTTTACTGTTCTTGAATGATGGGTCATGTTTAAACTAATTTAAATTTATATCTCTGTGAAGAAAACAAACATCTTATCTAATATAATACCAGACAGTACAAACATTAAAGTCAGCAATTGAAATCTCTCATTTCATCTTGTTGTAAGCTGGATAACAGTATGATTCATAGTCCTTTGCTCTGGACCATAACCAATCATTTTGGTTGGTTGACAACCAAGCAAAAACCAACCAACTGAAAAAAATAAGACAATGTAAAGACATAGACATAGAAGCATTTTCTCTAGTTGAAGCATGGCAAAGGCTAATGAAAATTGTATTTCAAAGGCATATGGATGTCCACCAACATATTAACAAGCCTTAATAATAATTCCTAGCTGATAGATGGTCTGTTTCCTTGGTCCTTTCTGATAGAGTACAGTCTAAAAATGCATAACTATCTTGCAGTTGGCAGTAATTATAAATTCAAATCTAGAAATATGTTCTTTTTTTTAAATGTTCATTTCTTTCTGGTCCTTTAAAAGAAATTGAAACCCTCGTCTAATTAATAATTCTGGAAAACATGAAGTCTTGCATACAGTTTTTGTGCTAATTAGACCAGTCTCAATAAATACATCATCCAACCATGACTTTCTACATTGAAGATTTTTGTAGACAGTACAAAATTTTGTTGGAATGACCTGATTAGACAATGTTTCAACTGATTAATTCCACTGAAGATTATTTTCAATTCAACACTTTTACTTCCAGGACAATTTAGCCACTGCTCTTTATGCTCTGAAATGCCTAAAAATGAAATTGAGAACTAAAGGGAAATTCTCCAGCTCTGTGCTTCACAGCATGCTACATCCAACACTTTGCTACATTATCCCAGTATGGTGATGATTTTTCCCATGGATCAAAAGGACTATGATTGCTTTCAGTCAGTATCGCTACCTGTGAAATATACTTGCAAACAAAATAGCTATTTTATTAAGATGGTAATTTCTGTCTCTATAGTCATTACACTTGCTATACATAGTTGGCCAATAAGACCCGGCAGGATTTTGATTGGAAAATCATGAGTGGCACATCTTTTCATGTAAATTGGGCAAAAAGGAATAGGCATTCTCCAAAAATCAACTGGTTCATTTTGCTTAGAAGAATGACCCCAAGTTTTTATTCTGAACATAACTGAACACACTTCAGTCTTTAACACCACTTTAATAGAAGATTGAAGCAACGGTAGTAGAAATTTAATATACATTAAAACTAAAAAAAACCTTGATAGAATCCAGGCACTGTAAATATTCTTAGCTTACAATTATCACAGTAGAAGAACTTCGTTTTTCTAATGCAATGCTTTAGCATAAAATACAACTGCTGAAAACAGTACAAAATTCATTTGCTTCTCTCTTTCTCGACTCTTGATGTACTCATATATCTTTCTACTGTCTCTCAGTGTGAAAGGTGGCAATGTTTTAGAAACATTCACATCAAAAAAAGGGAAGATTAAAATTAAAAATCCAAAAGATGCCAATATAATAGCACCTGCAATGTATAAACATTATGTTCAGCCATACTTTTGAACATAGCTATGGTCTTCTACAGGGATGCGGTGGCTTAGTGGGTAAGATGCTGAGTTTGTCAATAGAAAGGTCGGCAGTTTAGCGGTTCGACTCCCTAGTGCCGTGTAACAGGGTGAGCTCCCATTACTTGTCTCAGCTTCTGCCAACCTAGCAGTTCGAAAGCACATAAAAAATGCAAGTAGAAAAATAGGGACCACCTTTGGTGGGAAGGTAACAGTGTTCCATGAGCCTTTAGCATTGAGTCATGCTGGCCACATGACCACAGAGACATCTTTGGACAGCGCTGGCTCTTCGGCTTTGAAACAGGGATGAGCACCACCCACTAAAGTCGGGAATGACTAGCACGTATGTACAAGGGAAACCTTTACCTTTATGGTCTTCTATTGTATCGTTTAAATTTTTCTATTATTTTTGTTAATGAATTTGAAGATCTATCATTGGGTTAAAGGGCTTGTTTTGCTTTGGTTTAAAAATGAATCAGGAAATTCTATATTATATAGAATAGCAAAGCTAGATGCCCATGCTTCACTACAAAACTATGTGCTTGGGCTTGATAAATTGACACTTACAGCCTGAAACTTAATGTAGAATGTGTAACTCTGTAGCATAAGAGTGTGTTAATATAATGCAAATGGCAGTTGGAATAGAGGGGAGGGAGTAGAATGTCCCAGCCCACAGCATCCATCAGTATTTATCTGGCTAGCATCCTGTCAACATTTGAGAGAGTTGAGGGGTGTTTGGAAACTCAAACAGTATTTGCTGTGTGAAAAAGAAGGAGACAGGAAAGAGCCTGGACGTGGCTTAGCTGTGTTCTGTATTAAAGTGTTCTGTATTAAAGCTGGTTCCTGCTGTGAAAGTAAAACTGAAAGTGAAACTCCTCTCTCCGCTTGTGTTTTGCATTTGGAACAGATTTCTTTTCAGGTGGGGAGGGGAGTAGAACTCCTTAGCATCAGAGCATGTTAATAATAATATAGGAAATACTAATGCTCTGATGCTCAAATAATCCTTTCTTAGTGAGCACCTAGAAGCCAAGAGGAACATGCGTGGAAAATTTCAAGTTTGTAGGCTTTACAGTTCTGGAGATTTCATGATTACGGCATGAGTGATTTTCGTTTTTATATATATAGATATTATTTACAGACTTCACCTTTATATTCTTACTACCTTCAGAGGATCAGAATGTGCCCAAACCAGTATTGCTTATGGAAAAATAACTTGTCAGTCCATTAAACATCTGAAAAGTAGAAACATCCATGAATATGGACATATATTTTGGTATGGGTATGCAGGGGGAAATAAAAAAAGAAGAGTACAACTTTCAGGGTCCAAAGCACTAATTAGAGCAGTGACTGACATATCTTAAATTGCTGGAAACCATTAAAAGAATGGTATGAAATGCTCATTCTTTTTATATCAGCATTTTGTAGTTTGATGTGATAAATATATAGGAAAATGTGCCAAATAAGTTTGCCGTTGTTGCTTCTCCATTGTAACACAATTTGTTTCTTGCTATTTTCCAAATGCACACTAAGATGCCAGACAAGGGATTCAGGTTGTAATGGTACATTGCACACTGAAAGTCAACAATTGGAGTACTGAGAAAGAACCCATTAATCAAGTTCCATATCATCAGATTCTTATTTCTGTTGGTCTACTCTTTTGTCATTTTCTGGCTTATTTCCAAAAGTTTCATATCCTAAGTAATAATTAAAAAGATGGCAGGGGGTAAGTGGGTTGTACTCGCTAAAAGCATTATTTCTGGTTTACAATTTAGTGCAATATGGATGCAAACTTCTTTTTAATATGTAATGTGGATAGTTGTAGCATTTGCAAATATTTGCTGTCTTAAGTTTATATATAAAATAAGAGTTATCTACAGTGGCACCTGTAAGGTTATTTTTAAGGGAAAATATTAGCACTTTCTTATCAATTACCTCAGCAAAGGATATAGCTGGAAAATAGGCAACTGCAGTTTCCCCCCAGTTTCCTATGAAGATTTGACAAAGTATTCTTGAAAGTTATTTTAGAGTCTGTTTCTGAATCTGACCTCCAATAGGCAAAGGAAAAAAGGTCAACTAGTGGCCAATAATTTTTAAAGCATTGTGTGATACACTTATTATATGTGTAAAATAGGTTGCTATATTGCAGGGTTTTTAAATTTTTGAAAATCTTCAAAAATTGTAACCAAAGAATTCTCAAATGTTTTCAGGATTCTTTACTGTGTTCCATTAGCAGTTGGTCTGACAATATCTGGCAATTTTTTAAAATGCTAAAAAGGCCTAAGAAAATAAGTATCTTTGCCTTGTCATGCTAGATATTTAATCAGAGGGTTCTAAACAATGAAGACTTAGTATGAGGATTATTTGAATTCTCCACTATAAGTATCACTGAGTAGATCAGTTCAGGGACAAAGGAACAAAAACCGTTCCTTCCATTAGAGACCCCAGACACAAAAAATAGTTGGCAGATACATGGAAATTCAAGGCAAGGGTCTGCAAATTGGAAATGTTTCAAAAGAAAACCTATGCTCACTGTATTCTTTGTTCTGACAATTCCTCTGATCCTAATAGAAAAAAAGCCCTTTTAGGTCTGAAGGTCTAAAAGTCACTGTAGCAAAAAAATAAGATGTTTTATTTAGGTATGTGCATTTTGTGTGCATTTCTTCAACATCAAGAATGAAAATTGCTCATAAAGCAAAATCTATTTTCCCCTTTTTTTGCACTAATAACTTTTAAAGGAATAATAAAGTATAAATTATGGACTGATATTATTGGAAAAAAGAGAAATTGTTCTTTAATAAAATAAAAAGACTGATGCTGGAATTGTAAATTAGATATCTGATCCACTAGGAATCTTATAATGTGTGATATATTTTTTATTGTTCAATAGTGTGTATTATACTTTTATTATTTTAAGTTTTCTTACAAAATATTTTAAATTATACAAGATTAATTTAACTGAAACTGTTTCATTTAAACTGATGATTCTAAGGTAATATGATCTCACACTGGGGTGATGTCATTGTTTTTGGAATGTTTATTGTAGAGCAAGTCTTAAAGTATTACCTTTAAACACATGTGGAAGATATATAGAGAGCCATGGTGGACAGAATGCAATACTACTTTTGCTGACTGTCAGCTGCCAGCAGTTTGGCAGTTTGATTCTCATCAGGCTCAAGGTTGACTCAGTCTTTGCTCCTTCTGAGTTCCGTAAAATGAGGACCCAGATTATTGGGGGCAATGTGCTGACTCTGTAAATCACTTAGAGAGGCTTTAAAGTACTGTGAAGTGGTGTATAAGTGCTATTGCTATATATATAGTACCAAGAAAAGACATTTCCTACATAAGATTTGAACAGAGATTTGAAAATGTCAGATAAATTTAACTGAAATTTAAATTTAGCTGAATTGTTGTAGTATTTAATTTAAAGATAGCTTGGGGGTCAAAACATATTTATTCATTCAAACGGGACTGGCATAATAGTGTTGAATTTTAATTGGGTTTTCTTAATATTTTAAAATTTTAAATCTAAATTTTAATTATCAGCCTTTATAATCTGCTATGTTTTAATGTTGTTTTAATTGTATATATCTTGTTTTTTATTTTTGGCTGTACACCGCCCTGAGTCCTTCAGGAGAAGGGCAGTATAAAAATTTAATAAATAATAATAAAATAATAATAATAATATATGACTATAATATATTTCCATTTGTAATCAACATTCCCACAGCCTGTATAGATTCCATTTTGGCACAAAATAATGTATCCTGAAGAAATTTCCATGGGGCTTTCAGAAAGCCAGAAAGACTGCAAAATTAAAAAGTATTACAGGAAGTGGCAATATTATATCCTAATGCAATAACAAAGTAATCACAAAACATAGCCAAAAAATTTTCAAAAAGAATATGAAATCATCCTGACAACTATATGCAAAACTGAAACCTCTTTTTCAATGGAAAAAAATGTTTCACAAAACTGAAAGGCACATTTTGGCACAGCATTGATTTATATACAGATTTTCATCATAGATATATCTTGCATAAATATCTCCCATTCATCATAGGAATATCTCAGGTATATTTCCAGAAATAGACTAGAAGGTGATTTCCTGAATTCTATGATGTACAGACACAACATAAAAAGTAATATTTATAATTAAAATGTACACAATTAAAGTCAGTCAAATTCATTATTGACATATGTTGGTTCATATTGAATAGATTTAGAAATAACCTGCTAGAATAATAATTTTGAGAGGCAGCTATAAAAGGAATCTATATAAAACAATACATTTACAAGTGTTGCATTCATTCTGAAATAAATAACATTGTTATTACAATCGTATTATATTGTTATTTTTACTAAAAGTCCTGTCCCTTTATTAAATAATAAATTAAATGTCCCATATTACCATATATTTAAAAATAAATATTGGCTTCACTCAGAATAATACCTGGATTAGACAGTTTATAAGCAAAGATTCAAGGCTATACTTCTTATAAAATACTTAAATTTCAGACACTGAAAAAGCCATGACACTGAAAAAGACACTGAAAAACCACAAAATATGGGTATTGGGTCTAAAATTCAAGCTCTATGATATTATAACCAAATAACTGGTTGGACCTGAACATTGCTATTGTAAAGGACCATGCCACTGCTTCAGACCTTCTATTCCCATTCTAGCCCTTACGGTAACTAGCTTCTCTGGGATTTTTGTCAAATATAAATCTTGTTTCTTAATGCTAGTATTTCATACAGACTATATTGGACTTGAAGGCCACCCAAAAAATGTTTTTATTTTATTTTATTTTCCAATCTGCATGTGTATAAAATTGATTTATTATAAAGTTAACCATTTTGTAAACTATTATAGGAATTCATATTTCAGTAAAATGTCAGTTTAATGAAACATCAGATACAAGGAAAAATATCATAAGGCATTTATTAAACATAAAACTGTAATATTATCCTACAAAATACATTGAGTTGGATTCAGGTTTAGTTATTCTTAGCATAAACCAATTGGAAAGAGAGTGATGGGTGGAATTAGCCAAGTAAGCCAATTATTTTAATGATCCTACTCTAGGCACAATTTAGGATGCATTCTCAAAGATATGCATGGGAATTAAATTTATATTCAAACTACTGCTATTCTAATACCACTTATATTATACAGCCTTGATTGAAGAACTAAATTAATATATTTGAAATAATGGTTATACATAATTTTTGCCTTGAACATGTGTTGGATTTGTTTATTTATTTATTAAATTATTACATTGGGGTAGGCAAACACTTAACCATCTAAATGTTCTATGCTAGCGCAATTATGAAACATGTTTATCATGGTTATGAAAACTAATGGCAAAAAAACATTAGCTTAGGTCATATATGCACATTATGCCAAGATTCATATTGGGAGGGAAATAACTGGTGTTACCTGATGGCTTCAGACATTCACAGACATTCTCAGACTCCCGCAAGGTATATCCAGAGAAAGAGGGAGATTTCTTTTGTCACAGAGACACAGAGAAATGTACCAACCTTTCCTCTGTTCTGGGAATAGAAAAATTGAGGGGACTATAACTCAAACGATTAAGTAGGCAGATGGATTGCTTGGATGCAGTGTCATACAAATTTCAGGGGAGATTCAAGAGAGGAGAGTTTGCCTTTCAATCAGGGTATATCAATGGCAATGCCAATTTGGATTGAAAGAAAAGATTCAGAGAACTAGAGGCAAAGGTCTACCGAACTCAGTCCAGAGTTCTAGTGAGTTACAAGAGGCAGAGCTAGAAGTAGAGAAACAGAGAGTAATATAATCATAGAAACAAGAACTGTTCATGTTAGCCAAGGGATTAAACACGAGAAAATTGTACTACTAGCGTGGTTTGTTAAAGTAAGATTCGAATTGCACAGTAAGAATACCATGAATCCAGCTCTGATGTTGGAAAGTATTTTTCTAACAGAAAATAAGCATTGTTCCTAATTAGACCCAGCTCTGAGCACACTTGGTTAGGGGCATAACCATCCTTGTTTCCTGAGTAGCAGTGTAACTGTCTTTACTCTGACTTTAAAACTGATGTAATTTTTAAAGTAAAAATGGCCTGCTAGGATTTGGCCTCTCATTATCTTAGAATGTCCGACTTGTTCTTATTCCTTGTCTTTCCCATCTGCTCCAGATGATGGGGAGTTTTCAGCTCATCAGATCAGGTTCTACAACCTTTAATTAAAGGGATGAGAATAGGCCCTAACCATCATATTACTTAGGGAGTGCTTTGTGGTTATAATGTGATCACAGAAGAAAGAGCTACCTTTGCCTTAGTTTTATATGTTCAAACAATATAATCTTTTCTGTCATCTTATCCATATGAGTTTTTGTTTGTTTGGGGTTTTTTTCCTGGATTCTTACCATCAGTATTTTAATTTTGTTTTTGTATATATCATGGACTTTTTTATATTTATGACTGCGTAATAAATCATCAAGCATCTTTCAATGTAATCGGTAAACACCCAACATAAAACAAATGCTATATAAATTATTGAGCAAATGTTGTGAATTTAAAGGTTTTTTTTTACATAATACGAACATCTAATGCACAAAATACAAACTTTCATGAATTCTTTAGAAGTCTTTCAATTAATTTTGACCCAAAATGGAAATTTGTTTTCAAAATAGTATAAATTTAGATTATTTTAAGATTATTTGGATTTTTATGTGACAAGATGAAAGAAAGCAATGTTTGTTTTTCTAATATTCTGCAAACATTCTACACTGCTTCTTCCTTTCAGTGTGTTCTATTCTTTTTCCTTCCCAAAGATTGTTCAGAAAAATTGTTATACATTCTCAAATAAAATTAGAAAAACAATAATATTCATAATATTTGTTACATTAGAAATTAACAAGGTTCTTTGTGCTGTTGTTCAGACTCTCTAAGGTCATGAAAGTTGCCAGGGAGGTTACCTGCAATTATATTTGTGCTGTGGGGTCAACTTCTTTGAGAGATCGATTCCCCTTGTGGGAAAGATTGTTAAAAAAAGTGGCCTTCATTTGATGAGAACTCTTGAGAAAGGAGATTATCTAAACCAGAGGTGTCAAAGTCTGATCATCATGGTGTTGTCATGTGACATATCATGACTTTTTTCCCCTTTGCTAAACCGGGCATGGCCAACACATGATGCATCCAACCCACAGGCTGCGAATTTGACAGCCCTGATATAGACTCATTTCAGTTGGGTTTCTGATCGATATTTAGCATGGAGACTTGTGGTAGAGCTGCAATGGAAGGTTCTTTTTTCATCAGGTCTCACAGGTAGTAGCTGAGGTCACAGAGGCCTTTGAAAGTTTCATTTGTATGTATGTGCCCTTTCCTAGATTGAAAAGGTCTTCAGACTGTTATTCATGCACTAATGACCTCAGAGCTCAACTATTGAAAGACCACTCAAATTCAATTGATCCCTAATGCAATGGTGTGAACACCATTTGGGCATGCCTTAATATATGACGCATATCCTGCAAGCTGCACTGATTGTCAGTATTCTTTCTGATTTATTGAAGATGTGGTTATGATCTGTAACAGTCACTTTGGATAATGAAGTGGGCATATATATTAAATAATAAAATCCACACATCAGAAGGACTACATATCTCTGTGGAATGATCCCAGGGGAATTAGTCTGACAGAGTTGGTGCATTCCAGATCTCTTCACTTAAACAATGTCATATATCAGCTCCAAGGAGGCATGCTTTCTTTGTCACAGTGCCAACCCTTATAGCATTGTAGAAAACGTTAAAGACCTGCTGTTTTAGGCTATACATTGTATTTTTACTAGGCTGTACACCGCCCTGAGTCCTTCGGGAGAAGGGCGGTATAAAAATTGAAATAAATAAATAAATAAATAAAATAGTTAGGGCTCCTGTCAGACTGAATATCTTGATGTGTTCACTCAGACTCACAATCATGTCATATATATATGTAGGTCTTGGCATATTTGGGTCTTTTTCCATGTAAGATTGAGAGTATCTTGATGACGTTTTGATGAGGTCTTACTCATCATCTTCAGGCTGGTGCTTTTGGCTTCGTGCTTGTGTGAGCAAAGTGTGGTCGGAGCTGCCGTCTCTCTATAAATACTGGTGGGGAGGTGGGGAGTGTTGCTGTGAGTGGGTTGGTTGGCTGTGTGGTTGCATCTTGATTGGTAGATGGAGTGGGTGTTTGCAGATTGGTCAGCTGTTTTGTAGCATCCTGTGTCCGTGTGGTCCTAGTCTTTTGTATTGTAACGACCTGGTTAATAGACTATGTGGAAACATCATGAGTTCTGGGAATGTGACCTCCTGTAGAGGTAATGGGCTTCCTGGAAATGTCCTGAGTTCTAGGAAAATGACCTCCTGTAGTGGTAATGGGGCTTCCTGAAAATGTCCTGAGTTCTGGGACATTTCCAGGAAGCCCATTACCACTACAGGAGGTCACATTCCCAGAACTCAGGATGTTTCCACGCAGCCCATTAACCAGTTCGGTACAACACAAAAGAGTAGGACCATACCCACACAGGATGCTACAAAACAGCCAACCAATCTGCAAACACCCACTCCATCTACCAATCAAGATGCAACCACACAGCCAACCAACCCACTCACAGCAACACTCCCCACCTCGACCAATCTGCGAACACCCACTCCATCTACCAATCAAGATGTAACCACACAGCCAACCAACCCGCTCACAGCAACACTCCCCACTTCCCCACCAGTATTTAGAGGGAGACGGCACCTCCGACCACGCTTTGCTCGCACAAGCACGAAGCCGAAAGCACCAGCCTGAAGATGATGAGTGAGACCTTGTCGAAATGCCACCAAGATACTCTCAACATTACACGGGAAAAGACTCAAATATGCCAAGACAGACAGACAGACAGGCAGACAGACAGACATAAATACATACATACATATATGTAGGTCTTTGGTTATTCGGGTTTTCTCCCACGTAAAATTGGAAGTGTCTTGGCGACGTTTCGATGAAATGCCATTTGTCATCTTCAGGCTGGGTGTTTACAGCTTCGTGCTTCTAGGAGAAACATGTAGTGTTTCTCCTATACATATATATATATGCACTGCACTGCATTTTGCATTGTTTGGCTTTATTGCATGCTGCTAAAATGAATTAATTTACAAATAAATAAATCATAACTATAGAAGCTAATTAATTTCTTACAATGGTGATCTAATTTGAAAAAGATAAAAGAAAGTACTTTTGCCAAAGTTGCTGATGGAAATAGAGTACAGTTGACACAATGCAATGTGAGACAAGTCTATTCATAGAAGTTGACACATTGGCAAGACATTATTGGGTTTATTCCAAGTATCGGTTTTAATTAGCCCATAGTATTAACTTTCTTCAAGATTCTGTGAAATAAAAATGCATAGTTTCTATAAACATAGAGACTTGTCACCTCCATTATTTAAAGATTAGGTATTTTACTGAATCCATATACAGTAAACTATTTAAAGTACTACTTTCTGAAAATATTTGTATTAAGTTAAAATTTTAGTAAAAAGGCAAAATCAGAAAAAGAACACACAATCTTCAGAAATTCTGGAGGTTGATTGAAAATAATGTTCCTTTCTTGAAGTTATTGAACCAGAAACAGAAGATTTTTGCAAACAATGAAATTCCAATAAAAATTCTTTTCTCAAAAAATGATTTCTGTTCCTTATTATAAGTTTATATCTTTTTTTATTGAAGACAATGACAGTTTTCTGAATGTTATTTTTTTTTGTTCATTTATAGTGTTGAATACAGGAGACCATGTCAAAATTTATTCCAAGGAGACTAGGAAATTGGATTTTTTTTTAATGAAACGAAACTATCTTGTTTCATCATTAAGGTAATAACATTTTGACTATATAATTTCTTGAAGTAATTGAACAGATGATATTTCAGCAGTAATTTATATCTTCTTTATAGCAGAATGTGATTATCATTACTACTATATAGAATAGCTAAATGTAATACAACTCATCAGTTCAATGCCTATGGAGATTCTCAGTCGTCCCAAAGGTGCTTTTTTTCAAAAGGCAACAGGACTTTGTTTTTTCTTGAAGATGTTTCACTTGTCATCCAAGTGAAATGTCTTCAAGAAAAAACAAAGTCCAGTTGCCTTTTGAAAAAAAGCATCTTTGGAACAACTCATCAGTTCATAAATTAAAGTTGTTGACTTTGACCTACAATGATGTTTGAGGACCTACCTTCATATTTCGGATGTTGGGAATTATCTATGGAAGTAAAGCTGGTTTCAAAACACTTCTCAATTTCTGGGAATTTTAGAATATCTGCAGTGAGATAAAGGAAAGAAAAAGAGGTGGAAGTGAGGGTAATTATAGCTCAATAGCAGAGTACATTCTAAAGGTCATATGTTCAGTTTGTGGGATCTATACAAGTAAAAGGATTGGACTGTAAGTGACATGATGCTATAGATATAACCTGACAAGTCTGCTAATCCAAAATTCTAGTGTAGATGAATAGTACGGCTTATACATTTAGTCTTGATTTTAACATTCATTCATTCATTCATTCATTCATTCATTCATTCATTCATTCATTCATTCAGCATTTGTACATTTACTTGTATCACATAAAATTAAACTATTAAACTCATTAGATATTTAATTTCTTATCTAAATTTAATTTAATTTGTATCAGTAGCCTTTAGAAATTACACTTGGACAACAGAATGAACAAATGTCAAACCTTTACATATTTCTGCAGGCGTTTGAAACATCCAGATATCTTTAAGAAATTATCCCAAACTATAAAAAGGTAAAGGAGTCCTTGTGGGTTTTACTCCACTAATTAGAACTGACTGTCCAGTACTGTCCAAATACATTTCTGCAGTTATGTGGCCTGTGTGACATCACACCACAGCACAAGCATACAATGAAACATAGAATGCTGTTATCTTCTCATCAAAATTTTACCTATTTATTTACTTGCATTTACATGCTTTTGAACTGCTAGGTTGGCTGGAGCTGAAGCAAGTGATGGGAGCTCACTCTATCATTCAGTGATAAGGTTCGAATTGCTGGAGTATAGACATTCTTCAGCTTCTTTTAAGCCACTGAGCCACCATATTTTCTTATTCCAAACTATAATATTCTTAAATAACATTACTTTCTTAATATTAATCACATGAAATGTATGTTGTGGGAAAATACTTGTTAAAACAGAAAAGGCAAATCAGACCTTTGTTGCAGTCTCAAACTTATTCTAAAAGTCACAGCTTTGTTACTGCAATGAGAAAATGCTAAATTAAGTAAGCACTTGACTGAAAGACTTACTTTTCAAAGTAGGTTTTACAGGATGCTGTATCTTAACATTAACAAGCTCTGAAGTAGGGTTCTTTTTTTTAAAAAAAAATCTGAATAGATAGCAACAGAAAATATTAAAATGGTAGAAAACCATTCCATTAACTCCCTTTCAGTTTCTCTGGATTGGATTTTAAAGGTTTCATTTTTAGCAGTCTTGCTTGGATTAAAAAGGCCAGTCATGATGCATTTGGAATGGTATCTAGCCAAATATCATAGAAAAATGACATTTCAAATGTGTCCTGAAAGATATTAAAAATCCTTTTGAAGACTCTTCTTCACAATTGAGTCCTTCACAATTGAGTCCTTTCTCCTCCCATGAACAAAAATGTATTCATTCTACATCCAGTTCTTTTTTAGCTACATATAATGAGGTGAAAAGGAGAGATAAATAATTCTGATTTCCTTTCCTCACAAAAATAAAGTACCATGTTGTCTTATATCCATAGATCACTTTCTCATTTAAAGTTAGGTCCTAACAGAGTTAACGCTGGTGATATTCAAAATCATGGACTGTTTATTTTGCATAGGCAACCTTCCCAAGCCTAGTGTATTCTAGATGTTATTCACTCATTTAATCTTTAATCATTATTACTATTCTGACAGTAGTTTATAGGAACTGAATTCTGACAGTTATAGAGATCCCCAAACTTGGAAAAGGGTACAGAAAAAAATCCTACAGAAAAATTATATTCAATATTGGAAACTTCCTATTACCCTTATGGAAGCCTTTACTAAATGTGAGTCTTGGTCATAGGTTAAAAGGAATATATGGAGTTGTTTCTTTATATCAACTTCATTATGAGGCAGCCAATTGTCCATTCATTTGCTTCATTGTTCATTGGTTGCTTTGGACTAATTATTTTGCCATTTTTAGTGGTGTTTGGTGGGTTTTTCTTTCTTTCTTTTTTTTTTTTGGCACATTCCAATCTGTTTCTCCAGAATGATAATAACAGGGAGGTGCTGTCATCAATCATTCACCACTTAGAGATGATCAGTCATCAATCAACTTACCCATAGGTGTCAAAAAGGTATGTAGTGACTGTTTGTATCTGTATACTTCAAATGGATATAATTTATTGAGAAAATAAGTCCTTTAAGGAAGTGAGTGAATGCCCAGTTTACAGTTTTTTAAGAATACATACATTTTGCAAAGAAGATATAACTTGAAATGAGTGTCACTAGAAAATGGAGGCAGCTATTATAATATTTGCAGCAAGGTTGCTTCACTCACATTAACTTAATTTCCTGTTAACTTAATTGGGATCTCATTTTCTGTTCCATTTAGGTATCTTGTGGAAATCAATGAAACTCTAATCTTAATTTATGCCACATGAAATGCCATCTCTAATTTTGACCTGAGATTGTAATCTTCTTTCAGTGAAATGAGTCTAGCAGTTAAGGTACTGGCCTATAAACCAGGAGATTATGATTTTCTAAGCCTTCATTAGGTAGGAAAGCCAGCTGGGTGTCATTGAGCCTACCAATTTTTCCCATTCACAAATCATGAACAAGTGACACATTATGGAATACTATTAAACCAAATAATATTATCCCATACCGATTATGAGATGGTTAATGGATATGGTGATGCAGCAATTTAGGTCTGATTAAAAAAAAAAGTGTTTTGGAATGTGAATATTGTACCTGTCTAGCATCCTTTAGAGTAATTATGTATTTTTCTGGCTTCTTGTTATCTTCTGTTTAAAACATAGTAAGGGACTCAACTGCTTTAAAAAGTTCTCCCTATACTTCCCTTTTTTTTGTGAATTGAATCTGAAGGTCTACTGGAGACCTATTGCTGATTTTCCATTACTGATAACAAAAGGAAACCTAAAATCTTCAAAAGATCTATGGACAGACCCAAGAGAAGGAATAGGTGAAGGAGTCATGGGATATATTATTTTCTTTTTTTTTATTGAAAGAGTTTTTTAAAAAAAAACAAAAACATTTTCCCCCTTTTTTCCCCCTCCCTCCCAAAAAAAAAAAAACAAAACATCCCCCTCCCCACCCCGGCTTCCGGTCAATCACAAGGTAAAGTCCAATCCAAATAACCACATCCAAAGCTTTTCGCCTCCCAACCCCTCCCATTACATAAAATAACTTTCTAATTATTCAAAGGCAATCTGATATTTCTTAATCTGATATCTGTTTTGTAGATAATCAATCCATTTTTTCCATTCAATTAAATATCTTTCCTGCGTATTGTCTTTTAAAAACGCTGAGATTTTAGCCATCTCAGCCAAGTTAATAACTTTCAATATCCATTCTTCTATTGTAGGTATCTCTTCTTTCTTCCAGTATTGTCCAATCAACAGTCTTGCTGCTGTTATTAAGTTCAAAATCAGTTTAGTCTCAATCCCTGTACAATCCATTATAATTCCCAAAAGGAAAAATTGTGGCAGGAACTTTATCTTCTTCTTCAGTACATTTTGAATAATCCACCAAATTCTTATCCAAAAGACCTTAATTTTCTTGCAAGTCCACCAAATATGAAAATATGTAGCATCATCACAATCACACCTCCAACATTTCGCTTGGATATTAGGATACATACATGATAATTTTTTGGGATCTAAATGCCATCTATAAAACATCTTATAAAAATTTTCCTTAAATTCTGTGCTTGTGTAAACTTAACATTTCTAACCCAAATTTTCTCCCATGTTTCCAACATTATTGGTTCCTGAATATTCTGTGCCCATTTTATCATACAATCCTTTACCAAATCCTTTTCCGAATCTATTTCAAGCAACACATTATACAATCTCTTTATATGCTCCTGGGTCTGATTTCTAATTTGCTTTATTAAATTTTCCTCCTTTGCATTATACCAATTTTTTGATCTTCTTTCCATCTAGGACTTATTTGCCCATATTGAACCCAAGTATAATTCCTCCCTTCTTCATTTAATACCTGTAATGATTTTAATTGCAATCTACCTCCTTCAGCATACAAAAGTTCTTTATATGTAATCATTTCCTGTTTCTGTTCTATATTTATATTCTCTATTGCATGTCTAGGGCTCGCCCATATAGGAATCTTGTAATCTAATTTATAGGAATATTTATTCCAGACCATAAAGAGCACTTCTCAACACATGATTCTTAAAAGCCCTATCCACTTTTTTCCCATAAAATAAGTACGCATGCCATCCATATAACAAGTCATAACCTTCTATATTCAAAATTCTTTCCTCTGTTAAGTTAAACCAGTCACTTATTACTGAAAGGGTTACTGCTTCATAATATAGTTTAAAGTTAGGCATTCTTAAACCACCTCTTTCCCGTGAATCCTGTATTATTTTCATTTTAACCCTCGCCTTTTTACCCTGCCATATAAATTTATTAATCCCACTCTGCCAATCTTCCAAATTTTTATCCTTTTTAATTATAGGTATCATCTGGAACAGAAACAAAAATCTATATTATGAAGCAGTAACCCTCTCAGTAATAAGTGACTGGTTTAACTTAACAGAGGAAAGAATTTTGAATATAGAAGGTTATGACTTGTTATATGGATGGCATGCGTACTTATTTTATGGAAAAAAAGTGGATAGGGCTTTTAAGAATCATGTGTTGAGAAGTGCTCTTTATGGTCTGGAATAAATATTCCTATAAATTAGATTATAAGATTCCTATATGGACAGACCCAAGAGAAGGAATAGGTGAAGGAGTCATGGGATATATTATTTTCAACATGGTATTCTGTGGGGCTCTTAGAACTGAAATATTATCCAGGGACATTTGGATAAACCAATAAACTAACCATTCCTGAACTTACTAAACTTCTTCAAGAGTTTTATTAAAAGTATGTAAACATGTATATGATGAAATCCTGTTATTTATTTGTCCACAGCATTCTTAGCCAAGTCAGAGTGATCCCATTTTTATCTGTAACATCTCTAAAATAAGCTTACAAACAGTGACTTGTCCAAAGTCACACAGAAAACTTCAAGTGCCAGTCCAATTCCTTTAATCTCTAAACTGTACTGGCTCTCATCACTATTAGACCACTGGATACTATTCCCTGTTCTGTACAGAGATTTAGAGGATATTCAAGGCATCACCTACAGCAGATAACTTTCCAATCTCTGCTTGAACACGTACAATTAAAGTTATTTCACCCTTGGGCTTAGCATCTCCACATAACTCATTCAAGGGGTCGACTTACTGTCCTAGATCTTTTTTACCCATTATTGTATTGCTGGTAGGTTGGTGTTTGTTCTGATTGATGTTCATGATGATTACAAGCTGTTGCTCCCAAAGCCGAGAGAGTGGGGGATAATATATTTCAAGTTGGTCCTGAGTATATAAACTCTCTGATCTTAGTATTCTCCCTATCTTTAGACATTTTCAAAAGGCCACTACTGGCAGGGGGAATATGTTAAACAGGTTGCTTTGGCTTCACCCGTTCACACTCAGCATCATTGGGGATAGTTTATATGACTTTATGGTAATAAGCTCCATCTGAATTTTGCTCATTACTTTCTTTTCCTTCGCAGGGATTTAACACGGCTTTATGGAATAGGAAAATAGCAAATAGCCTGATCTTTTTTTAAAAAAAAGACTAGAGTCTGGTAATATGTTGTTCTTTTCTCTCTGAAACTACTTATGTCAGCTGTTAAATTGTGAGACATGGAATCAGATTCCATCATAACAATTTCCTAGTTTATTGCAAACTGTAGCCAATGCAGTTGGTTATAAATAAATGAAATTATGGATTCCTGATGTACAGAGATTGAATAGGGAATGTAATCAAATCATTCTAATTCATCAATACACCAGGCTCATTTACAGAAGCTACAGTGGCTCTTTGAGCTCATGTAGAAAAACTGTATGTTTATTCTGAGGATGAGGGAGAGAGGTAAACATTTGGTGAAAATATAATAACTTAATTAGATAAAAAGCTCTCAGGATACAAAAAAATAAAGGAATCCATTTTTAAATATAATCTATATTTTTGCTCTAAGTGTCCAGAGACTGCTGAAAAGCAGAAGGAAACTAGAGCAACCGTAATCCTTTTTATCAGAGATTTCACAATTTAAAAAATTATAGAAACATACAGGGATTTCCCATCAAGATTCTAATCTAAGGTTTTTCTTTTCTCACTCCTTACTATTGCAGGGGGATGGGGTGGGGGTGTTGGTAGCATTGCTATTTTGGGTACAGTCATCATCCAAATGCTCTGAAAATAAAACAAAGAAAAAAACAAATTAACTAACCTCTGGCCACTGAACTGATTCTCCTTCTTTAATAAAAATGTGCAGATTTAATAAGTTATTTTTGAAAATCCCAGTTAATATAGAATCCAGACATCTAAAAAACAAGTCTCACTGAAATGAAATTTGAAAATATATCATAAAAGCAAATAATAAAATGTCTCAAAATGGATATAGTATTTTTACTTTGTCTAAGAGGAGTAACTTTGATATAAATATAAATTTCACAGCTTCATTTTTTTTTCTTGTGTCACAATTAGAAATAATCTCATGTTTAAATGCTATTGGGATAAAACAGGTTTGAACCTTGATGAAATTCTAACAATTCCAGTAGAATAATACCATTTTAATAATATGGCAGTCCTATAATAATTCAGCAGGACAAAGTGGAATCAGTTGCATTCTCAACAAACTTCTGGAGGACTGAAGTTCTTATTATCTGTCTCAAAACAGAAAAAAAACCCAAAGATTCTGTTTTAAATTGTAAAGAATAGAAAACAATTCAATAAGATAATTTTTTAAAAAAATAAGAGGGAAGAACTAATAAATACCAAGGAGAATTGAGATTGCTTCTCAGAAATAGATGTTGATTGTGTTTATGTGGAACAAAGAATGCCACTTCAGTACTTTACATTCAAGAAAGCTCTTTGGATTTTCAACATGCTTTTTTACTTTGCAAACTCCCATTTAGATGCTTAGATTTTGACAAGTGATCAATGCTGCATTGTATTCAACATATGGCAGCAAATTTGAATGGCAGCAAATTTCAAATACTTGAAGCTCAGTTAATAAAGGCAGTCTTATTTAATAATCGGAGGATAAACAATTGGTAATGGGTATTACATATTCTTAAAAAACAACCCTGAATGCTTTGTTCCATTAATTAAATTTTTATTTTAAAACAGCTCTTGGATAAATATAAGTGTTTAGTGCAATCTTACAAAAACTATTTAATTTCAATTGCTCAGAATTATGGAATATTGTTATGAAGAACCTGTACCAAAAATTATTATCATTTTCTCATTTTTTTCTCCTTGTGTTCCTTTCAATTTTACTGAGAAAAAAACTGAATACTTAATCATTGAAAATTTAATCACACACACACACGCACACACACACGCACACACACACACACACACTTTCTGAAGATAAAGCAGATCTTTTAGAAATATTTTAGTTACAGAAAAAATGTGGTAAAATATTTTCTGGGGAAGTTTCTCCATCGCATATATCCCAACTGGAAGATCCCTAGCCCAGAGTTTCATTAGAACTGAAAGTCTGGAGTTTGAAAATCAAAAAGAGCAAATTATTCATTGAGATACTGTCAGTCTTGCAAGGCAGTTCAGACAAATAACACACCCAGAAGGACTATCTACTTTATTGAAAGATTTCATTAATAAAATATTACAAGCCTGAAAATAAATTTCTTAACCATCACCTTCATAGCCCAGAAACTAGAGGATTGAATACTTCTGAAATGTTTGCCATGGCCTCCTTTCTGTGGGCTAATTGCCTCTTGTGAGTCTATAAGCTACAGGCTAAATTGCCTCTTATTTGGCCATTGTCCTGGCTGTGGCTTTTACCCTGTCTTCCAAAGTCATTTTCATATAATTAGTTCTGTCTTATCAAGTTGCTTTGAATCCTAGTGATCTAGATAATTTTCTCTAAGACATCCTCCTATACCATTAGAGATATTGTCTGCTCATGGAGTTCCTAATTCCTTCCAATAATAAGCACCCTGATGTGAGGAAAAAATCTCCCTCTCTTCTGAATTTGAGACTGAATAATTTCTTAGAGAGATACAATTAATGAGCATGTACAAGAAGTCAGAAATGAATTACTCATTTGTAAAAAAAAAAAACTACTCACAAATAAGATTCTTCAAAATAGAATTTATGATGACCCACAACTAAGGTGCAAATGATCCTTTGTTTCTAATTTGGTTATAACCAGGCTAGTAAAGGTTTTTTCTCCTGCTGACCTGATTTATCTTTTAGGCAATTAATATTCAAACAGGTATAATTGTGTCCTAAATTATAAGTGGAAACCTTTTTCTATGGTAGTAACCCATTTATACTCTAGACAGAATGCTCGTATGTACTAGATTGATGTATATCACAAGCTTCCTAACAAACAGGAAGCAGCAGGTGAAGCTAAGCAAGATCACATCGAATACCTGTACAATTAGCACAGGGGCCCCCCAAGGCTGTGTGCTCTCCCCACTTCTCTTCTCTCTGTATACCAATGACTGCATCTCCAATGATCCATTTGTTAAGCTACTGAAGTTCGCAGATGACACAACAGTGATTGGTCTCATTCGAGACAATGACGAATCCGCATATAGACGAGAGGTCGAACGATTAGCCTTGTGGTGCAACCAAAACAATCTGGAACTGAACACACTCAAAACCGTAGAAATGGTGGTAGACTTTAGGAAAAACCCTTCCATACTTCCACCTCTCACAATACTTGACAACACAGTATCAACAGTAGAAACCTTCAAATTTCTGGGTTCTATCATATCGCAAGATCTCAAATGGACAGCTAACATCAAAAACATCATTAAAAAGGACAACAAAGAATGTTCTTTCTGCGCCAACTCAGTAAGCTCAAACTGCCCAAGGAGCTGCTGATCCAATTCTACAGAGGAATTATTGAGTCTGTCATTTGCACCTCTATAACTGTCTGGTTCGGTTCTGCAACCCAACAAGAAAAACACAGACTTCAGAGGATAATTAGAACTGCAGAAAAAATAATTGCTACCAACTTGCCTTCCATTGAGGACCTGTATACTGCACGAATCAAGAAGAGGGCCGTGAAAATATTTGCAGATCCCTCGCATCCTGGACATAAACTGTTTCAACTCCTACCCTCAAAACGACGCTATAGAGCACTGCACACCAGAACAACTAGACACAAGAACAGTTTTTTCCCGAAGACCATCACTCTGCTAAACAAATAATTCCCTCAACACTGTCAGACTATTTACTGAATCTGCACTACTATTAATCGTTTCATAGTTCCCATCACCAATCTCTTTCCACTTATGACTGTATGACTATAACGTTACTGGCAATCCTTATGATTTATATTGATATATTGACCATCAATTGTGTTGTAAATGTTGTACCTTGATGAACGTATCTTTTCTTTTATGTAACACTGAGAGCATATGCACCAAGACAAATTCCTTGTGTGTCCAATCACACTTGGCCAATAAAATTCTATTCTATTCTATTCTATTCTATATGGCACAATTCTGTATGTAACTGGGGTTTTCATTTTCCTATTGCCAACAATATTTCCTCTGTGGATACTAGACAAAAGTTCTTAAAATTGCTAATCCTTTTTTCCCTTACAAAAGCTTCATGTATTTAAAAGTTAATGGACAACTATATAAAGCATATGCAGTGGTAAAAAAAGCTTTTCTTCATTATTTTTTCACTGGTTAGGAAAAAGAGGCAAACCTATTTAATTTTATTCATTTGTTTTGATTCAAAAATCCCCTATCACCTCGTTTAGTTTAGTCCAAATGGTTCTGAAGGAATTTTATTTTTGTAACCAAAAGGTACTGTGTCTGAAGGGAAGGAAGTTTCTCATTTTTCAATCTCCATCATCCATAAAATAAAACAACAGAACAAACAAAACAAAATAAAAACAAATTGGGTCACCTTTTTTCCTCCTGGTCCAATGACTCTAGTATCATTATACCATATCTTCATATAGCAGCTGTTAACGAATCTGGGATATCATTTCAATGCTAGGAAAAGCAGTTAACTAAAATGCATACATTTGCAGACATGTACCACAGTACTTTAACTTGCAATACAAATTGTTTTGTCAGTATGTTTTGCAGTTGGGTCACACAACTAGTCAAATGAACATTTCCACTTGGGCTTGATTAATTTCCTTACTTTGATATTGCTAAACATAACTGCATCATAAATAATGGTGTTTAGTTTCAAAATAGACAACATTCATAAAAGCAGCTGTTTGTTGTACTATAGCAACTTTTTCACATTATGGTGTTTCTATAAAAATCTGCCATATCCTTCCTAGTTAATACTATTATGAAGGTATGCCATATGTTTGCCACATATGGTGAACATTTTGGAACCCAGAGGAAAAGTCAGCAATGTTCTTTCTGGAAACTCTTCAATACTCATTGCAGAGGGAAAGGGGAGAAAAAAACATGTGCAAACCAAAGTCAACAATACTGTTACTAGCTTCAATCATATTTTCTTCTAGAATAACATGGTTAGACCTTGAAGATTATTTAGATTATGCATAGATTACTTCTTGTTAGACACTGAAGGATGAGAACCATGTTAGTCCATTGGAGCAAAAAGTAATTTGGTGATAATTTTTCTAACAGTTTTTATTAAAAGGCACAAGTTTTTTTAAGCTGTATTCAACAAATACATAGATTTGGCAAGGCTGATATAGAATTTAATTAGCACAATGTTGTCCAAAATAATTGACACAAATTTGACCTCAGGACTCAGAACTAGAACAAATTGATATCAGAGCATTTTAAGCTCTTGGGAGACACCATAGAGACTTCAAAATAACTGCTTTGGAATAGCAGGTGTTTAATAGCACCATCAAACAAGAAACTGTTGAAAGCATACATCAACTGATTTCAGGAAATCTCAGATGCTTTCAAAAAACACAATGTTTTTTTAATACATGACAATTATCAATTGATATGGTACTTGTAATCTGTCTCACATAGAATCTGCATCTGCATTACCATCCTACTCCCCTGCCTTTTCCCTGACTATCTCCCATCATATCCAAATTTAAATACTGCAGTATCCATGTACTTCAAATGGATATAAATATGCATATTCCTACAAATTAATGTACGTAAGAGATTCAAAAATAGTTTCTGCAGAGTTTAGTTTCTTAAGCCTACACAATCTAGGACTATTTTTCCACTTGAACAGTTGCCTCAGAACTTCCTTGTATTGCATTAGCCACAACAATGAAAACTTGATAATTACATTTCTATTAAACACATTATTTATATAAAATCTCTACTGGAAATCTATCTCAGTAAATCTACTGGAAATCTATCTCAGTAAATCCAAATTATCACAGACAGTGGCATCAGGAAGCAATTAAATCTTTGCCACCAATAACATATGGAAAGTGCTATTTTGATTATTCAAACAAATTAGACAGTTTTACCACTGGGACAAAAAATAGTTACCATTTCCAGTCAACTATTTAAAAGTTATTTAAGATTTTTAATAAGGTATTTTAATTTGATAGATTTTTAGTTAGTTACAGCTAAACAGCAGAACAATTTTCATAAGACAGAAGAACTGAGACCCAGTTTTTGACAACTTTGATGGTGACATTTGACCTTTCTGACTTAGAGACAAAAATGTCCTTTCAAATTCCCTTTCAAATTTAGTCCTAGATTTGAAACCAAATCTCATTTCAGACTTTCTAATCACAGATCCCCCACAGGGTATAACTGGAGTAAAGAAATGGATAAAGTCTTGTTTACATATTGGTAAGTCTAAAATAAGTAATCAGTGGCTCCATATTACAGAATAAGGCAGACTGCCAGATCCTGTTCCTGGTATATTTTCAACATACATTTACTGCCACCACTTATGTAATTTACAACACTTATTGAATCTCAGTCTCAACATTGGGGGGGGGGGGATGAAAGCCTGGGGGTTTCATTTTCAGAGAAAGATAGCTCCTTTGTTTTTTCAGCGTTTGCCTTTGTTCTTTTAGTGAGTCAGGTAATTATATATAATCAGCTATATGGCAAAGATAAGATCCCAGGTAAACAAAATAACCCAAGGAATTCCAGTTCCCAATTTATTTATTGGGAACTTATTTAATAAATAATCAAGCATATCAAATAGATCAAAGTCTGATACATTAATCAAGAACCTAAACTTATCAAGAACCAGATGAATCCCAGACACTTATAATTTGGGCTTGTACTCTCTTCCAGTCCTTTGACATAATTAAGTTCACCCAACTAGATTTTCTGTGAGTGCTGGGAGACTCACTCATTTTCTGTGAGTGCTGGAAGAGGAAATAACTACTATGGAGGAAAATACAAGTTGATGAATTAATACCTGAGCAACAGTTTTCCATATAATTTCTTCAGGGTCTGTTTGAAGAAGTTTGGGTGATTAAAAAAAATCAACTTCCTGATGGTAATGCTGTCCCTGAAGTAGTGGGAATATGAACCTTTCACTGATCCAAGGATGATGTCATTGAATGTTTGGCATTGTGATATCATTCTGTCAGTGGCATTATATCCACCAATAGGAAACTCTGTTTCTAGCTATGCTTATTAGTGATGACAGGAGAGGAAATTACTGCCTCATATTGCAAAAAAATAATCTGCTGTTTTGCTGAAGGAGACTGTTGCTTCATTCTACTTCCAAGTTTTTGGAATCCCATTGCAGCAGTATGATGCTGTAGTTCCTATATTAAGACAGAAGACACCATTTGAGCTGAATGGTAAAAATATCATCACGGGAAACACAAAATGCCAACAATTTAGAGCCTATTCTTCTTTCTTTTCCTCTTCTAGAGGAAATGGATATGAGAAAAATGAGGGAGAAAAACAAGTTACATGTTAATAGATCAATTAACAAGAGGAAATTAGTTGCTTATTCTCTATCCTCAACTTTTTGTCAAGAAAGGTACATACTAAATTCTTTGCCTATCAATTATCCTTAAATTATATAGACTCACAAGCATGTTTGTACTCATAGTGTTTCAGAGTCTGCAAGCAATCAGAACAACCCTAATGAACTCCAGCCATCTGTTTAAAATAGAATAAAAATAATTGGGAGTCAGTAAGACAGATTGCCTGGAAGTGCCCCAGTTTATGTTATTCTGGATCCATTTACTTTGAAAAATCTCAAACAAATTATAACATTTGTTGAACATTTCTGATTGGGCTCTATTCAGTTTGACATTCAGTCAAATTCATTCCACCTCAGTAGGATTCCAGACCCTGTTATGGCTTTTTTTCTGTGGCTAATATAAAAACTTGCAGACATTTTTGTCCATACATTAAGAACATCAGGAACATATCTGTCTGGAAATGGGTAGCTTATTAAGTAAGCAAACATATTGACAAAGCAGTGAGCCAGAATATTAAGAGCACATCAATATGATCAATAATGTATTATTATTAAACCACTACTCTCTCACAATATTTTCATCAGAAAAAATTATCCAACAGTAAAGATCAATGGATAGAAAGATCCCATATAAATTGGCAACTTAATGCAATTTTGACATCAACTATAATATATGTCAGTTTTAATGAAATGCCATAAACATTTTATCACATATTTAGATCAGAAAGAGAAGAGGAAAATATGATATAATACCATTCCTTACATGTTATATAGGAATATAGGGAATAGTTTTATGCAGAAGCACAACTGGGACCAACTAACTCTGAATGGTCTACTGTCCACCCTGATTAACTGCCTTTCTAAGTAAACTCTTTCTTGAGTATATCCAAGAAGATGTGAACTTTGAATTATTTGCCTACAAAGCATGTGCTGTTGTTGTTTTTAAGCTTATGGCCCTTGACATTCAAATCTACTTAGAACAAAAGGACTACTTGGATTATTTATGTTTATTATGTTTTTATTTTAGGGAAATGTTTATTTAGATTCCAACTATATATCCAATTACTAAAGAGATTTTGAGAAACTCCATTGAAGTTTGAAAATTTTAAGAAATATTAAAGCCCAAAAAAATTTCAAATCTTAGGCTATCTTCACTACAATCACCCTCTCCTTTAGTATAGAAAAAGTTCTGGTCACAATATTTGTCTGTCTTAAATGTAATTTATTTATCTGGGCTAATAAATATGACCTTGCACAATGTACTTATCTTACAAATTATTAGCACGAGAGACTAGGGAATGTGGAAAGTAGAACATTAATATTTTTTAAAAAACCATACAATAGTTGTAATCCAATGTTCTACTTTGTGATTTTAATCTATACCAGAAGTCTGTGGATTGTTGTTAGCAATACAAAAAGAAGTACTCTGGGTATCATAAAGGCAAATTACAATTTGCTTACCAGTTGTGGTCCCAGTACAGATCAGGCTTGCCTACAACTATTCATTTGAAAAAGAAAAATCATTTAAGGAAAGAACTATACATGATCTTCAGTCTGCAACCTTATTGGTCTAGAAATAGAGAATGACATTTACAAAAAAACTAGATAGTTAAAAAAAATCAAATTGGTTAAGGAGATCCCTTAAATCTTCTTCTTAATTTGTAACTTTTGGTGTTATGGATATTATTTTCTCTTCCAAATAAAGAAAGGACTAATGGTTTAGAAAAAAGTGTAATTCTGAAAGCTAGGATATTTCAAATATATGATAAAGCACTCTGTAGGACTATCAAAGTATTTTATTTTTATTCTTTGAAAAACTATTCTAGGAGCAAGTGATTAACAACATTTAAACATTAAATTTCATATATGTCACAGATTTACAAATATAACAAAGTGGTATTTGTTTACAACAATCATAGACCAAATAAGGAGGATGAGTATAGTCAATTAAAAAGCTAATAGGCACATCAGATTGTAAAGCTAAAAACTATGCAAAGCCAAAAGATATTAAAAATATTAAAACAGAAAGTTATATATAAAAATGAAAGTCTAGAATCTAAAAGAAGGAGTAGGTGCTTTAGATGGATGTCAGTGAACATAAAGATTAGTATGTGGAAGACTGTACACATCAAATTACACTCTAGTATGGTGCACTTGATGTCATTAAATCTAGTTTGTAGCACAGCTTATCATCCAACAAATTTTAAGTGCTGCTGTGCAGAACCTGGCAAAGTATATTTTGTAACAGGGTTGGAATTTGAAAGCAGCAGGGAAGTGTAGAACTGTTCTGTGCATGCTGGATATTTATGCAGTAATGGTGAGATCAAACTAGTTCAAATACATCTGTGATACAGGCACTGGAAAAGCAAATCTTTCTTGTTTCTGTGTTTCCATAGTCACAGATATCTCTCCAGATAAGGAAACTTCCTGTGTAGGCCTTCAAGGGCAGATGAAGAGAGGGCATGACATGTACTAGAATTAAGGCCCTCTAATGTTTAGGCACTTTGAGTTTAGTTTAGGATGCCATATGGGAGGCAGAGTATCTTCACTGGCAACAAAGCTTGGGATCTTGGCTAGATACAATTGTGTTTTGCATCTGCTACATACCGTTTAATGAGTGCTTGGCTTGAAGATATCATATGCTGAATGACCATGAAAGTGCAGACTAGAGTTGGATGAAAACTACCTGAATATTAGCTCAGATGATCCTATTCTCCTCTTGGCCTCATCCCATTAACTATGAGTGATGATTTGCAACCCACCGGGAAACAGGCAGTAGCAACTCAGATCTCATCCTTGAGCGTCTCTCCAACTGTCAGCACAGTACTAGGTAAATAAGCCTGGTAAGTATTAGTAAGTTTGAAAGGACTCTCAAGAATGGTTCAGTTAATTTTCCTGAGCACTGCAGAAATTTGGACTATGTGATTCCTGTGGTTCCTTCCAACTCCATAATTCTATATTTTTTATTAAAATATCAGAGGATAGTAATTACTGGTATTGTGTTACAGCTTGGATATTTTTAAAAAATATTTATCTATTATTTTATATTATGAATCTCTTGTAGAATGTATGAAAGAACCATGATGAATGTATAGCCTTTGTTCTCATTTGATGTTTGAAGAAACAAAAGTCCTATGTGTGGAGTGGCTAGTCTGTTTGGAGGATTGTACCTAATCTATTTTGTGTTTAACCTATTAACTCACTAATAATCTTGTGTTTCAATAGATAAGAAGAAATATTAGAAAGGGGGAAAAAAGCCAGAATAGAAAATTGATATTGGTTACAGCCTTAAAAGCCTATCTTGCCCACACCATGTTAACATTTATTCCAAATCTGAATCAAACTGTTGTAGAAAATGATTTAGTAAATCCTATCATATTTCCTCAAAATGTATTACATTGCATGATATGTAGGGTGTGAACGTTTATTAATGTGCCAGTTATTTCCTTTTGATCAGAATTGCAGATTGTATATTTGATGCTCTAAAATGATTACCATATATTTTACCAAAGAAGAAATCTGCATTTCGGTCCCAATTTTTGATGCATACTTTCTTCCAATTTTGTCCACTTATCAAATGAGTAAAAGTTATTGCTGACCCCTTTATCCTTAAAAAATACTTCAATTTTCCCACTTTGAAACCCAATTTCTGGTTCAAAATTTTACATGTTAAATTAAACATCCATTTAAGATTATATAGACTGGATAAGGAGAAAGAGGGTTTTATTAGAGCTATACGTCTTCATATTTAAAGTTTATTAAACAAGAATTCCCCACATATTGAAAAGAAAACAGAGAAAGTAATAACAATAATGTTAAGCTGTATTGAAAAAAAACACCATCTGAAATAGAATTGTGGTTCAACATTATCCATATATGCAGCTAAGAAACTCAATAGACCCGACAAGTTTGGATTGGACAAAAATGCCACCCTCAACATTATAAGGCAAAAAATAGAAAACACTGACAGAATCAAGATGCCCTTGGGATAATAACATCAAGCACACTGAAGTCAACAAAAAGTTTAGAAGTGAATACATCAAAGAGTGAAGAAGATCTTAAAGTCGAAACTTAGTGGAGAATATTCCATCAAGTCAATTAATACCTGGGCAATTCCAATCATGAGATACACAGCTGGAATAGTGGGTTGGACTCAAGCAGAACTAAAAGCTCTAGATAGGAAAACCTGAAAAATGAGAAATGCTCTATGATTTTAGAATTCAAACACCTACCATATAACACTCCAGACTTAACAATTGTTGATAAGAAAGAAAGAAAGAAAAGTCTGGATACTGCAATAGCTGGAAACAGCAGAAACAAAGAGAAAGAACAAATAACAAAGATCTACAAACAGCATCAGAATGACTCTGGCAAAAGAAAGCAAAGATACTACCAATAGTAATAGATCCCCTAGGTACAATTCCAAAACAACTGGAACACCACTTGAACACCATTGGCATAAATAAAATCACATCAATCAGTTGCAAAAGGTTGCTTTACTCTGAGCAGCTTCCATTCTGTGATGATACCTTTAACACCATCAAACAACATCTGTCTATCCCAGGTGCTTGGGAAGGACTTAATAGGTGGACAAAAATGCCAAATACAATCTAAATATCTGCCTATGTGATAATTGATAATAAATGCATTTACTAATAATTTATTAAGAACTTATTAAGAACTAATAACAAACTGTTATTACTCTGCCCTCCTTCATATACGTGCTATATATGCTTTATTTATATAATATTTATGTCCTGTTTAAAGTTCTTACTCTTTTTTTTATGTTATATCTGCATATTTTATGTATGGAGCTATCTTTTTATACAAATTTCTCTTGATCTTTCTTAAAATTATTCTTTCTGTCTCTTGCTTAATACTTCATATTGATTGTGTGACATACTTTTATGTTAATAATGAAATGAGATCAATAGTACAAATTAATTAGATTAGTTAATGTAGTTAAATTTACTACTACTACTACTACTACTACTACTACTACTACTACTACTACTAATAATAATAATAATAATAATAATAATAATAATAATAACAACAGAGTTGGAAGGGACCTTGGAGGTCTTCTAGTCCAACCCCCTGCCCAGGCAGGAAACCCTACACCATTTCAGACATTATAATAAATTCAGACATTATAATAAATTCTAAAGTCTAAATCAGGAAGGAATGATTCATTAACTAGTTTCCACAGTTGCTTCCACAACTAATTTTCAGACAGAACAAACAAACATAGTCCTTTAGGGCAATGATTCACAACCATTCTGGCTTTGTGGACCACCGATGGTGGTGGTGGGAAGGGATGATTCCATGTGAATGTTGGGCAAGTGTGCATGCGCAACTCCATTTGCATGAGCAGCGTTCATACACACCCACTACACACACAAATGGGGCTTTGCTCATATGCATGTTTGCCTGTTGCTTGCACAAATGGAGTTGTGTGTGCACTCTCTGCCATTTCCCACCTGGTTCCAAATAGGCCATGGTCAGTATTGGGCTGCAGCCTGAGAGTTGGGGACCCCTGCTTTAGGGGAATTGTGGTTACTACTGTTTTTATTTTAGTCATACCTGTTTAAATACTGCCCTTGCTACGTCTCTATATTTTCTATCCAGTTACTGCAAAAATTATATAGATTCTCAGGTCAGTCTTAAACAGATTATCTCTTCTTTCCTGTATGTGTCACTTTGAATGTTCATTAGCCATCATCTGCCTATTGTCTTTCTGATACAGAACATGGCCAATCTCTTCCTACCAAACACAGCACACCATAGTAATAAGCTAAGCTTCAGCTTTCAAAGAATAGTACCATCTGTTTTACTTGAAAATGCCTTTTATTCTTTTGTTAGCAGGGCTGTCTACAGGATATGGTCAAAAAAGAAAAGTTGGTGGCAACAGCAGTGTGATTGAAGCTGTGCCAGTGTGATGAACATAAAAAATAAACAGAGTTCCAATCATATCATCACAGTTACTTTCTTGATCGTACTTTGTAGCCATCCCCCACATTAGAATAGAATACTCTGACAACGGAGGGAATAAAGTAGCTATGCTGAATGCAATGTCACCCCAATTAAAGAATTTTAACTGATGGAGTCTAGGAACAGAAATTCTCTGCCACTGCCCCTGCCCTTTGCGACATTGTTGTCCTCACCTTGGCCTTTTGGAAATGTCTGCCAACTCTCTTGGGACATACAGAGAAACATGCAGCAAAGAGGCTGGTTAGAACCTTGAACACACTCCCACCTGTTTTTAATTTTAATTACTCTATTTTTATTTTTATTGCCTCCTATTATAATAGTTTATACAGCTTTTATGTTTTTATGTGTTACTTGTATTCTGCCTAGAGTTGCTTTGTGAAGGAAATGAGCAGTATCTACATGTGATAAATTAATAAATAAATGTCATTTCCCTCATAGAATGACCTTCACGTATTTAGCATACAAATCTGAAAAGGAAATGGACAGTGAATATGCTTATTTTTCTAATATCCCTATTGGGGAATGAAATTTGAACTGCATTTTAGATCAGCTATTATTTGCATTATTAGTCCTGGTTCCACTTCATTAAATGGACATTTCTGACATTTTAATTGCACTTAACTCTGTTAATTTCATTTACCACCACAAACATACACACACCTGAATTTTTCCCCTGAAGTCACGAATTCTGCATTTTCATCAGTAAAATTTAATTTTAATTATTAGCATTAATTTATTTATAAATATTTTGAAGATTTATTAAATGCTAATTTTTTGAAATATAATTGCATAACTGAAACAAAAATAAATAAATTCCAATACATTTAACCATACAAATGGGAATAAGGTGAAATAATCTAAGGGACTGCCACAAAAAAGAGCGGGTCAACCTATACTCCAAAACACCTGAAGGCAGGACAAGAAGCAATGGATGGAAATAATCAAGGAGAGAAGCAACCTGGAACTATGGACAAATTTCCTGACCATTAGAATAATTAATCAGTGGAACGACTTATCTCCAGAAGTTCTGGATGCTATAACACTGGAAATTTGTAAGAAGAGATTAAACAACCATTTGTCTGAAATGGGATAGGGTTTCTTAGCTGAGCAGGGAATTGGACTAGAAGACATCCAAGGTCCCTTCCAATTCTGTTATTCTGTTCTGTGCTGTTAATTAGTGTTTTCTTTTGGATATTTGCTGTGTTTCTATGCATGTAAAGCACTTTTTTAAGGCTAGATAAGCCATGTAATACAATAAATCTTAGAATTATAAGATTGTCCTTTTTGTTTGAAGCAATGACACTGAACAAGGTACTTCTGCATCAGTAATGATTTTTTTTTTAACAAATTAGGCTGAATAAAATTCTATTATAAAAGGTGCCTTTGAGATGACTTGCTATTGTAAAGTGAATCAGTGGATGAGGATGGACATTTTTTAAAAAAAGAAAACATCTCTATTGAATATTTAATCAATAGAGTCCCTGAATTTGATTCAGGCTTGAATAACTTATGGAGTCATGGATATGGTACCACAAACTTCATTAACCTTGCTGCAGATATTTTATATTTGAGATTTTTCTGTATTTGCATAAATTGTTTTATATAAATATAATTATTTACTTATATTATTCTTTTTTGAAGTGGGATCAACATGTCAGAATCGGAGTTCAGAATCAGTTTTTCAGGTACTGTAGCAGGGTTTCAGTCCTAAGCTCTAGTATCATCGGATCATACTTACTCAGCTGCTTTTCCACCCTCTTAATCACAAGTGGATTTATAACGGAGACCATAACATATAGGTTGCCTACTCCAACTATAGATCTCAGCACTGCCAATCAGTATGTGAAATTCAGAAGTTATTTTATTTACTTATTAAATGCATATGGCTACCCATTTCACAAAAAGTGACTGTGAATGGTGTTCAGCCAAAAATATATAAAAACGATACACGTCAAACATATAAACATGCATACACATATAATCTGATGACAAAACCAGATTTTGAGAGATTTCCAGAAAATAAGGAATGAAGCTGATCTCATCTCATTTCATAAGATGGGCGCCTCAGCAGAAAAGGCTATCTATTCATGCCTGCCAAGTATAGTTCCTGAAGAGTAAATGCATGCCTACCTAGCTGGAACTGGTGGGACAAATGTAATCAGCCAGGAGCAGTCCAGAAAATAACTATTTAAATAGTTATCATTTAAAATAAATATGTAAATGTTTAGTGTTTAAATATTTAAATATTTAATATTACTTATTTATTTTAGAACAGAATAGATTAACAGAGTTGGAAGGGACCTTGGAAGTCTTCTAGTCCACCCCTGTTTAGGCAGGATACCCTACACCATTTCAGAAAATTGGTTATCCAATCTCTTCTTAAAAATTTCCAGTGTTGGAGCATTTACAGCTTCTGGAGGCAAGTTGTTCCATTGATTAATTGTTCTAACTGTCAGGAAATTTCTCCTTAGTTCTAAGTTGCTTCTCTCCTTGATTAGTTTCCACCATTGCTTCTTGTCCTGCCCTCAAGTGTTTTTGTTTCTTTATTTTGTTATATTATAATTTAGAAACTCTACACTGTACTGAAAGTGGAACTAGCCAGATAGGATGCCCATTGGCAATTTTGTAAGCAAATTACATAGGACCGGGATATCTTTGGGACCGCCTTCTGTTACCACATGCCTCCCACCGGCCAGTACGCTCCCATAGAGAGGGTCTTCTCAGGGTGGTGTCAGCCAAACAGTGTAGGCTGGCGACCCCCAGGGGGAGAGCCTTCTCTGTGGGGGCACCTACCCTCTGGAATGAGCTTCCCTCAGGACTTCGACAACTTCCTGACCTCCGGACCTTTCGCCGCGAGCTGAAGACATATCTATTCTTCTGAGCAGGACTGGCTTAAATAGGGTTTTTAAACATGGATTTTATTGGGATTTATTTTATATTTTGTATTGTATTTTAAATTTAGGCCATATTGAATAAGTTTTTTAAATAGTGTTTTTATTGTAATATATTGTATTTTTTATCTGCCTGTTCACCACCCTGAGTCCTTCGGGAGAAGGGCGGTATAAAAATTAAATTAAATTAAATTATTATTATTATTATTATTATTATTATTATTATTATTATTATTATTATTATTATTATTATTATTATTATTATTATTATTATATAAATGTGAAAGATTCCTTGATTCAAGATTCAATTTTACAGGGTTAGATTATTTTTCTGCATTTACAATTCCATTGATCTAAACAAACCAACTTATTTATTACCTTTGGCATTCCATAAAATTCAAATAGTGTAAAACTTTTCCTCTCGGACACATTTTCTATGCTCAAAATGATGGCCATTCGTATGTCATATGTATTGGAACAGAGTCCAGGAAATTGTGTTTTATTTAGACACATTTAAGCATGCAGCCTTTCCCAATACTTGAGATGCATATCTCCTTACTGCCTTCCATAAAATTCTCAAAAGGCAACGTATTAGTATTACATAATATTACATTGCATACTCCACAAGTATGCAATGTAACAGTTTGGTTTAGTCTTGAGTTTTGCATAATTAAAAATTTTTAGGCATGGTCATAAATGCTTTCAAAGACTCTTTTATCATTTAGAATTATGAGGCTGAAAATATTGCTTTCATCCTCTGAAAAAAGAAAAAAAGTACTTTTAGTTGGTTGGGTTCAACTATTCTTAAAAAAGAAGGAACCCACAAAGTGTTTCAACTGGAATTATTCTGGTTGAATTCTCTGTGGATTTTGGAATGGTGAGATCACTATTTTTCCTCACTACTCCGTAGAAATCTGAAATGATTGCTATCAGGGCAGGTTATGAAGTCTCTCAGGTTTGGCTTTTCTGGAGTATTTGAAAATCAAATGTGATGCCAGCTGAGTGACTCACAAAAGAAACATTGAGTTTCAGCTAAGGCACAAGATGCTGTGCATTCTCAACTGACTAATCTTTGAAATGGATTTTTTTTTCAAATAAATGAGTGTCTGGAATGATTGACAGTCCTCTTGTTCGCTTTGATAAGCAGAAAATCATATTCCAGCAAAATGGACACAATAAAAAAAATGAAGGGGGGATTAGGATGTTTCACTTTTTATTATCCCTTTATTTTGATTTCTTCAATATAGATAAGGTCTAACCTTAAATATTATCTGACATTTATTAGCCTAAGGGATTTGATTTTGTGATTAATCTACCAGTAAATAGAATAAAATAAGAATGTATGTTCATAAACCTTAAAAAGTAAAAATATAAGACTATTCTAGTTTATCTGGGAAGATATTTCAATGAATGACTAATTTACAAGCAGTTTGATAAAAAAAAATTCTGATTAAACATAGGTATTCTTAGGAAAAGAAGATGAATATGTTTCACTCACATATAGAGATGCTAGAGATACTTGTTAAGAATTTTTTTATTAAAAACAAAATGGAAATTGGCCAAAGTGCAGCTTGTCACCTTTTTCATATTTATTTTTCCACTTTAACATTATTTTCAGAGGTGCTATGACTTATGAACAGTGCAAAGAAATAGAAGAAAACAATAGAATAGGGAGGACCAGAGATCTCTTCAAGAAAAATGGAGATATGAAGGGAACATTTCATGCAAAGATGGGCATGATAAAGGACCAGAATGGCAGGGACCTAACAGAGGCAGAAGAGATTAAGAAGAGCTGGAAAAATTACACAGAAGAACTATACAAGAATAAGCTTAAAATCCCTGATAACCACGATGGGGTGGTCACTGACCTTGAGCCAGACATCCTAGAATATGAAGTCAAATGGGCCTTAGGAAATGTGAGCAACAACAAAGCTACTGGAGGTGACAGTATTTCAGCTGAGCTATTCAAAACCTTAAAAGACAATGCAGTAAAAGTGCTACATTCAATTTGTCAGCAAATTTGGAAAACTCAGCAGTGGCCACAGGATTGGAAAAGGTCAGTTTACATTCCAATTCCAAAGAAAGGCAATGCCAAAGAATGTTCAAACTGTTGCACCATTGCACTCATTTCACATGCTAGTAAGGTTATGCTTAAAATCCTACAAGCTAGGCTCCAGCAGTATGTGGATGGAGAACTACCAGAAATACATGCAGGATTTCAAAGAGGCAGAGGAAGTAGAGATCAAATTGCCAACATATGCTGGATCATGGAGAAAGCTAGGGAGTTCCAGAAAAACATCTACTTCTGCTTCATTGACTATGCTAAAGCCTTTGATTGTGTGGATCACAACAAATTGTGGCAAGTTCTTAAAAAGATGAGCGTACCAGACCATCTTATTTGTCTCTTGAGAAACCTGTATGCGGGTCAAGAAGCAACAGTGAGAACTGGACATGGAACCACTGATTTGTTCAAAATTGCGAAAGGAGTCCGGCAAGGCTGTATACTATCGCCCTGCCTATTTAACTTATATGCAGAGCACATCATGAGAAAGGCGGGGCTGGATGAATCAAAAGTTGGAATTAAGATTGCCAGGAGAAATATCAACAACCTCAGATATGCAGATGATACCACTCTAATGGCAGAAAGCAAAGAGGAACTAAAAAGCCTCTTGATGCGGGTGAAGGAGGAGAGTGCAAAAGTTGGCTTGAAACTCAACATTAAGAAAACTAAGATCATGGCATCCAGCCCTCTCAATTCCTGGCAGATAGATGGGGAAGAAATGGGGGTAGTGACAGATTTTATTTTCTTGGGCTCCAAGATCACCACAGATGGGGACTGCAGCCAAGAAATTAAAAGATGCTTGCTCCTGGAAGAAAGCTATGGCAAATCTAGACAGCGTACTAAAAAGCAGAGACATCACCCTGTCAACAAAAGTGTGTATAGTCAGGGCTATGATTTTCCCAGTTGCAATGTATGGCTGTGAAAGTTGGACCATAAGAAAGGCTGAGCGCCAAAGAATCGAGGCCTTTGAACTCTGGTGCTAGAGAAGACTCCTGCGAGTCCCTTGGACTGCAAGGCGAACAAACAAGTCAGTCCTAGAGGAGATCAACCGTGACTGCTCTTTAGAAGGCCAGATCTTGAAGATGAAACTGAAATACTTTGGCCACCTAATGAGAAGGAAGGACTCACTGCAGAAGAGCTAATGCTGGGCAAGATTGAGGGCAAAAGAAGAAGGGGATGACAGAGAATGAGGTGGCTAGATGGAGTCTGTTAAGTTCGGGAAGTAACGAGGCTGGAGACCAGGGTAGTGACAACAGCTCTTTAATATAGGGTGAACCCAGCAACAGGCTGGGGCAAAAACCTCTCCTTTTATACAGTTCTGCTGGAGGCTTCGTCCAATCAGCAACGTGCTGATTTCCCGCTCAAATATTTAAAGGCACAACTGTTAATACATAACACTCCTCCCCTCCCAGAAAACACTTGGTCTTATTTACATATTTATTCACATGTTATTTTCGACGTAGTCACGCAAATAACCTGGGCGTCTCCTAGTTCTTTCTGACCTGCGCGGTTCAGTTCTGGGTGGTGTTTTGAGCTGGAGGGAGGGGCTGTTTCCACCACCCAGCACTTTCTCTAGGCCAACGGGCTCTGGATTATTGGCAGACTCTTTTTCTTGGCCATCCGGCCTTGGATTAATTTTGGAATTTTCCTTGCTGTTTCCTCGGGACCTGATGGCGTCGCTGGAACTCTGGGACCTCAGCTAAGTCTTGCGCCTCCCGGGTCATTGTCAGCTGTGGATTCAAAGTGGTATTGGTCATTACCTGTCTCTGTTGGTTTGGTTTGGCCAGTTATTCGTTTCCTTAACTGATCTATGTGGCGCCGCCACATTCGGTTGTCTGGTAGCTCTACCACGACGATTTTGGCCCTGTTACTTTTGTTACTTGTCCGGCGACCCAACTCGGGCCGTCCCCATAGTTTCGGCCCACACCCGTCGCCTATGCTCATTTCCTTGTTTTTCTAGCTCCCCTTGTAACCCTCGGTGTGTAATGGGGTTCAAACGGTCAAGTGGGCACGGAGTTTTCGTCCCATTAGCAATTCGGCTGGGCTTTTCCCAGTGGCTGTGCTTGGGGTTCTGTGCTGGACGGCTAGGAAAGTCTATTTTTGTTTGCCAGTCACCTGGCTTGAGCCTGGACAATGCCTCCTTAGCGCTCCGGACGGAACGCTCTGCAAGGCCATTCGACGCAGGGTGGAAAGGTGCAGAGAGGGCATGTCGGATGCCTTCCTCTGCCAGGTACTCTTCAAACTGGGCTGCCGTGAATTGGGGCCCATTGTCGGACACCAGAGTGTCCGGCAACCCGTGAGTTGCGAATAGGTGGCGCGGGGTTGCGATTACTGCTTCGGCTGTGGTGGACTTCATAAGTATGATCTCTAACCATTTGGAAAATGCGCCCACCACCACTAGGAACGTTTGGCCGTGAAAGGGGCCAGCAAAGTCAATGTGGATTCTTGACCAAGGCCCTTGGGGCTTTTCCCATTCTCTGACTGGGGCTGTTGAGGGTAGCGGTCTGGACTCTTGGCAAGCTTGGCATTTCCCTACCCTCTCAGCAATCTCTGCGTCCATGAGTGGCCACCATACATAGCTTCTAGCTAACCCCTTCATCCTTACGATGCCTGGGTGACCCTCGTGGAGGAGGTCCAATACCTTGCCCCTTAACTTAACAGGAATTATTACACGATCACCCCATAACAGGCACCCCTTGAGCCGAGAGCTCATCACGTTTCTTAACAAATTCTTTGAACCGTTCGCCCGGCTGCCACCCTCTCTGTACCCAACCGAGTACAGTCCTTAACACAATGTCGGTATGATGCCGAGCCACTTCCTTTGATGTGACTGGGCCAGAGTCCAACGAGTCAATAAGGAGGATGGGTGTCCCGGAGTGGGGTCTTGATCGCCCCTGGCAGTGGGCATCGGCTCAATGCGTCTGCATGCCCCACTTCTTTCCCGGTCGATGCTGCAGCTTGTATGAGTAAGCGGCTAAAATATAGTCCATCGAGTCAAGCGTGGCGAAAGTGCCACAGGCGTTGGCGGTCGCCAGCCAGTAATCCCAGTAACGGTCTGTGGTCAGTCACGATTTCAAAATTCCGCCCAAAGACATACTCATGGAATTTTTGACCCCTGATACAATGGCTAATGCTTCTTTGTCTAATTGGCTGTAGTTCCTCTCTGGGAGGACATCGTTCTAGAGTAGAACGCTATAGGGGCTTCTGTGCCGTTTGGAAGTCTATGGCTGAGTACAGCCCCACCCCATAAGGGGACGATCGCAAACCAGCACTAGGGGTAGTGAGTCGTGATATTGGATGAGCAGGCTATCACTTGAGAGCAGGTTCTTTACTGCTTCAAAAGCCCTATTTTCTGACTTTCCCAAGACCAAACAGTATTTTTCCTAAGAGCCTATGCAGCGGTTCCATAGCAGTTGCTTTGTTCTTCAAAAGACCGCGTAAAATTAACCAATCCCAGGAATGCCTGCAGCTCTGCTTTGTTTTTGGGCGCTGGAGCCTTCCTAATTGCCTTAACTTTGCTCTCAGTAGGGTGAATTCCTTTCTTGTCTATCCGTAGCCCAAGAAATCGACCGATTCGACCCCTATCTGACATTTATTTGTCTTGACTTTTAATCCGGCTGTCCGGAAAATGCTCAAGACCTTTCTTAACCGCTCCCCAATTCCTCCATGTTTTCCCTGAAATTAGGACATCATCAGTAGGAACTACCCTGGGAGCCCTTGCAGTAGTCGTTCCATCAGGTTTTGGAACAGCCCTGGTGCCACACTAACCCCAAATTGCAATCGGTGCACTTGAATGCCCCCTGTGCGTCACAATCGTTTGGGCTTGGCTGTGCGGGCGTCTACTGGCAGTTGTTGGTAGGCTTGGGCCAAGTCTAACTTTGCAAAGACTTGCCCTTGCCCCAAGGAGTGCAATAAATGTTGCACCACGGGAACCGGTACGCGCTTTTCTGTAAGGCTTTGTTAAGCGTCGCCTTGTAGTCAGCGCAAATTCTAATTGACCCGTCCGATTTGATGGGGTGACGATTGGCGTCTCCCACTTTGCGTGATCGACTGGCACCAAAACCCCTGATTTATGAGCTTGTCCAGCTCCTTATCAATTTTGGTTTTAGGGCAAAGGACTCTCCTCGCCTTAAGCCTAATGGGGCTACCTGGGGTCTAAGTTGAAGGAAATAGGGGTCCCCTTGTACTTGCCCAGGCAGTCCTTGAAGACATCTTGAACTCGTTAAAGAGAATGTCTTTCAAATTGCAGTCACTTCTGTAGATGCCAGTCACTCCCATGCCCAGGGCACGAAACCAGTCTAGTCCCAACAGACTGGGCAGAGTTCCTTCGGCGATCGTGATGGGCAGGGTCTTTTGTGAGGGCCGTACTCGACTCGGACGGAGGTGGTCCCTCGAACAGGGATGCGATTCCCTGGTAGTCGTGCACTCGTAGCCGCTGTGCTTGCAGATGGCGCTTGACGGACGGCAGCGACTTCGCCAGGGTGTCCCAGGACATGATGGTGATCGCTGATCCCGTGTCTACTTCAAGCCTGCACCGTACTCCCTCGATCTTGGGCTTTGTGAAAATCTTCTTTCCACTTTGGTTGAGGCGCGCCTATAATGACAGTCGTTTGGTTAGACTTGGCGCCTTTCTTGTTTGAACCAATCGCGGCCGCCTTTCCGGTTCAGCGTTTTGATTGGCCGATTTGAATTTTCGGCGGAAGGTTGGGCGCTCTGCAAACCTGAGCTAAGTGTCCTTTCTTCCCACACCGCCGGCATGTTGCGTCTTTAAACCTGCAGCGTTGGCGCTGATGCTGCCCTCCGCAGCTTCCGCACTCGTCACGGTCCTCAGTGTCGCGTTTCTCGGTCCGGCAGACCCTTCCTCATCCTCGCCTCACCTTCGGATTCGGACTGAATCTCCTCCTGGTGTACTGGCGTTGGCTTTGCGCTCGCCTTGGATTGAAGAGGCTTTGCAGAGTCTCTGCTGCTTTAGTAGACATTTCGTGTGCTCTGGCCTCGTCCAGGCGGTGGCTAGTGTCAGGTTGCTCCTGGCTAGCAGTCGTCGCCCGTGGCGGATGTCCTTGACCCCTCGGATGAGTTGCTCGAGTAGCACTTCGTCTAAGTCTCGGTATCCGCAGTCCTTGGGCGCTCTTCTTAAAGCGGCCATGTAGTCACCGATGGACTCGCCCTCCATCTGTCTACGTTCTCCGAATTCAAACCGCTGCACGTATTTGGACGGCGTCGGTGCGAAATGGTTCTTCAGCAAAGTCTGCAGAGTCGGCCACGATACCGATTGTATCGGCGTTGGCTCTGCCAGGGCTTCCGCCATCTCGGTTACCTCCGGCCCGCAACGGCTTAGGAAGGAAGCCCCTTTGCGGTTATCAGGGATCCCCTGTAGTTCGTTGGCTTCTAGAAAGCTTTCAAAACGGGTCATATATGTTCCCCATTTCTCCTTGCCCGGGTTGTACGGTGCGGGTGGCGTGTTTGCCATTTCCGCGTTTCTGCCCTGAGTTTGCTGGGTTCGGAACTAGCGTGCTTCAGCTCGGTTCTGGTTCTCCTAGCCTCGAGATCCCACCTTCGTCGCCAATGTTAAGTTCGGGAAGTAACGAGGCTGGAGACCAGGGTAGTGACAACAGCTCTTTAATATAGGGTGAACCCAGCAACAGGCTGGGGCAAAAACCTCTCCTTTTATACAGTTCTGCTGGAGGCTTCGTCCAATCAGCAACGTGCTGATTTCCCGCTCAAATATTTAAAGGCACAACTGTTAATACATAACAGAGTCACTGAAGCAGTAGACGTGAGCTTAAATCCAGAGGATTTAGAGGATAGGAAGGCCTGGAGGAACTTTGTCCATGGGGTCGGACACGACTTCGCAACTAACAACAACAACTAGTTATGTTTAAGGTTTACATAATTCTATAAAATCGCTGTGAATCTGTTGTTTCAGAAAATTCATCTTCATGCTGCCAAATCTTTTCTTTTATGCGAGCAGAGCATGTGAAAACCATTTGCAAGGGAAAACTCACTTTAGCAATTTCAGAGCAAACCTGCTTTTATCTTACTCTTTAAATAGATGGCGTTTAGCATGATATGTACTCTTGGCTATTGCAAAATGAAAAATTAAAAACAACACAAGCCAATATATCTATATGCCACAAATCTTTCATATAGTTTGTCTACTGACACTTTATTTGGGCTAACAAACCCCCTGAGAATAAAACTGGTCTGAAGCTTCAAAGTTGTGTTGCATTTTCAGTAGGTCAATAGAGCACACAGAGCAGTTAATGGCAGAAGGAGCCATTAAGATGAAACAGTCGTTGTGACAGAAGCAGAAGACACATGGAATAGCTTTTTTAAAAAGTACAAGTTTCTTGTGACTGCTCAAAAGCAATATATATATATATATATATAGGTCCTTGGTTATTCGAAAACCTCAGAAAACCTCAGAAAACAAATATATATATATATATATTAAAAAAAACCCAGGCAGGGACTTATTATGGCAACAGATGACCAATCATCTACAAATCTTATTCTAACCTGTTATGTTCACTTGAAGAATCTTCTGAATTAAAATTTGTATCTTACCTCAGTATTTCTTTGCTTTATCATAAGGCTACCAAAGATGGTAAAAGATTGTTTCTTTACATTTACATTTCCAATATATATTTGAAATACCTTTGTAGATTTTCACGGTTTATTGGGCATTATATACCGAGGTTTTCACGGGTGTTTGTATATAGGTCTTTGGTTGTTCGGGTTTTCTCCCGTGTAAAATTGGAAGTGTCTTGGCGACGTTTCGATGAAGTCTCATTCGTCATCTTCAGGCTTCAGCTTCGTGCTTCTGGGAGCAATGTGTGATCGCAGCTGTTTCTTCCTTTTAACTGCTAGTGGGGGTTTGAACTGATTGGGTGGGAGCTTGGCTGTGCTCTGATTGGATGGGGTTTTTTCTGTGCTCTGATTGGCTGGGGGTGTGTCCTGTGTTGGTGGGGGCTTGGTTGTGCTCAGTCTAGTCTGTGCTGCAGGGGGATTTGAGCTGGTGAGCTGCATAGCTGTTGTTTGGCTTTGTGGTCGTGCTACATCTTCATAGTGGGTGTCAGTCTGCTGCATGAATGGATTGGAGGGGTTTGAAATGGCTAATGTTGCAGCTGCGGTCTGGCTTCTGGTCCTTGGTCGTGCTTCATGATCAGTGTGGGTTTGGGTCTGCTTTCTGGGTGGATGTGCGGTGGTGACATCCTGTGTGGACCTTGTGAGTGTGGGTCTGGTGTCATTCCTCGTGTTAGGGACTCGTTTGTCAATAAGTGCGGGTTTCCAAATGGCTGGTAGGCGGGAGGTGTCATCTCGTTTGTTCATGCTGTGTGAGCGTTTTTCTATCTCAATGGCTTCTCTGATTATTCTGTTGTTAAAGTGTTCAGTTTTGGCGATAGTTCTGGTCTTTTTAAAGTCAATATCATGTCCTGTGACTTTAAAGTGTTGGACCAGGGAAGAAGTTGGTTCCTCTTTTTTGAATGAGTTCTTGTGTTCTTCAATGCGTGCACTTATTCTTCTGTTGGTTTGTCCAATGTATGTGGTGGGGCAGGCGGTGCATGGGATTTCATATACTCCTTGATTTTCTAACTCAATTTTGTCTTTGGGGTTTCTTAGGATGGTGGATATTTTTCTGTTTGTGCAGAATGCTGTCTTGATGTTGTGTTTGTGGAGGATCTTGCTGATTCTGTCTGTGGTGCCTTTTATATATGGGAGGAGGGCTGTGCCGTTTTCTTGTTCTCTGTCTTGGATTTTAGTGGGGGGTTCTTTTTGGATTAGCTTGGTAATCTTATTTGTTTGGAATCCAATGGAAATATATATATTTGTTTTCTGAGGTTTTCACGGGTGTTTGTATGTAGGTCTTTGGTTGTTCGGGTTTTCTCCCGTGTAAAATTGGAAATGTCTTGGCAACGTTTTGACGAAGTCTCATTCATCATCTTCAGGCTTCAGCTTCGTGCTTCTGGGAGCAAACGAAGCTGAAGCCTGAAGATGACGAATGAGACTTCATCGAAACGTTGCCAAGACATTTCCAATTTTACACGGGAGAAAACCCGAACAACCAAAGACCTACATATATATATGTGTGTGTGTGTGTGTGTGTATGTATATGTATATATGTATATGTATATATACATATATATATAATTATGATTTAATATAATTTTTACTCTTCATCAACATCTTTTATCATTCAAGCATTATATTATATCCAAAATATTTTGCCCATTGATTCATGCAATGATTCACATATTCATTCTCCAAATTCAATTTCAATAACAATTTCTAAACCTCAGCAATAACATGTTCATCATTATCATTATACAATTTCAAATTCAGTTTACATAATAAAACCTATAACTTTTTAAATAAACTTTCTTTCATTTGTAAATATTTAAACACATCCTTCTGACTGGAGATTCTCAGTCATCCAGGTCATGGTGCTCCAAAGGTGCTTTTTCAAAAGGCAACTGGAATTTCTTCTTAAAGATTTAAAGAAATTTCTTTAAGAAGAAACTCCAGTTGCCTTTTGAAAAAGCACCTTTGGAACCTTGTTCTATCTCCATGTTTTCTTTGAACTTGAGAGTAGGTACATCTTGATTAAAAAGTATTATTTGCCAATAGATCCACCCGACTGACCTTGCCATCATTTCTCTCCTGAAAAATTCTTCCTGCATTGACACCTTTGAACCTTTGTAGAGAACCTTGTTTTATATTTATTCCAAACCCTTAGGATGGTACATCTAACAAAATGATTCATAAAATCAACATGTTCATCTTATCATATTGTAAGTAGGTGTGCCTTCTAAATCTGAATTAAAGCAGGCATCAAAGTACAATTTCAAATCTGGTAAACATCCTTTTTCTTTAGCATTTTGTAATAGTCTATATCTAATTCTTGGCTTTTTCCCGCCTTGCTATATAAATTTAGAAATGTCCTTTTGCTACTAAATGGAGTATCAATATCAATATCAGTAAAGCTTGAAATAAAAACAAAATCTTTGGTAAAATTTTTATCTTAATTACAGTTAGGATAATTGCAAATTATCCCATCTTAATACATCCTTTAAAATATAATTCTACACAGGTGCAATTTGAAACAATTTAGACTTTGTGTTTGTTAAAGGAAGGCCAAGATGTTCAATGTTAAAACCTGACTTTCTTGTCAGTATTTCAGAATCCTGAAAAGTCATATTTTTTTTTTATTTGATTTTTATACCGCCCTTCTCCCGAAGGACTCAGGGCGGTGTACAGGCAGAATAAAACCAACAAAGAACAATATACAAAGTTAAAATATCAATTAAAAACTTATTAAATGAGCCCGAAAAATTTAAGAATTTTACCATAAAACCAAAAACCCCATTAAAATTGCTAAAAATTTGAGTTTAAAATTCCATTTCAAGCCAGCCCCGCGCGAATAAAGAGATATGTTTTCAGTTCGCGACGGAATGTCCGAAGGTCAGATATCTGGCGTAAGCCCGGGGGGAGTTCGTTCCAGAGTGTGGAGCCCCACAGAGAAGGCCCGTCCCTGGGGCCGCCAGCCGACATTGTTTGGCGACGGCACTGAGGAGTCCCTCTCTGTGAGAGCGACGGGTCGGTGGGAGGCATGTGGTAGCAGCAGGCGGTCCCGTAAGTACCCAGGTCCTAAGCCATGGAGCGCCTTAAAGGTCGTGACTAACACCTTAGTGCACCCGAGAGGCCACAGGTAGCCAGTGCAGCCTGCGCAGGAGAGGTGTTACATGGGAGCTGCGTGCAGCTCCCTATCACCCGCCGCTGTGTTCTGACTAACTGAAGCCTCCGGACGCACTTCAAGGGAGCCCCATGTAGAGAGCGTTACAATAATCCAAGCGAGAGGTACGCGCGTGAGTGACCGTGCATAAGGCATCCCGATCAAGGAAGGGGCAACTGCGAACCAGGCGAACCTGGTGGAAGGCCCTCCTGAGACGGCCACAAATGATCTTCAAACGACAGCCGATCATCCAGGAGGACACCCAAGTTCAAGACTATCCTTTGGGGCCAATAACTGCTTCAACAGCCAGCCGCGGTTGCAGCTGGCTGAATCGGGATGCCGGCATCCACAGCCACTCCGTCTTGGAGGGATTAAGCTTGAGCCTGTTTCTCCCCATCCAGACCCGTACGGCCTCCAAACACCGGGACAGCACTTCAACAGCTTCATTGGGGTGGCCCGGGGTGGAAAAGTACAGCTGGGTGTCGTCAGCGTACTGCTGGTATCTCACCCCATGATGATCTCACCCAGCGGCTTCATATAGATGTTGAACAGCAGGGGCGAGAGGATCGACCCCTGCGGGACCCCACAAGTGAGGCCCCTCGCGGTCGACCTCTGCCCCCCTGTCAACACCGTCTGCGACCGGTCGGAGAGATAGGAGGAGAACCACCGCTTCTTAATAAGCATTGTTGTTTTCTGTTTATCTCTTTCAAAGCCTACTAAAGCTCCAAAGTCATTTAACATCTTCATTAATTATTTCATAATAGTAGGACATGGGTGAACTTTGAGTAAAAATTTATTCAAGAGGTTAAGTGATTTACACTTTCCAATAAGCAAATATTATTATTAATGGAGATTTAAATAAACCATGTGAAATTCAAAAGGGCACAAGACAAGGATGTTCCTTATCTCTTTTGCTGTTTATATTTGTGCTGGAAATTCTCAATATTAGACATGATGAGAAAATAGGCATAAAAATTAAAAAGTATGTTTATAAAAGAATTGAGAGCATTGCTAATGATTTAGTTATATTTCTGCTAGATCCAGTGCTAATTAGATTTTATGGGAAAACCCAACTTTAAAAATTGTGAAACTGTGAAAAATATGGAAACATTGGATGGAAGCAGGGATATTGACTTTGGAACTAACTGACAGATGATGAAGATGAATTTTAAAGTTAAGTTAAAAGATAAGTTAAGAGATAAACATCATCTGTCAGATGTAGCCCAATGCCAATATTTACAGTTACATTTGTTAACAACTTTGTTTGGACTAGTAGTATTTTCAACTTCTGAGACATCTGAGATGCTAAAACGACTTATATATCTTTTAAAACTAAAAAAAAACAACCTCTACTATTAGTTGTTAAATTTATATTTATCAGCAAAGAAAGAAAGGGACACTAGTATAGATCTATTTCAAGCTATCTACTATTAGTTTTTATACATATTTGTTATCAATAGATCAATTTAATGTGCAGATTTTAAGAAATGTGGGAAATAAAGAATCAGAGATCCTGTATTGCAATGGGAGAGTGACAACTTCTATAACGAGAATGTTAATAGACATTAAATTTTGAGAATGTTTTGGACTTAATTAGATTTGTATATAAAATTTCAGTCTAAAATAGCATTTTGGTGAAAGTAATAATAAGTAATAATGCCTCCTTAAAACTCATGTTTTCACAAAATTGTACACTTGCAACATTTTAGGAGAAATTACTGGACCGTATAAATATGATTATGCAATGAAAGCTAAACTTTTCAGAAGGTAATATTCTCCTGAATTATACTTAATTTGAACTTGAATGAGCTGATCTCACATTCAGAACAGTGAGGTAGCTGTTTGAAATGAAATTATTAAATTTAGCACTTATTGAAAATACACTTACACACACACACACACACACACACACACACACACACAAATTTAGAATGAACAAAAATCCAGAAGCTATAACTGTTTGAGAAAGCAGTGGCTCAAGTAGTCATAAGTGCAGTTGAAAGCATCCATGTAAAATCTCTTACTGTCTGCCCAATTAGAACCACCGGGAAGTACATGTACCCTAGTTTGCAGTGATACCTCCATGGGCAATAGAAGCAAGCCTTTTCGCTTGCTACCCTACTGTTCTGGATGCAAGGTCAACTCATTCCTCCTGATTTTTATGGGTGAAAATCTGCTTGCTGTAGTTAAGGAGGGTAAACTATCTTTCACAACAGTCGGTTCATCTTTATCATTATTATTGTTCCTAAATTTTAGTCAGGACTCCAGAGATGGAATTTGATGTGTTTATCTTTTTAACTTAATGTAAATGTTTTTAATCCTGATTACATATTGGGGAGTTATAACTCTCTGACACCAGTAGAATGGAGAGATATATAAGCCCTGAAAAACAAATACCAAGTGGAAAGCACTTCTTCAGAAAAATGTCACTGATTTATAAGTAAATAAAATGTATGAGAAAATTACCAATATTCATATTACCCCTTGATTTCTTTTAATATGCTTTTCTTTTTGTAAAAAATGTTCTGATTGACAAAAATGTTTACAAAAATAACCGGACTACCCTGTGCCCCATTGTGTTACCATTTTAGAAATATTTCTTTACCTAAACAGAGAAACTGAATGATTATGGGTGGATAAAACAGCAGTTGGAGCAGGGGGAACTTCCAACTTCTTGCCACTTCTCCATTGAGTATCCTTGTGGGAAGCTGGCAGGGAGCTACAGAAATCCTTTCCTTCCTTCCTTCCTTCCTTCCTTCCTTCCTTCCTTCCTTCCTTCCTTCCTTCCTTCCTTCCATCCATCCATTCATCAGGGTTCTAGGTAACAGACCCAATGCAATCAAAACTCTGAGGCCAAGGCTCTCCTAAAAGTCCAAATTTATTACGAATATGATATTGGCACATCTGGTGAAAACCTGATTCTGAACACCTGAGGTTTTCCTCACCCAAATTAGAAATCAAAGCCCTTCCCCCAGTTGACAGATCCATTACATGGCTCAAACAGATCACAGTCCCAACTCCAGCTCGCTTCACTCCATGCCCCTCCAGCACCTGGTGGGAACATCCTTGGTTCCCAGGAGAAATAATTATATTCTGGCTACAAGTACCCAGCTATCTCTATTCCCCCTCCCATTCCCATAGCTCCATCCAGCCTTGCCGTGGCAGCCTTGAAGATGCTTCAAAATGGCTTCAGGGTTGACTCCTTCCTTCCTTCCTTCCTTCCTTCCTTCCTTCCTTCCTTCCTTCCTTCCTTCCTTCCTTCCTTCCTTCTCTTAACAACAACAACAACAACAACACACACACACACACACACACACACACACACCTGTTGGATTGATTCATATATATAAAAACACCTGAGCATCTTTCAGTTGGTATAGTATGTTTGTCTACACATATATGTGTATATGTAAAGACTTCCTCAGCAAGTTGCTTAAGTTATTATATCTGTGGGTAAACTGAAAATAGTTTCTGCAAGGTTAATCTTTGATAGTAAAAGATCATGTTCAGGACAGTAAAAAAACATTTCATTGATTAAAACAATATAACTTCTGCTGTACTAACTAATGCCAGTTAACAACAAATATTGGATATATCCAATAAAATGATTTTTTTAAAAACATAGAGAAAAAACATAACCATATCCCAACATGAGTACATTTTCTTCATCTACTTACATATTATCACTGAAAGCTAGATTTTCTAATGTTCCCTATTTTCAAAATAACACATTTTGCTTTTAGTACAGCTTTGAAATCTCCCAATGCTTTTTTTTTAAAAAAAAGTCTATTTGATTTAATTTCCTCTCGTGTTTAGAAATAGTCACCAATTTCCATTACATGCTCTGCTCTCAGTTTTCTTGACTGAGAATTTAGTTTCATCACTTCCATTTGCAAGTCTGTGCAATTTTCATATCTTAAAGTTCCCATCCTTTAATCTCCTTTGTTTGTCTCATCAGTGGCATTTTTATGTTGTAATCTGAATAGAATCATGCAGACCTGATTCCTATTGTTTGTAGTTATATTATACTGCCATTTACAACATAAGTTGTACCAGCTGGTTCTCATTGTGCATTTCTTTAGCCCAAGTAAGAATGATTATCTTCCTATTCATGCAAATAATAAGGATGTTTGCTATAAATGTTGGTTCTCCTATTTGCAGTTTTAGAATGAAAGCATTTGTGATTTTGGCTTTACATTATAAGAAAGGATTACAGATTGGATTTGTTACATTATTCCATTCTTCTGTTCTTCTTTGTATCAGTCCTCGTATAAATACATGCTAAATCATGGATACCAGTCTTGGTTCAGGTTTGTTATCTAAAGGTGAATGCATTAATGGCTGCTATGATACAAACATTGTCCTTCTATATTTTGTGCATTAGTTTCTGGATGCCACAGGCACCATGCATTTTTTGTTTACACTTAGTTTTATATCTTTAGTAATTTATTTAATTTTTCTTACTCCGTTTCTCCATTTCACCAAATGTTGCTTATCTCAAAAGGAAATAATGTGATATGTATCTATGCATTAGTCCCTGAAATTGCTTTCCTTATCATGGAAATGATATCCATCCCTTTTCTGTTTTGCATCTCCAACTTCCATTGGTCTAGTTACTGACTGTTGAAATAATACATGAAAAGAACAAGTATTTAGAATAATGAAGTCATGTGTAGTTGTTTATTTCTGATGGCCAACACTGAAGTCATCGCTTTTTCAACAAAGGTATTGTATTGCCTCTACTGAGCTATTGCTTATATATATGTATTCCAAGATGGCGTATTCCAAGGATATGTATTCCAAGATGTATTCCAAGATGGCGCCGACGAAGGCTGCCTCGGTGAAATGCTCTCTAATTGTTTCTTTATTTCTAATTGTTCTCTGTGACTCACTACGGATTTCCTACTCACGAGACCATCTGCTAAAAATTAAGGAACATTTCTTTAAGGAGCAGCTTTCTTTGATTTCACCCCCACCTGTCTTTACAAACACGGAGGAGATTCTAATACAGGAGGAGGCAATTCCCATGGAGCCATGGATTACCAAAAAAAACAGACGAAAGCGACAGAAGAGAGGTAAACGATTTGGGATCTTAAACAGATTAAGAAGTCGCATTAAAACTCCTCTGCCTTCAATTTTCCTAACAAATATACACTCACTTGCAAATAAGATGGATGAAATACTCCTCTTAAACAAATACTATTCTGATTTTCGCAATTCAGCAGTCCTATACTTCTCTGAAACCTGGTTAAATGAATCAATTGAAAATAACAGCCTGAACATTACAGAGTTTCAGACTGAACAATCGCACAGGATTCCAGAAACATCTGGTAAAAAGAAAGGAGGAGGCTTGTGTCTATATATTAATAGAAACTGGTGTCAAAGATTTTAACATAATTTACAAATTCTGTGACAACAATTTAGAGACTCTAATTATCAACTGCAAACCTTACTATTCGCCTCGTGAATTTTCCTCATTTCTTCTAATTGCTGTTTATGTCCCACCACAAGCCTGTGTAAACAAGGCATTACGAACTCTAGCTGACCAAATCATGGAGGCTGAAGCCAAACACCCTGATTCACTGGCCATTGTTTTGGGAGATCTAAACAAGGCAAACTTAAGGAAAGAGCTACCAAAATACTTTCAGCATGTCAATTGTCCCACCAGAGGCAAGAATACTCTAGACCATTGCTACACAACACTAAAAGATGCTTATCGGTCTTTACCACGTGCAGCTGTAGGACACTCTGATCATTGCATGATTCACCTTGTACCTGCTTACAGGCAAAGACTTAAAGCCACAAAACCAATAATTAAATCAGTGAAGACCTGGACGGAGGAATCAAAATTAAAGCTACAGGCATGTTTTGACTGCACTGATTGGAATATTTTAAAGATAACTCTGCAGACCTGGATGAACTCACAGATACTGTAACATCATATGTCAGCTTCTGTGAAGACCTATGTGTACCTACAAGGAACTTGCAAATACACAGTAACAACAAACCTTGGTTTACACCTAAACTTAAGCAGCTACGACATTCCAAAGAGGAAGCCTACAGAAAAGGTGATAAAATGCTGTACAATCAGGCCAGAAATGCACTATCAAGGAGATCAGAGCCGCAAAAAGAAGCTACTCTGAAAAGCTAAAGAATCAGTTTTCAGCAAATGAACCAGCAAACATGTGGAAAACTCTTAAAAATATCACCGGCTATGGCAAACCTCCTTCCCAGGCTGAAGGTAATCAACAACTGGCAGATGACCTGAATGAGTTTTACTGCAGGTTTGAAAGGAAACTACAGCCACCTATCTCCACAACCCCCATCTCAGACACACCAACAACAGCCAAGCCTCCTACAACTGACCCCATTTCATTGGGTTCACAACCCCTAGTGATCACAGAAAAGGAAGTGCAGGACCTATTTCACAGACAAAAGCCAGGAAAAGCTCCAGGCCCAGACAAGATAACTCCTTCTTGCTTAAAAGTCTGTGCTGACCAATTGGCCCCATCTTCACCCATATTTTCAATAAATCACTAGAGATGTGTTATGTTCCTTCTTGCTTCAAACGCTCTACCATCATCCCAGTGCCGAAGAAGCCCACCATCAAGGAACTGAATGACTACAGACCAGTTGCTCTAACATCTGTAGTCATGAAAACCTTTGAAAGGCTAGTGCTTTCCTACCTGAAAACCATCACGGATCTGCTGTTAGACCCTTGCAATTTGCATACCGAGCAAACAGATCAACAGATGATGCTGTTAATATGGCTCTGCACTACATCCTACAACATCTTGAGTCTCCAAAGACCTATGCAAGGGTCCTTTTTGTAGACTTTAGTTCAGCATTCAATACCATCATTCCAGACATTCTTCTAACTAAGCTAAACCAGCTACAGGTACGGAACAGACTTGTAAGTGGATCACAAGCTTCCTAACAAACAGGAAGCAGCAGGTGAAGCTAAGCAAGATCACATCAAATACCTGTACAATTAGCACAGGGCCCCCCCAAGGCTGTGTGCTCTCCCCACTTCTCTTCTCTCTGTATACCAATGACTGCATCTCCAATGATCCATCTGTTAAGCTACTGAAGTTCGCAGATGACACAACAGTGATTGGTCTCATTCGAGACAATGACGAATCCACATATAGACGAGAGGTCGAACGACTAGCCTTGTGGTGCAACCAAAACAATCTGGAACTGAACACACTCAAAACCGTAGAAATGGTGGTAGACTTTAGGAGAAACCCTTCCATACTTCCACCTCTCACAATACTTGACAACACAGTATCAACAGTAGAAACCTTCAAATTTCTAGGTTCTATCATATTGCAAGATCTCAAATGGACAGCTAATATCAAAAACATCATTAGAAAAGGACAACAAAGAATGTTCTTTCTGCGCCAACTCAGTAAGCTCAAACTGCCCAAGGAGCTGCTGATCCAATTCTACAGAGGAATTATTGAGTCTGTCATTTGCACCTCTATAACTGTCTGGTTCGGTTCTGCAACCCAACAAGAAAAACACAGACTTCAGAGGATAATTAGAACTGCAGAAAAAATAATTGCTACCAACCTGCCTTCCATTGAGGACCTGTATACTGCACAAATCAAGAAGAGGGCTGTGAAAATATTTACAGATCCCTCACATCCTGGACATAAACTGTTTCAACTCCTACCCTCAAAACGACGCTATAGAGCACTGCACACCAGAACAACTAGACACAAGAACAGTTTTTTCCTGAAGGCCATCACTCTGCTAAACAAATAATTCCCTCAAAACTGTCAAACTATTTACTGAATCTGCACTACTATTAATCTTCTCATAGTTCCCATCACCCATCTCTTTCCACTTATGACTGTATGACTGTAACTTGTTGCTGGCAATCCTTATGATTTATATTGATATATTGACCATCAATTGTGTTCTAAATGTCGTACCTTGATGAAAGTATCTTTTCTTTTATGTACATTGAGAGCATATGCACCAAGACAAATTCCTTGTGTGTCCAATCACACTTGGCCAATAAAAATTCTATTCTATTCTATTCTATTCTATTCTATTCTATTCTATTCTATTCTATTCTATTCTATTCTATTCTATTCTATTCTATTCTTAAAAGAGCCAAGTTTGCAGACCCCTGGTCTACGGTTTCCTGCCTGCGCCAAGTTCTTTCTGCGCCAACTTCTTTCTGCGCCAACTCAGTAAGATCAAACTGCCCAAGGAGCGGCTGATTCAGTTCTACAGAGGAATTACTGAGTCTGTCATTTGCACCTCCATAACTGTCTGGTTCGGTTCTGCAACCCAACAAGAAAAACACAGACTTCAGAGGATAATTAGAACTGCAGAAAAAATAATTGCTACCAACCTGCCTTCCATTGAGGACCTGTATACTGCACGAATCAAGAAGAGAGAGGGGCCGTAATAGCTCAGGCTGGTAAGAAGCCTGTTATTAGAACACAGTAGCCTGCAATTACTGCAGGTTCAAGCCCGGCCCGAGGTTGACTCAGCCTTCCATCCTTTATAAGGTAGGTAAAATGAGGACCCAGATTGTTGGGGGGGCAATAAGTTGACTTTGTAAAATATACAAATAGAATGAGACTATTGCCTTATACATTGTAAGCCACCCTGAGTCTTCGGAGAAGGGCGGGATATAAATGTAAATAAATAAAAAAAAAGAGGGCCGTGAAAATATTTACAGACCCCTCGCATCCTGGACATAAACTGTTTCAACTACTACCCTCAAAACGACGCTACAGAGCACTGCACACCAGAACAACTAGACACAAGAACAGTTTTTTCCCGAAGGCCATCACTCTGCTAAACAAATAATTCCCTCAAAACTGTCAAACTATTTACTGAATCTGCACTACTATTAACCTTCTCACAGTTCCCATCACCCATCTCTTTCCACTTATGACTGTATGACTGTAACTTGTTGCTGGCAATCCTTATGATTTATATTGATATATTGATCATCAATTGTGTTCTAAATGTTGTACCTTGATGAACGTCTTTTCTTTTATGTACACTGAGAGCATATGCACCAAGACAAATTCCTTGTGTGTCCAATCACACTTGGCCAATAAAAAATTCTATTCTATTCTATTCTAACCTGCAATTATGTGCAAAATGTTGGATTTCACCCAGATACTTCCAAAATTTATTTCCAGCTATAATGACATAGAATGCAGAAAATAATTATATCAACAAAATCAAATCAAACCAAATCAAATTGCTGTTGTTCTAGTTCTGCTCATTTCTTTTCAGACTGTAGCTGACAGAATGCCTAGTCTGGCCCATTGGTAGAAAAAGTGGCACATTTTTTTCTACCGGTAAGGGCTATTGTGGAAATGGTGAAAACAGCAGAACAATACTTACCTGGCTTGTTTCCACTTTGACCATCTGAGCAGAGAGGGAGTGGCCTAAAGTGTCCCAGGCCATTGAAAGATTGAGCACGCTACTCTTACCATCATATTCTCTTTTTCACACTAACTCCCTCTGATGTACTCATCAAAATGATCTAAAGATTTTAATGACACAGATAATGCTAGCAGTGGTATCAGCTGCTAGGACTCCCTTATTGATTGCCTTTATATTAACATAACATAACATAACATCAGAGTTGGAAGGGACCTTGGAGGCCTTCTAGTCCAACCCCCTGCCCAGGCAGGAAACCCTACACCATCTCAGTCAGATGGTTATCCAACATTTTCTTAAAAATTTCCAGTGTTGGAGCATTCACAACTTCTGAAGGCAAGTCGTTCCACTTATTAATTGTTCTAACTGTCAGGAAATTTCTCCTTAGTTCTAAGTTGCTTCTTTCCTTGATCAGTTTCCACCCATTGCTTCCACCCATATTGCTTCCACCCATATTGCTCAGTCCAATTTTAAAAAAAAATAACCATAATAATTAAATACAGAGTTATTTGTAATATTTATCGGGATTATTTCATGCTAGATACTCATGTCATACTTATCTCAATCAGGGAAGAGAAAATATAGTATCTTTCAAAGAAGGCTTTGTTCTATTAGATTATCCAGTTCAGAAAAAAATGAATAATTATGAGAAGGTTTCAAGGTCACCTTTCAGTACATTTCTATATTTGCTGCTCTAATGGATATGTATTTGGCTGAAGGTTATTTCCAACAATTCAGTTGTTGACTCTATGATAGGCTGAAATACGTTTTCCTTCTTTAGTTTGCAAAATCCATCAAGAATACTCAAAGGACTAAACAAACTGCAAACATAACTGCATGATAAACATCACACACCTGCAGTCTAAAATTATAACTAATTGGCAGTTGAGCAATAATATTGCTAAATGTCAGTTTCAAAACTGAATTGTTAAAAACTTTTTCAGAAATATATTACCTCCACCGTTAAATTAGAGAGTGTAAAATAACCACTTGGAGCCCTCTTCAAATGGTTTCAATTCTAAGTGTTCTCAAAGGAAAAGCCATTTCTTTTTACCATAAATATAAAAATCAACCCCATCACATCTAAGCAGAAAGAAAAATATTATATTAATCAGCTAAAACATCACAAGGATTCTAGACCTTAAGAATGATTGAGTGAAGTAAGGTTTTTATTTTCTCATTATCTTTTGATCTTCTCTTCTCTTCTCTTCTCTTCTCTTCTCTTCTCTTCTCTTCTCTTCTCTTCTCTTCTCTTCTTTTCTGCCATTTGGTTAACCTAAGCACAATTCATTTTGCCTATTATGACTCAATCTATACAACCCTTCAGGAAAAGTAATTTCCTTCAGTTTGGCTGCAACAGTTTTCCATTTTTTGCAATCAGCATTATGGCAAACCCTTCAGCAGAAAGTTGCTAACACTTCCTTTATGAAGCTGATAGTTTCTAAACTGCTTTTCAATAAAATATTTGTGGAAAATGTATGTTTAAAGAAAATGAAAATGGTTCAAATAATAACCTGAACCATTGGAGTTAAGCACATACTATCCACAATCCTTTAAAAATAGCTATTGACATTTACATGACAAATTCGTCTTCTGGTTATGGAGAACACAATTTGCAGTATGTGGATATTATCATGTCCTGAGCAGGGATTAGGGTATTATAGGTAAAAGTTAATGAGTGCTTTCCAAACTGGAGTTCTCCCAATGAGATAGGACTGAAACTCCTAGAATTCCCAGTAAGAGTGGGAAACATCAGGTTTATAAATTTGCCTAAAAATTTGAGTTCAGTTTCCACAGCACAGAAATTGTTTTGAACTTCTATTTTAAAATATAATTCTTCAACAAAAGTGTTTCTACATTAATGTTTTGTGGAAATGTTTGCTTCCTGACCAGAATGAAACATATTGTGACAGTCTGCACTTGTTTTATTTGGATCGATGGGTTAAAATCAATAACTTACCAAATGGAGAATCAGAAGACAACAGAGTCAGCAACTGATTTCTCTTTTATGTTTGTTGTTCTACTCCTTAGCTACATCGTTATGCTTGAGATTTATCCCATAGCTATCTCATTGGACATACACATAAATCTGAATGCACTATATGCAGAATTAGCAGGCTCGTGCAAGGGCTGAATCACTTGCACATATTTATTAGAACCGTATCAAATCATATCTGACCTTAACTAATTGCCAGAGAAAAGGGAAAAAGTTGATAGTGAACTGAGAAAGTTTGCATATGCCTGATCTTTTCCTTTAATTTGTTTAAGCTACCAAAGGAGATATATCATTTAAAGAAAAAAAAATCAAACTTTTTACAACCTCTAGTGAGAGAACCGTATGGATTATATCCAATACTTTTAAAAAAATAGTTTATATTATTTGGATTTACAGTATACGGAGAATGAATAATAGTCATATTCCTATACATAAATATAGAAAAATAGTCTAAAGAATCTGCACTGAGAAATTGAGACAAGCACTGGAATGTTAGCCAAAACATAGACATCTTAGACATCTTCTAAGTGTTTTGTAGCCATGTCTTCTCCCAAGGCTCTATGAAAAAGCAGGGCCTTCACTGCATGCATGTATGGTCAAAGAGAAGAAGCCAGTTTTGCACATTGTTCTAGAGTGAAAGAGAGTTTACAGCAAAGTTTAATGTTATGAAATCAGCATTAATTGATATTTTAATATTGTGGCCAGTTCTTAATCCCTCTGATTTAGGATTTGCATCAACAAAGGATAGTTAGGACCGCAGAAAAAAACAACTACAACCAGACTGCCTTCCAGTGAGGACTGTATACTGCATGAGCCAGAAAGAGGACTGGGAAAATATCTAACGATCCCTTACATCCTGGACATAAACTGTTTAAACTCCTCCCCTCAGGATGCTGCTATGGGGCATTACATGCCAAAACAACTAGACACAAAGACAGGTTTTTCCCCCTGCCATCACTCTGTGAAACACCTAAACCATGCAGCAATTTCATATGCCTAAGGATATTTACTCATGTAGTAAGGCTGTATTATTATTATCCTTCTCATTTTTCCTATTACCTTCTTCTATTGTTATGTTTATCACTTTGTTGTTTGTATGTATACTGAGAGTTTATGCACCAGAAACAAATTCCTAGTGTGTCCAATCACACTTGCCCAATAAAAAAGAATTAAGAATTTGCTATAATAAATTTTCTCTGCCATACTTTCAGTTTTCAAACCATAAATAAACATACTAAAATAGCATTCCATATATATTCAGCCCTGGGAAATAAAGAAATTAAAGCTGAGCTGAAGCAGCCTTTATATCAGCTTTCTCATAACAGTGCAAATTTGTAATACATTGATGAGTGATTCAAACACATTACTCCATCAAAGCTGATCCACAGATCAGTGCTTCCTCCCGCTATTAAAAAGGAAAGCAATCGGCAATTGTTCACTTCATATCACTTTCTTCAGTGATAACTCTGTATTTTCAACAGCTTGAAGAGGCATCCAGTCAATTCCTTGAAATGCCTGAAGATTTCCCCATACATATACTTTTGGTTTTGGAATAGCTAGGTTGAAGATGTGTGTCAATGCAAAGCATCCTATCAAGGCAAATTGTATTTTCTCTAAAAGGTTTATGCATTAAAGCTTAAGCTCAAAATATTGGAAAAAAATGTCCTCCATTTGACCATAGTGATGGCTGAAAGATCTGTCTAGGTCATTTTTACCAGTGATCTGATTGGTGGACCCCCTATATGTTTACTCCTCTGGACTAGTAACCCAAAACCAAAGAAAACACTGCTAGAAGAGAATAGTATGTATATACACACACACAGAGAGAGAGAGAGAGAGAGAGAGACAGAGAGAGACAGAGACAGAGACAGAGATCAGGGTTTAACTGTGGAGTCCTTAATGTTCTATAAACTTGGTTCCTTACTTGCATTACCTGAGTAGATAACATCATCAATGTCTCTGATAATGCACTGGCAATGTTATCTAGTCATGTAATGAAACATCAGCAAGCACACAGTCAGGGACTCCACAAAGCACAATTGTTCTTTCCCCCCCCTATTATTTTGAAAAGTTTGAAAACTTGTGTGTGCAGCTTGGAAGTTTACAGAATTCTATTACTTTCATCATAGTATGTTTGCAGATTTAATTTAATTACTTGAATATCCAATACAAAATTCCAGCCTGTACTTCTTCTGAAACTTCTTCAAAAAAAGGAATGCATTATGACAAATCAAGTTCATTTATCTTCTAAAATATGGCATAACAATTAATTAACGGAATTCTTCTTTCCTTCTTTCTTTCTTTCTCAGTAGCACAACTCTCCAATTATTTGAATGTCAGTGCTTAAAATACAACATATAAACAACCCATTAAAACAGAATTATGCTGATAATTTAATATGTATTTTCATGCATTGCTATATTTTTATATTTATTTTGTCAATGCATTTGAAGTAGAATTTTAATAAAATTGCTGTGAACAGTGGCAGGTCACTGGTGATAAAAATTAAGAATTAATTATGTGTTTGTGTAACTATCCGACTCTCTCCCCCTCCCTCTACACACACACACACACACACACACACACACACACACACACAAATGCAAAAGATACAACGCATTCATATAATCATGTAAAGTTTCATTTAGTGACCATTTGAAATTACGACACTGAAAAAAGTGACTTAAGATCATTTTTCATATTCACGACCATTGCAGTATCCCTGTGGTCACATGATCAAAATTCAGACACATGGCAACTGACTTGTATTTATGACTGTTGCAGTGTCCCGGGGTCAAGTAATTCCCTTTTGAGACCTTCTGACAAGCAAAGTAATTGGGAAAGCCAGATTCACTTACCAACTATAATTCACTTAACAATTGTGGCAAGAAAATGGGGCAAAATTCACTTAACAAATTTCTCATTTAGAAACAGAATTTTGGGCTCAATTATGGTTATAAATCTAGGACTCCCTATAATTGTGAAACAAAAAGGACAAATAATAAATATAAAGTATCTGTCACTCACTTTAGAGAACCTTTGCAAAATTCTCTCTTTACCTAGATATATAAAAGAATATTCCAATGATTTATATATAAAACTCTGAATGCCTATTATGCCTATTACTGTTTTGTATACAAATTGTTACTGAAGAGTTTAGTTAAGAATAAACCCATGCAAATTAGAAGGATGGAATCACTAATTTGCATCATCTCTGGTTTTTTCTAGATATGAAAAAGAGTTACTTTCTCATCTTATAGCTGTCTATTAATTCAACATCTTCCCAGTCAGCTTTTCAAGACAAAAATGAAAGATACTATATAGAATTTAAGTTACAGTATGTTGTTCAAAATAATGTCATAATCAGCTACTAATATTTTTTTATCTTAAAAGAAAATAAAATGCTATAATGCTATAATATGCTCCAAATTTTGTATTTTATAAGATTAAATAAAGGTACTGGACTAGAAGCAAAGACATTGTGAGTTCTTGGGTATGAAAAGCAGCTAGGTGATTGGAGCTAGTCATTCTCTCTTAATCCTAGACACGATGATAAACTGTTTCTGAAAATACAATATGGATTTCCTTATGTGGCAGTTCAGTTTTAAATTTGACTTGAAGACACCCACATATACAAAGATAAATTCTGCTACTTTGTATTAATGTGTTTTACTTTAACATTTTTTAGAAAAAACATGAATTTTTACTTTTATGTTGTACAAAACAAAAATGTATATACTATATACAGTAGTACCTTGATACTCAACTGATTTGAAACTCATGAAATTTGGTACTCAACACATGTAGATGTTAACGTTTTGTCCCAGTACTCATTGTTTATTTGGTACTCAATGCACAAGTTAGAACTTGTCGGAGTTGACTGCCTTGTGACTCACTATATTCTTCCTTATGGGAAAATGTATTTGGTATTCATCATTTTTGGTACTCTTTGCACCTCCTAGAACCAATTAACAATGAGAGCCACTGTATTCATAATAAATCCTAAGCAAAAATCAGGTAAATCACTATTATGTACTAACCAGTATGTACTAACTAACTAATCTACTCTCAATGTCTGGTCTGAGTACAACTGGGGGTCTCCAAGAGTCTGTCTTCAGTCTGCAAAATCAAAATTATTTGCTAGCCTATTATGAAAAATAACACAATATTAAAAACCCATCAATCATAAAAAGTTGTAGTGGCAGAAAATACATCAACTTTTACTTTTAACACAGCAACTATAGCCATAGGAAAAAGCTCTTTTGAGATTCACCATAATTTTTAAAAGAAGGAAGGAATCCTGAGAGAGAGGGAGAGAGAGAGGGAGGGAGGGAGAGAAAAAAAGAGAGAGAGAGGGAGGGAGGGAGAGAGAGAGAAGCACTGTTCTTACTGTACATAGGGAGAATCCACAAAGATCTATTTATAAGCATTCAGTATTGAGAAAAATCTTTGTGTTTCACAATTCCTGTATATAGATGACCCGAAGACAGATATACAAGATTCATTTCATTTCTTAAGCAAAGAGGGTGAAACATTTTAAGTGTACAACAAAACATTTGGAAGCATCTTAGGTAGCAATTCTGGTAGCGCAGTGGTTAGAATGCACTATTACAAGCTAACTCTGCTCATAGCCTTGAGTTCGCTCCTGACCGGCTCAAGATTGAATCAACCATTCTTTTGAGATTGGTAAAATGAGGATCCATATTTTGGAGGCAATATGCTTGTCAGGGTTCCAAGTAATACCCCCAATGAAAGAAGACTCCAAGGCTAGAAGTTCCTCAAAGATCCATTTTATTAGAATGTCATACTGGCACATCTGGGAAAACCCAAATCTGAAAGCGTCCAGGTTTTCTCCACCCAAAAGAAAGTCCAAGTCCCTTCCCCCTGCACCCACATGTCCATCACATGGTCCAATCAATGCATTGTCCCAACTGGAGAGGCCTCCCAGTCATGCCACTGCAGGTGCAGGCTGGATGTCCTTGACTCTCAGAGAAAAGAATGTTATTATGGCTAGATATCCCTGCAACTCCATGCAATTCCCCCCTCCCAAGTTCCCACAGCAGTAACTGTGGCAGTCCTCAAGATCCAAAGAAAAAGATGGCCTCCAGGGGCTGACAATGCTGACATTGTAAATGCCCAGAGTGTGCTGTATAGCACTATAAGTGGTGTATAAGTCTAAGTGCTATTGCTATTGCTATTGCTAACTTGGATAGTTTCCTAATTCACTAAGCTTTAAGAAGCAGTTGAAGAAAGTAAAGTTATTAGAAGAAATTTTGAAGAAATGAAACAAAAATATGTCAGTGGCTTAAATCATTAATGGAAATGAAGATAGGAACCTTCTTTCCCCACTTTGCCAAAGTCTGTATTCTATCAAGGTAATCTCTTGAAGGCACATATCTCTCTTGTAAATGGAATAGAAGTAAATGGCAGTGCAAAAGTTAGATTTAGCCATCATCATCATCTGATATACTACATTTTTGTCTTTTGTACTCTTTTCTTCTTTTCTACCCAACTTCTTTCCCTCTCTAGTAGCAATATCTTTAAAAAGAAGCAATATCAAACCTGACAAGTACCAACAGACTCTTCAAAGACTGAAGAGGGTACATAACTACAGAAAAGCAAACTACCCATCTTAAATGGTCTGAAACAAAAAACAATTGTTTTGATTAATTTAGAACCATCTACTGCCATAGAAAATTGAAAAATAAAATTAAACGGTTGTACTTTTTATAATAAAAGATCAGCTAAAATGATTATTATGTAAACAAAGATATACTACCCCATTTGTCTATGTGGACTGCTTTTATTTCTACTGGAAATTGGTTGTTTCAGGTTGAAATATATTAACTTCAATATAAGTAAATTGTTCAAATAAAATATTTTCTTTTTCTGTTTTTTTTTTTTTACAAACAGTAAATCAAGTAACATTGCATTGGAAGTAATTTACCAGATGTATGATAAGTATATATTTGCAGCCTTTACATCTTAAAATGGAATGAACAGGCCCTGACCTTTTCTCTTTCATTTCACTAATAACGATATCATCTTTTTCCTGTAATAAATAAAGAGAAAGTAATTTTGTGCTGTATTTCAGCTCTGAAGAAAATGCTTCCTGGTAGCTATTATATTAACTTTCTCTAACTTATCTTTTTTCTATTTAAACTGTTAATTAGATTAATTTGAACAGAATAAATGTTGATAAACTTTATAGAATCTTATTCCCTGTTTCCTAATTCCTGCTAACTTTAATGTGATCTTTGCCCATTCTAGTCTAACAATAGCAACATTTCAGCACAGGAGTGTGTGATTTTGAGAGTGGGGAATATTTTGAGTTGCAAAGTCAGAGAAATATTACCTACACAAACGTTCTCATAAAATATTAATTCTACAATCTTATATACCTATAGTATAGAAAGGCAAAATTGGCCATGATCATATGAGTCTCTTCCAGTGATTAGGAGCACTGATCAGAATTATTGTGGACTCCTGATAGTATGCAACAATGTAGGTGCTAGCAGCAGTCTTAAAAAAACCTCCCAGATTGTTGTGACCCAGGTTCCTGGACCCGGACTCCTGGACTCAGATGATTCAGAAAGTGAGGGAGAAGACCTGGCCAGCCCTGCTTCTCTTGAGCCCTTTCCCTCCCTGGCACCCACTCAAAGGGAGGAGGAGGGGCCGGCACAGCCTGATTCCATGGAGCCTCCTGCTGATTTGGCAACGCCCCAAGAACAGTTTTGGAGTGATGCAAGATTACGTAGACGTGATCGCCGTGCGCAGCAGCGGAAGAGTTGGGACAAAGCCAAGTCATAATTGTCATGCAGTGACATCTGCAGAGACTATAAATAGGAGGCGGGACTTCCTGGTTTTTTGTCTTGGACAAAGTAATGAGTTGGCGCGAGCTAATGAATTGGCGCGAGCTAACTGTTTCAATGGAGGGAAGAATATATTCGTGAGTAATTCTGGCCTTATCTATAATTTCCTCGTTATCTCCAGAAACTTGGCAGGCCCGTGGGTAGACGTGGCCAGGACATGTATCTATGTAAATAAAAGGGGAAAAAAAGGAAGGCCTCTGACGGACTCTTTGCTGGGAGTATTGGGGGAAGGGAAACAGAACATTTTGTCCAAGACCTGACTAAAACATCTTCCACCAAAGATGGATCAGCAGCAGGTACAGCAGCAGTTAGAGCAGCTACAAGCGGCTAATCAACAGCTCCAGCAGCAAGTGGCTCACTTGGCAGGCCAACTTGCTGCCAGGAATGTGCCTGCAGCCCCCCCCCATCCTCCCACTCCTCCTCCTCGTCGCAAGTGCCCGATAACCATGCCGGATAAGTTTTCTGGGCAGCCTGAGATGTTCCCGACCTTCTTGGGACAGTGCCAGCTCTACATGGCTATGAGGCCAGAGGATTTCCCAGACGACCGGGCTAAGGTGGCCTTCGTGATTAACCTTCTTTCCGGCTCGGCTGCTCGATGGGCCACGCCCCTCTTGCTCCAGGACAGCCCCCTGCTGGCGGACCAACAGCGTTTTTGGCAGCACCTGCGCACCATGTATGAGGACCCCGTTCGAATGCTGACGGCAACCAGGCGCCTTAAGGAACTCCGTCAAGGGAAAAGGCCCCTGCAGGAGTACATCGCCGAATTTCGCCTTTTGTGCCAGGACTCTGACTGGAATGATGCAGCGCCAGGACGTTGCCCAGGAGGGACTCTCAGAGGAATTGCAAGACGAGCTGGCCCGGCGTGGGGCGCCATGACCTCGACAACTTGGTGCCCTTTGTCTCCGCCTCGATGCCCGTCTGCAACGGCGACCATCCGTCGCACCCCGGGACCCGCCACGACATCTGCACCCCACTTCCTGCACCACCAGCACCCGGGTCGCCCCATGTTTTGTAACCGCTGCGGAAGAGCCCATGGAGTTGGGAGCGCCAGACCTCGCCTGACAGCCCAGGAGCGGAACCGAGGCGCCAAGGAGGATTGTGCCTGTACTGTGGAGAGACCGCCACTGCCGCTTCTTGCCCCAGAAAGCGGCGGGCACGACACCGTCCCCGAATCACAACGTGACCAATCGGGAAACGGAGCAGGCCCGACCTCGGGGAAACCCTAGGTCGGGCACGGACTAAGCCCCCACTGGACGGTGTGGGAGTAGACTCGGGGCCCCCTCGGCATCTGGTTCTGGACCCCCGGGTATGGTTGGGGAACCAGTCGGACGGGCCCCAGGCGCATGCGCTGGTGGACTCAGGGGCCACAACAAACTTTATGGACCAGGCCTTTGTGACCCAGTTTGCGGTCCCCGTGGTTCCGGTGGACCCTCCGATGCGGGTAGAGACTATTGATGGACGAGAACTGGTGTCCAGCCCCATTAAATTCGCCACCCAGCCTTTGCGCCTGGCTATTGGGGACCATGAGGAGGCGATCCAGGTTTATGTCACGGCGGACCTTCATTTTCCTTGGTCCTTGGGATGGCCTGGCTTCGGACCCACGATCCTCAGGTGGCCTGGTCGCGAACGCCATCTCTTTCCCGAGTCTGCAGTGCGTCGACCACATCCGCCACACCTGTGCCGCCAGAACGCCCCACCGCTGCCATCACCTTGCCTCCTGAGCTGACGGACTTCGCCGACGTGTTCAGCGAGAAGGAGGCGGACCGACTACCCCCGCATCGGCCCTACGATTGCCCCGTGGACCTTCTGCCCAACGCACAACTGCCTGTGGGACGCCTGTATTCCATGTCGGAGCCCGAGTTGGCCGCCCTCAGGGACTTCCTGGACAAAAACCTGGCCCGAGGGTTCATCCGGCCTTCAAAGTCCCCTCTCTCGGCCCCGGTCCTCTTTGTGAAGAAGAAGACAGGGGACTTGCGCCTGTGCTGTGATTACCGCCGGCTAAATGCCATTACGGTACGAAATCGCTACCCCCTGCCGCTCATCCCGGAGCTACTGGAGAGGTTGCGGGAGGCCACGATCTTCACCAAGCTCGATCTCCGGGGGGCCTACAACCTGGTGCGGATGCGAGAAGGAGACGAATGGAAGACGGCATTCGGCACCCGATACGGACACTACGAATACACTGTCATGCCATTTGGGTTGACCAACGCTCCCACCGTTTTCCAGCACTTCATGAACGACGTGTTCCGAGACATGTTGGATCGGTTCGTGGTTATCTACCTGGCGACATCCTGATTTACTCCCAGTCCAGGGAAAGCCACCTTCGACACGTCGGTCTGGTTCTGCAACGCTCACGGGAGCAACAACTCAATGCGAAGCTGGAGAAATGCGTCTTCTTCCGGACTTCCATAGAATTCCTCGGGCATATCATCTCACCTGAGGGCATAGCCATGGACCCATGTAAAGTAGAAGCTTTGTGTAGCTGGGAAGCCCCTCGTCGGGTAAAGGATGTTCAGCGCCTGCTGGGCTTCGCCAACTACTACCGGACCTTCATCCCGGGCTTCGCCACACTGACGGCTCCACTTACCCAGCTCCTCAGGAAGAAGGTTGTGTTCCGGTGCGGTCCCCCACAGCAAGAAGCATTCACAGCCCTCAAGAAAGCCTTCGTCACGGAACCCGTCCTGAGGCATCCCGACCCGCTCCGGCCTTTTGTGGTGGAAACGGACGCGTCCAATGTGGCTCTGGGAGCGGTGCTGCTACAGGCTCTGACGAATGGTGGCACACTTTTTCCCTGCGCTTACTACTCCCGGAAACTCAATCCTTCCGAGCGCAACTACACTATCTGGGAAAAAGAGTTGCTGGCTATCAAGGCTGCATTCGAGGCTTGGCGACACCATCTGGAGGGGGCCCGACATCAGGTGGAGGTCCGAACGGACCATCGGAATCTCGAGCACCTCACCACAGCTCGGAAGTTGAACCAGCGGCAGATCCGGTGGTCATTGTTTTTTGCCCGGTTCAACTTCCGCGTGACCTACATTCCCAGCGGCCCCAACGGGAGGGCGGATGCCCTGCCCCGCAAGCCAGAGTACCTCTGCGCCAAGGACCCCCTTCCTCCACGGACAGTGCTGCCGGCAGAAGCCTTGGCCGCAGCACGGGAGCCAGTGGACTTGCGGGCCCAGGTGCGAGGCGCAGCGCCAGGACGCCTGGTCGCAGCAAAGGAGAGCGGAGGTGGGCCCCACGCCTCCTTGGACCTTGGAGGAGGACTTACTCAAGTTTCGGGCGATTATATGTGCCCACAGGACCACTCCGAGCCCTCGTCATGACCCAGTGCCACGACAACCCTGCAGCAGGACATTTTGGGTTCTTCAAGACCTCCACCTGGTGACACGGACCTTTTGGTGGCCCAGTGCGGCATGATATACATGCCTACGTGACATCCTGCGTACCGTGCCGGCAAGCCAAGACCGCCACGGGGCACCTCCCGGCTCCTCCAGCCCTTGCCGACACCCGACAGACCCTGGGGCGATCTCTATGGACTTCCTGACAGACCTGCCGCCCTCTGGGTTCACCACGGTGCTGGTGGTGGTGGACATGCTCACCAAGATGGCACACTTCATCCCATGCCGCGGACTGCCCACAGCCGCAAAACGCCCGCCTCTTTCTGCAGCACATCTTCCGCCTCCATGGTCTACCGGACAGGGTGGTTTCGGACCGCTGGAGTTCAGTTCACAGCCCGCTTCTGGAAGAGCCTGATGGCCGCGTTGGAGGTGCAGGTGTGTCTGTCGTCATCGCACCATCCGGAGACCGACGGGGGTACAGAGAAGGTCATCGGTATCCTGGAACAGTATCTCCGTTGCTTCATCAACCAGCAACAGGACAACTGGGCCGACTACCTGTCCCTGGCGGAGTTTGCTTTTAACAACTCTCAGCACACCTCTACTCAGATGACCCGTTCTTTGCCAATGGGGTACCATCCGCGGCTCTTCCCTCTGGCACCACCGGACTCTCCTGTTCCCGAAACGCAGACCTTCCTGACGGAATTGCATGCGGTCCAACAGTTGGTACGTCAGCAGCTGAATCGGGCAAAGGAGGACTACAAACGGTCCGCCGACCGCTCCCGACGGGCAACGCCCCCGCTGGCAGTTGGAGACCGGGTGTGGCTCTCCACCAAACACCTCCCGTCCGACCGCCCAGTAAAGAAGTTGGACCACTGATTCATCGGCCCGTTCCCTGTCGAGGCAGTCATCAACCCGGTAGCCTACCGACTGACCCTGCCACGATCCATGCGGATCCACCCCGTTTTTCACCGGTCCCTTCTGGTTCCTGAGGCCACACCGAGTCCCCTTCGGTGCCCAACAGCACCCGTCACTGTCGCCGAGGACGGATCGGAGGAATACGAAGTCCACAGCGTACGAGACTCCCGCTGGCTGAAGGGTCATTTCCAATATTTGATCGCGTGGAAGGGATACGGGACTGATTTCTCCTGGGTAGATGCCTCCGACGTTCATGCCCCTGACCTGGTGCAGGCCTTCCATGAGCAGAACCCAGCCCGACCGCATCCCGATCGTCAGCCCCGGGGGAAGGGCCCTGCGGTGAGGGATAGTGTTGTGACCCAGGTTCCTGGACCCGGACTCCTGGACTCGGATGATTCAGAAAGTGAGGGAGAAGACCTGGCCAGCCCTGCTTCTCTTGAGCCCTTTCCCTCCCTGGCACCCACTCAAAGGGAGGAGGAGGGGCCGGCACAGCCTGATTCCATGGAGCCTCCTTCTGATTTGGCAACGCCCCAAGAACAGTTTTGGAGTGATGCAAGATTACGTAGACGTGATCGCCGTGCGCAGCAGCGGAAGAGTTGGGACAAAGCCAAGTCATAATTGTCATGCAGTGACATCTGCAGAGACTATAAATAGGAGGCGGGACTTCCTGGTTTTTTGTCTTGGACAAAGTAATGAGTTGGCGCGAGCTAATGAATTGGCGCGAGCTAACTGTTTCAATGGAGGGAAGAATATATTCGTGAGTAATTCTGGCCTTATCTATAATTTCCTCGTTATCTCCAGAAACTTGGCAGGCCCGTGGGTAGACGTGGCCAGGACATGTATCTATGTAAATAAAAGGAAAAAAGGAAGGCCTCTGACGGACTCTTTGCTGGGAGTATTGGGGGAAGGGAAACAGAACACAGATGTTGTCTTAGATTTGGTGTTCTAAGACTGCTAGTTATAGTGACTTTAACCTTTTTACCATGAATGGGGAGTCCAGAATAGCTCCTGATTCCATGAACTCCATGTTGACTATGGCTTATCACAAATAACTATGGCCTCAGTGCATGCAGATGCATTGGTTGGTGTGGACTTTACTTTGGAGCAGATTATATACAAGCTGACATTGAACACGTTATTCACACACACAAAAAAAACAAAAAACAAAAACCAAAAAACCCCAACTATTCAGATATATTAATAAGTTGCAGAAAATAGATGACAAAGATTGCAGTTTCTCAGACACTGGGTGCAGTGGTGAAATCTGAACTGGTCTACTACTGATTTTCTGGCTGTGCATGCATGCTGTATGCCAATCGTGTGTTGCGTGTGTGCATGCGCAGTGCACACCACGCACCAAATGTGAGGTGCACGCACACGCAGTGCACACCAAAAGGACGCATGGGGTAAGTAGAACAGCTGTGTGTGATCAGCTGTGGCACACAATCTTTTTTTTTTACTTTTAAAAGCATTTTTTACAACCTGTTCGGCTGACTGCTCTGCAAGCTGCATTCGTTACCGATTGATTTCTGACTGCAATTCATAGGGTGTAGTTATCTGAGGGACCATCTGTGTCTAATTGTATTAATGTAATGAGACCATACAGAATAGGTGCACTTAGGTCTTATTGGTTAAGAAGTACCATAAAGTAAGACTTAGGAAATGAGTTTACACTTATAACCAGGAATCTAAACAAGGGCAAAGTAACTAGGAGCAGTTCAGTCTCCAAGACACTCTTTTGCAGATCTCAAACTAACTATGGAAAATATGAGGCGCTAATGATAATAATAACACTTATTATTATAATATTATATTATATATATATATATATATATATATATAAATATATATATATATATATATATATATATATATATATATATATATATATATATATATATATATATATATATATATATATTTGTTTTCTGAGGTTTCAGGTGTTTGTATGTAGGTCTTTGGTTATTTGGGTTTTCTCCCAGAAATTGAAGTGTCTTGCCGACGTTTCGAAGTCTCATTCGTCATCTTCAGGCTATGTGTTTACAGCTTGCTCCCAGAAGCACGGTTGTAAACACCTAGCCTGAAGATGACGAATGAGATTGTCGAACGCCGGCAAGACACTTCCAATTTTACGCGGAGAAAACCCAATAACCAAAGACCTATATATATATATATATATATATATATATATATATATATATATACGTACGCCTTGGTTATTCGGGTTTTCTCCCGTAAAATTGGAAGTGTCTTGCCGACGTTTCGAAGTCTCTTTCATCATCTTCAGGCTTCAGCTTTGTGCTTCTGGGAGCAATGTGTGATTGCAGCTGTTTCTTCCTTTTAACTGCTAGTGGGGGTTTGAACTGATTGGGTGGGAGCTTGGCTGTGCTCTGATTGGATGGGGGTTTTTTTGTGCTCTGATTGGCTGCGGGTGTGTCCTGTTTGGGTGGGGGCTTGGTTGTGCTCAGATTAGTGTGAGTTGCACACTGATCAGGAAGCACGATCAGGAAGCACGACCAAGGACCAGAAGCCAGACCACAGCTGCAACATTAGCCATTTCAAACCCCTCCAATCCATACATGCAGCAGACTGACACCCACTATGAAGATGTAGCACGGCCACGAACACAAAGCCAAACAGCAGCAGTGCAGCTCACCAGCTCAAATCCCCCTGCAACTCAGACTAATCTGAGCACAACGAAGCCCCCACCCAAACAGGACACACACCCAGCCAATCAGAGCACAAAAAACCCCCCATCCAATCAGAGCACAGCCAAGCTCCCACCCAATCAGTTCAAACCCCCACTAGCAGTTAAAAAGGAAGAAACAGCTGCAATCACACATTGCTCCCAGAAGCACGAAGCTGAAGCCTGAAGATGACGAATGAGACTTCGTCGAAACGTCGGCAAGACACTTCCAATTTTACGCGGGAGAAAACCCGAATAACCAAAGACCTACATACAAACACCCGCGAAAACCTCAGAAAACAAATATATACATACATACATACATACATACATACATACATACATACATACATAGGTCTTTGGTTATTCGGGTTTTCTCCCGTGTAAAATTGGAAGTGTCTTGGTGACGTTTCGACGAAGTCTCATTCGGCATCTTCAGGCTTCAGCTTCGTGCTTCTGGGAGCAATTGCTGAGTATTTTTCGTGCTTCTGGGAGCAATTGCTCCCAGAAGCACGGTTGAAGCCTGAAGATGACGAATGAGACTTCGCCAAAACGCCGCCAAGACACTTCCAATTTTATGTGGGAGAAAACCCAAATAACCAAAGACCTACATACAAACACCGCGAAACCTCAGTAATAAATATGTATATATATATATATATATATATATATATATATATATATATATATATATATATATATATATATATATTTATACATTCTGGTTTTCCCGATTGAGATGAGCGCCGACGTCTCATTCATCATCTTCAGGCTTCAGCTCATGCTCTGGGAGCAAAGCACCAAGCTGAAGCCTGAAGATGACGAATGAGACTTCACAAAACGCCGCCAAGACACTTCCAATTTTACGCGGAGAAAACCCAATAACCAAAGACCTACATACAAACACCATGAAAACCTCAGAAAACAAATATATACATACATACATACATACATACATACATACATACATACATACATAGGTCTTTGGTTATTCGGGTTTTCTCCCGTGTAAAATTGGAAGTGTCTTGGCGACTTTTTGACATAGTCTCATTCATCATCTTCAGGCTTCAGCTTGTGCTTCTGGGAGCAATTGCTGAGTATTTTTCGTGCTTCTGGGAGCAATTGCTCCCAGAAGCACGGTTGAAGCCTGAAGATGACGAATGAGACTTCGCCAAAACGCCGCCAAGACACTTCCAATTTTATGTGGGAGAAAACCCAAATAACCAAAGACCTACATACAAACACCGCGAAACCTCAGTAAATAAATATATATATATATATATATATATATATATATATATATATATATATATATATATATATATATATATATATATATATATATTATTATTATTGCTATTAATAATAATAGCACTTGCAATTGTGAAATTCATCTTTATCAAAAGATTTCATGCAAACATAGTAGTGCTTAATACATTTCAATTGATAGAATGTTGTACAGTCAGGCCAGACACACATTAACAAAGGAGATCAGAGCAGCAAAAAAAAGCTACTCTGAAAAGCTGAGGAATTAGCATTCAACAAATGAACCAACGAATGTGTAGAAAACTCTTAAAAATATCACTGGTTACAGTGAACCTCCCTTGCAGGCTGAAGGGAATTGACAACTGGCAGATGATCTGAATGAGTTTCACTGTAGGTTTGAGAGGAAACCACTGTCAACTATCACCATCATCTCCATCTCAGATACACCAACAACAGCCAAGCCTCCTACAACTGACCCCAACCTTTTAGGACCCCCATCTCTGGTGATCACAGAAAAAGATGTGTGAGATCCATTTCACAGACAAAAGCTTGGAAAAGCACCAGGCCCAGACAAGGTAACTCCTTCTTTTTTGAAAACTTATGCTGACCCACCAACCTTCATCTTCACCCACATCTTTAATAAATGTCAGCCGAATCTCCAGCATGGGCTTTTACTTTGATGCATGCTTGATATTGGCTGCCATACTAACAGGGAGTGGGGGCATGGCATTTGGGATTGGGAAGTGAGCTGGTATGGTAAAGGTCCATGTGAGAGAGAGGTTTGCTCTCAACAACTACTGTGCTGCTGAGTGGAGTTGTTTACACCCAGTCAAGGCCAACCATCCTAGAACTCCAGATGGATGAAAATACATGAAGATGAGCTTCACATGACATTATGTGGGATGTGGATTAGACATTCAACCTGGGTCCCTGGGTGGAGGGTTTCAGGGAAACTTTCAACCTGGAATTTTGCGCTTTTTGAATCAGATCTTGCTTTGCTTTTGCCGCTATTGTTTCAAACTCAGTAAAAGTACCTCTTCTCTACCCCAATTAAGTCATGGGTTTTCTTTTTGGGGATTTGAAAGGAGGCAGGCCTGACAATAAATCACTAGAGATGTCTTGTTTTAAATGCTCTACTATCATGCCAGTGCCAAATAAATCCTCCATCAAGGAGCTGAACAACTACAGACTGGTTACTCTGACATCTGTAATTATGAAAACCTTTGAAGGATTAGTGCTGGCCTACCTGAACAGATCCATTGTTAGACCCCTTACAATTTGCCTACCAAGCAAATAGATCAGCAAATAATGCTGTTAATATGGCTCTGCACTAACATCCTACAACATCTCAAATCTCCAAGGACCTTTGCAAGCATCCTTTTTGTAGACTTCAGCTTGGCATTCAATACCATCATTCCAGATATTCTTCTAACAAAACTGATTCAACTAGGCATGCCTGACCATACTTGTGAGGCTTTCTAACAGATAGGAAGCATAAGGTGAAGCTAGGCAAAATCACATCGGATACCTGTACAATTAGCACAGTTCCCCACCCACCCAAGGCTGTGTGCTTGCTCCACTTCTCTTCTCTTCTCTTCTCTTCTCTTCTCTTCTCTTCTCTTCTCTTCTCTTCTCTTCTCTTCTCTTCTCTTCTCTTCTCTTCTCTTCTCTTCTCTTCTCTTCTCTTCTCTTCTCCTCTCCTCTCCTCTTCTCTTCCCTTCTCCTCTCTTCTCTTCTCTTCTCTTCTCTTCTCTTCTCTTCTCTTCTCTTCTCTTCTCTTCTCTTCTCTTCTCTTCTCTTCTCTTCTCTTCTCTTCTCTTCTCTTCTCTTCTCTTCTCTTCTCTTCTCTTCTCTTCTCTTCTCTTCTCTTCTCTTCTCTTCTCTTCTCTTCTCTTCTCTTCTCTTCTCTTCTCTTCTCTTCTCTTCTCTTCTCTTCTCTTCTCTTCTCTTCTCTTCTCTTCTCTTCTCTTCTCTTCTCTTCTCTTCTCTTCTCTTCTCTTCTCTTCTCTTCTCTTCTCTTCTCTTCTCTTCTCTTCTCTTCTCTTCTCTTCTCTTCTCTTCTCTTCTCTTCTCTTCTCTTCTCTTCTCTTCTCTTCTCTTCTCTTCTCTTCTCTTCTCTTCTCTTCTCTTCTCTTCTCTTCTCTTCTCTTCTCTTCTCTTCTCTTCTCTTCTCTTCTCTTCTCTTCTCTTCTCTTCTCTTCTCTTCTCTTCTCTTCTCTTCTCTTCTCTTCTCTTCTCTTCTCTTCTCTTCTCTTCTCTTCTCTTCTCTTCTCTTCTCTTCTCTTCTCTTCTCTTCTCTTCTCTTCTCTTCTCTTCTCTTCTCTTCTCTTCTCTTCTCTTCTCTTCTCTTCTCTTCTCTTCTCTTCTCTTCTCTTCTCTTCTCTTCTCTTCTCTTCTCTTCTCTTCTCTTCTCTTCTCTTCTCTTCTCTTCTCTTCTCTTCTCTTCTCTTCTCTTCTCTTCTCTTCTCTTCTCTTCTCTTCTCTTCTCTTCTCTTCTCTTCTCTTCTCTTCTCTTCTCTTCTCTTCTCTTCTCTTCTCTTCTCTTCTCTTCTCTTCTCTTCTCTTCTCTTCTCTTCTCCTAGCTGAAGCCTGAAGATGACGAATGAGACTTCATCAAAACGTCGCCAAGACACTTCCAATTTTATGCGGGAGAAAACCCAAATAACCAAAGACCTACATACAAACACCGGCGAAGAAAACCTCAGAAAACAAATATATATATTATATATTATTATTATTATTATTATTATTATTATTATTATTATTATTATTATTATTATTATTATTATTATTATTATTATTATTGCTATTAATAATAATAGCACTTGCAATTGTGAAATTCATCTTTATCAAAAGATTTCATGCAAACATAGTAGTGCTTAATACATTTCAATTGATAGAATGTTGTACAGTCATGCCAGACACACATTAACAAAGGAGATCAGAGCAGCAAAAAAAAGCTCCTCTGAAAAGCTGAGGAATTAGCATTCAAGAAATGAACCAACGAATTTGTAGAAAACTCTTAAAAATATCACTGGTTACAGTGAACCTCCCTTGCAGGCTGAAGGGAATTGACAACTGGCAGATGATCTGAATGAGTTTCACTGTAGGTTTGAGAGGAAACCACTGTCAACTATCACCATCATCTCCATCTCAGATACACCAACAACAGCCAAGCCTCCTACAACTGACCCCAACCTTTTAGGACCCCATCTCTGGTGATCACAGAAAAAGATGTGTGAGATCCATTTCACAGACAAAAGCTTGGAAAAGCACCAGGCCCAGACAAGGTAACTCCTTCTTTTTTGAAAACTTATGCTGACCCACCAACCTTCATCTTCACCCACATCTTTAATAAATGTCAGCCGAATCTCCAGCATGGGCTTTTACTTTGATGCATGCTTGATATTGGCTGCCATACTAACAGGGAGTGGGGGCATGGCATTTGGGATTGGGAAGTGAGCTGGTATGGTAAAGGTCCATGTGAGAGAGAGGTTTGCTCTCAACAACTACTGTGCTGCTGAGTGGAGTTGTTTACACCCAGTCAAGGCCAACCATCCTAGAACTCCAGATGGATGAAAATACATGAAGATGAGCTTCACATGACATTATGTGGGATGTGGATTAGACATTCAACCTGGGTCCCTGGGTGGAGGGTTTCAGGGAAACTTTCAACCTGGAATTTTGCGCTTTTTGAATCAGATCTTGCTTTGCTTTTGCCGCTATTGTTTCAAACTCAGTAAAAGTACCTCTTCTCTACCCCAATTAAGTCATGGGTTTTCTTTTTGGGGATTTGAAAGGAGGCAGGCCTGACAATAAATCACTAGAGATGTCTTGTTTTAAATGCTCTACTATCATGCCAGTGCCAAATAAATCCTCCATCAAGGAGCTGAACAACTACAGACTGGTTACTCTGACATCTGTAATTATGAAAACCTTTGAAGGATTAGTGCTGGCCTACCTGAACAGATCCATTGTTAGACCCCTTACAATTTGCCTACCAAGCAAATAGATCAGCAAATAATGCTGTTAATATGGCTCTGCACTAACATCCTACAACATCTCAAATCTCCAAGGACCTTTGCAAGCATCCTTTTTGTAGACTTCAGCTTGGCATTCAATACCATCATTCCAGATATTCTTCTAACAAAACTGATTCAACTAGGCATGCCTGACCATACTTGTGAGGCTTTCTAACAGATAGGAAGCATAAGGTGAAGCTAGGCAAAATCACATCGGATACCTGTACAATTAGCACAGTTCCCCCACCCATCCACCCAAGGCTGTGTGCTTGCTCCACTTCTCTTCTCTCTCTATACCAATGACTGCATCTCAAAGTATCCCTCTGTTAAATTACTAAAGTATGCAGATGATATAACATTGATTGGTCTCATTAGAGTACAATAATGAATCCACATATATATGGGAATTGAACAATAGCCTTGTGGTATGGCCAGAACAGTCTTGAACTGAACACACTCAAAACTGTAAAAATGATAGTAGATTTTAGGACAAGCCCACCTATTATACCACATCTTATAATACTAGACAACACCGTATCAACAGTAGAGGTCTTCAAGTTTCTAGGTTCTATAATATCTCAAGACTTAAAATGGACACCTAACATCAAAAATGTCATCAAAAATGCACAACAAAGAATGTTCTTCCTGTGCCAACTCAGAAAATCAGACTGCCCAAGGATCTGCTGATACAGTTCTACAAAGGAATGACTGAGTCTGTCATTTACACCTCTATAACTGTCTGGTTTGGCACTGCAACTAAACACGACTGACACAGACTTCAACAAATAGTTAGAACTGCAGAAAAAACAATTGCTACCAACCTGCCTTCCATTGAGGACCTGTATATTGCACGAGTGAAAAAGAGGGCTATCAAAATATCTACAGACCCCTCACATCCTAGACATAAACTATTTCAACTTCTTTCCTCAAGATGATGCTATATGGCATTGCACACCAAAACAACTAGACACAAGGACAGTTTTTTCCCCCCATTCCATCACTCTGCTAAACAACTAATTCCCACAACACTGTCAAAGTATGTTGTAGGGCTATATTACTATTATCCTTCTCATTTTTCTTATTACCTATTTTCTTATCTTCTTATCACTATAATTTTGTTGCTTTTATCTTAAAATTTATATTAATCATTTTACTTAATATCCTAGTATGATTTATGTTGATTACTTATTTAGTATCCGTTGACTATCACTGAGTGTTGTATCTTATGCTTTATGATGAATGTGTTTTATGATTTTGATTATGATTTATCACTTATTGCTTGTATGTACACTGAGAGCTTATGCACAGGAGACAAATTCTTTGTGTGTTCAATCACACTTGGCCAAAAAAGAATTTTATTCTATTAATTGATAAGGCATTTAATATCCCCTAAACATATTTCAGTGGATTTTCTCTAGCCTCTTCACAGACATACACTACAAATAAACCTTATGTTCAAGGAATTAAAAACAATGACTACATTGTTGTTAGTCAAAGTGTCTAATTTGCTGTTAGTCAAAGAACAACAAAAACAAAACTCCCTTCCTTCCTGTTTATTTTCAGTATGGCTCATATGTCTATCTTCTCTCCAAAAAAACATGTTTTCCCCTATCTTATACAAATTTCATGAACTATTCTCCAAGCACAGAGGAATATAATGTGAGGATTGTTGTCATGCAACCAATCCTAGAATTCTTAATATTGCATTTCAAAAAGGATATCAGCTGGAAAAGATTTAGCAAAATGTTGAAAGTGTACGACAACTTTCTCTGCAATGAAATAGCACCATGTTTAATGTGTTTTAGCTTATAAAGAAAGTAAATTAAGGAGGAGATGATAAAAGTTTATAAAACCATGTACTGCACAGTAAATGCTCATATAAATATAAATTTCTCATGGGAGAGACAAAGATTCATCCACCAAAACTAAATATGGAAAAATTCAAGTCTGACAAAATGAAGTTTATTTTTTGCCTCACACATTCAAACTACAGAATTCACTGTGATCAAAGCCATCAGCTTAGATACTTTTAAAAAATACTAGACAAATAACACAGAGAACAAGGCTATAATGCATTAACCAGGATGAATGGATGTTATCCTCTGAATTACATGCAGTATAGCTCAATATTAGTTATACAACATTGAAGAGGGCTATCACTAAAATGCCAGGGCTATGAACTTTTTTGACCACAGTGTATCCTAGAATGTTGAATTAGATATTCCTTTGGCCTGATCTAGTGGATATATTGTCACATCCTTTATTCATTTTTTAGTTGCAGGGATTGGTATATTTTCTTTCCTCCTCTTTTATACATACATGTCAGGTGCTTGAAAGAAATAAAACAGAATGTGCTGATAGCAATGATGTATTTTCTTGTGCACAGAAAGACATCAAATGTTTCATCTCTGCTGAGCTTGGAAGAGTTCTGTTTGCAACAAGGAATTTATTAATTCTGTCAAGGTTCATATCACTTGAACATAGTTTCAGTAGCACTAGCTATGACAATCGTTAGAGTTATAAGGGTATTAATTTAGAAGTAAATCCCACTGGCTTCAGTTGGCTTACGGATACCTACCTATCTATATGGATATACATATTGTCATTTATAAATAAAGTTCAAACAAGTTTAGAAAACTGTTAAACTCTAAAAAGAATTCTTCTCATCAAAAATATACACTAAAAGAAAGGAACTGGCTGGAGAACTCTGAGGACATTTTCTCAATTATTTCTGAGAAATATGGTCCTTGACTTCAAGAAATTAAGACAAATTATTCAAATAATAGAACCTAATAGAAGTACCTAAAATTCTGTTCAAACAGAGAATAAACAGGTCATTTGTAAGCATATTGAATGGAATATCATCACTGTTGAGAGTCATTGTAGCTTTGTCAAAAATACATTATATGAGACAAACCTCATATACTTTGATAAAGTAGAATGGTTGGATATAATCTACCTATAGGTAGATATAATCTTTTTATAATCTATCAGTAAAACGTTTGAAAACTTTCCACATCATAGTGTAATGATTGGGAGGCAACTTATCAATTCACTTGCTAACTGTACTCAAGAAAATCAGCACTAGTGGTTCTAAATTGAATTGAAGAGTACTAGCCAATGGAGTTCCATAGGAATCTGACTGGGAGCCAATGCTATTCAATGTTTTTTTTTATTAATAACGTAAGATAATAGGCTGATTATCAAATGTGCACAAGACATAACATTAGGAGATCCAGCAAACACCCAAGAAAATAAACAAAATCATAATCTAAATTGTACAGGTTGGAAGATTCAGCTGAGAAGAGAAAAATGTCAGGCACCGATAAGATACATAAGGAATCCAATTAAGGACCAAAAATGTAGGTCACACATATAGGATAGCACATATAATGTTTTGGAACTGCTACATTATAGAAATACTTTAATATGACTAATGACAACCAGCAGCGTGAGACACTTCTAAAAATAGAAGTAATGTAGTGAAAAAGTATTTCATCAAAGAGCCATGGAGTTATTTTTGTTTTCTTGTGAGGACAGGCTAAAGAAAAACTGTGATGTTCATTCTGAAGAAGACAATTTTGAGACATGAAATCAGTGATCAGATAAGATCACTGCAAAGTTATGGTTATCTGTTTGATTTTGAATAGATGTGAATCCTGTGTTCTAAACTGATGACACATCAGACAATTAGATAAATTTCGCTTGCATCCTTGGAATTCATTGGCTAGACTAGGGGTGTCAAACTCAATGCCCATGGGGTGCTTAGATATGGCCCACGGGGCTGGGCTGGAAATAGCAACGGACCAGTCCATGGTACCTTTGCTAGCATCCCCCCCACAGCCTGTTTTGGCTTGGACAGCCTCCTGCAGCACTCTGCTGGCCAAAACCCTCCAAGACAGAGTGGCTGTGGATGCCGGCATCCCAGTACAGTCAGCTGCGTCCATGGCTGACTGTTGGAGGCGAGTCATTGGCCCCAATGGAGAGGGTGCGCAACTTGGGCATCCTCATGGATGAATGGCTGTCTTTTGAAGAACATTTGACGGCCGTCTCCAGGAGAGCTTTTTACCAGGTTCGCCTGGTTCGCCAGTTGCGCCCCTTTCTCGACCGGGATGCCCTATGCACGGTCACTCATGCTCTCGTGACGTCTCGTCTGGATTACTGCAATGCTCTCTACATGGGCTCCCCTTGAGGAGCACCCGGAGACTCCAGGTAGTTCAGAATGCGGCTGCGCGGGTGATAGAGGGAGCCCCTTGGGGCTCCCACATAACACCTCTCCTGCGTAGACTGCACTGGCAGCCTGTGGCCTTCTGGGTGCGCTTCAAGGTTTTGGTAATGATCTTCAAAGCGCTCCATGGCATAGGGCCGGGCTACTTACGGGACCGTCTGCTGCTACCGAATACCTCTCACCGACCCGTGTGCTCTCACAGAGAGGGACTCCTCAGGGTGCCGTCAGCTAGGCAGTGCCGTCTGGCGACACCCAGGGGATGGGCCTTCTCTGTGGGGGCTCCCACCCTTTGGAACAAGCTTCCCCCAGGACTTCGTCAACTTCCGGACCTCCGAACCTTTCGCCATGAGCTTAAAACTCATCTATTCATCTGCGCAGGACTGGACTAGATTTTAGATTTTAAATTTAAATTGGTTTTAATGGGTTTTTTATTATGTATACTGTTATTTTAATTATTCGGCTATTTGGAATAAGTTTTTTAATTGAGGTTTTATTTTGTATTGCTATGTATTTTGTATTTCTATGTATGTATTTTTATCTGCCTGTAAACCGCCCTGAGTCCCTAGGGAGATAGGGCGGTATACAAATACGAAAAATAAATAAAAATAAATAAATAAATAATAAAACAGGCCACAGGAGCCTACAGAGGCCTCCCCTGGTCAATTGCTAGCCGAAATGGTCCATAGGCTGCATTCGGCTTTCCGAGGCTCTGCCTGGGGCTCCAGAGGCCTCCCCAGACCTGTTACAGGACAAAATGGAGCCTCTGTGAGCCACATCTAGCCCTCCCCACCCCATTTCCCATGGCTTTACTATACTTACTTTTCGAAGAGCTCCAGAAGAGGCTAACCTATGCAGCAGAGAAGCGGAAGTGTTTTATTCAGAAGCCCATGAAGCTGTAAGAACTGAGATGTAAGGAAAACAGCTTTCCCCACTTGAATAAAAGACCAGCTTCTCTGTCATGAGGGCATGCAAGCTTAGTTTGGTCCCAGTCTGGCTGGCAAGCAGCAGCCTCCTGTTTACTGCTGACTTGCTAGTTTGTTCTTTCGTGAAAAAGGTTTTTTATTTTATTTCACATAGACATATTATAAATGTACAGTCTTATCCATTGTTAATCATATATATACTCTTTACACTTACATATTGATTAATTCACCATTCTAGAAAAACTTTTTTAAAAAATTAATTATATGTGTGTGTGTGTGTGTGTGTGTGTGTGTGTGTGTGTGTGTGTGTGTGTATACAGGGTTGCTTTTCTCACTTATTTTACAACAATCCTTCTTTTCCTTCTTCTCTCTTTCACTTGCCTCCCTTCTTCCTTTTCTACTTTCTTCTTTCCTCCTCTCCTTCCTCTTCTCTCCTTCTCCTTCCTACCTCCCACTCCTCACTTCTTTCCCCTTTCTAACCTTCTCTCCTACTCTTTTGTCTCCTTCCTTTCTTTGTCTCCTTTTCCCTTTCTTCTGTTCCTCTGTCCCCTTCTCTCCTCCTATCTTACCCTCTACTCCTCTTTCCATTCTCTCTCCTTCGTTGTTTTTATTTTCAATTCAATATTTTCCTTATTGGTATCTGAGCAGCCCCACTTTTCCATTCATATATACTTTCTTTTCAATTTCTTTTCCATTTAACTAAATTCACATATATTATCATAGTTGTACGTTTATATAATAGCATGTTGTTCTTCCCCCACCTCTCCCTTTTCCATTTACACAGGTATTATCTGAGTTTCTATTCCTTTTTTTGTCTTCTCTCTAATTTACTTTTACTATGTCTAGTTTATTAATCTATCACCTTTTATTCATATTTCTTTTCTAACTATGTATAAAATTGTTCCCATGTCTTGAAATACACCAACTCCTCTTTATTTTTTATTATTAATGTTAGCCTATTCATTTCTGCACATTCTAAAATCTTTATTACTTCACCTTCTGAAGGGTTTTTTCTGTCTTCCAATTTTGTACAAATACAATTCTTGCCGCTGTTATTATGTGAATAATTTCTTAACCATTTCATCATCTTTCCCAATCAATATCTCATCCAATTCTGATTTTCCAAGATTAAAGCCATACTGTCTCAAGTCTGACTTGCTAGTTTGAATGAGCAGCTTCAGGAATTGGAGTGTGGCAGCCAATCAACAAGGGGCTTGCAATTCAGCCTGATGACACAAAGGAAGCAAGCTCCTCATTGATTGGCTGCTGCTGCTGCCTGAATTCCTGAAGCAGGAGGCCTTTTCTACTATCAGAGGCCTGCTGGCCACATGGCCCCAGCCAAAGTCTTTTACTCAGCAGCTGCCAAAAATGTTTTTGTTAAGTTCGGGCAATGAAGAGGCAGGAGACCAGTGAGTGACAACAGCTCTTTAGTTTATTGTGACTCCAGCGAACACAATCGGCAAAAACCCCTCTTTAAATACTCTTTTGGTTGAGGCTTCAACCAATCAGCAATGTGCAATTTTCCCGCCCAAAATTCCCTCTCAAAGTTCAAAATACATTACACTCCTTCCCTCCCAGAACGCTTTGTACCTCTATTTACATAATATTTACATGCTATTTCTCTACGTACTCACGCAGGTAGACAGGGCATCTCCTAACTCTTTCTGACCTGCGCAGTTCATTTTCTGGGAGAGAGTCGAGCTGGTCGGAGGGACTGTTTGTTCCTCCCAGCTCCTCCTCTAGGCCGTCCGGCCCTGGATTATTGGCTGAGTCGTTCCTGTTGCCTTCAGGAGGAACCGGTTGGCGTCGCTGGACTTCATTGGAATCAGATAAGTCCTCCGCTCGCCTTGGGTTTGAGTCAGCTGCAGATTCAAACAATTGGTAGTCAGGGCCTGGTTGTTTGGTTTCTAGTTTGTTTGGTATACGTTTTCTTAACTGGTCTATATGGCGTTTCCATACCCGGCCGTCCTCCATGTCTACTACGTATGATTTGGGTCCGGTTATGCCCAGAATTTCCCCCTTTAACCATGTTGGGCCCTCGCTATAGTTGTGTGCCCATACTGGGTCACCCACTGTCATTTCCCTGGTTTTCCCTTGTATACCCTTGTACCCGTCTGGGGTATACGTTGGGTTTAGTCGGTCTAGTGGGCACCTGAGTTTCCTGCCCATTAAGAGTTCTGCTGGGCTGTGGCCAGTTGCTACACAAGGGGTCCTATGTTGGACGGCCAGGAAAGTGTCTATTTTCGTTTGCCAGTCGCCTGGACTTATCCTAGATAGCGCTTCCTTGGTGCTCCGAATGAAACATTCTGCAAGTCCGTTCGTCGCCGGGTGGAAAGGCGCCGAGAGGACATGCCTGATGCCCTCTCCCGCCAAATACCCCTCAAACTGGTTTGCCGTGAATTGCGGGCCGTTGTCAGAGACTAGGGTGTCGGGCAGTCCGTGTGTTACGAATAGATGCCTTAGGACTGTGATTACTGCTTCGGCCATTGTGCTTTTCATGAGGATGATTTCTAACCATTTTGAGTAGGCATCTACTACAATTAAAAAGGTCTGCCCATGGAACGGCCCCGCAAAATCTATGTGAATCCTGGACCATGGCCCCTGGGGTTTCTCCCACTCTCTAACTGGGGCTGTAGGGGGTAGCGACCTCGACTCCTGGCAGGATTGGCATTTCCCTACCCTGTCACTGATGTCCTTATCCATTAAGGGCCACCATACGTAACTCCTCGCTAAACTCTTCATCCTCACAATCCCTGGGTGGCCCAAATGCAACAGTTCCAACACATTGTCGTGTATTTTTTCTGGGATAACTACCCTATCCCCCCATAATAGACACCCCCCTTGAACCGACAGTTCTGATCGTTTTTTCGCAAAGTCTTTGAAACACTCACCCGGCGCAGCGGGCCAACCCCTTTGCACCCAACCGATTACAGTCCGTATTGTAATGTCCCTGTAAGATGCCCTAGCCACCTGCTTGGATGTGACTGGGCCAGAGTCCAAAGAGTCAATTAGCAAGACGGGTGTCCCCGGGGTGGGGTCTTCAATTGTCTCTGGTAAAGGGCATCTGCTCAGAGCGTCCGCATGCCCCAAGTCTTTTCCTGGGCGGTGGAGCAATTTGTAGGAGTATGCCACCAGGAAAATAGTCCATCGGGTCAGCCTGGGAGAAAGTGCCACGGGTGTTGGGCGGTCACCTGCTAAGAGTCCTAGAAGGGGTCTGTGGTCCATGACTATCTTGAAATCTCGCCCGAACAAGTATTCGTGGAATTTCTTAACCCTGGAGACTATGGCCAACGCTTCCCTATCTAGCTGGCTGTAGTTCCTTTCCGCAGAGGACATCGTCCGGGAATAATACACTATAGGGGCTTCTGTTCCATTCGGTAACCTATGGCTGAGCACAACCCCCACCCCATATGGCGAAGCATCGCAAACTAGCACTAGTGGCAACATGCCATTGTACTGGATGAGGAGGCTATCGCTGGACAAAAGGTTTTTTACCCCCTCAAATGCCCTAGCCTCTTCTCTGCCCCAGGACCACACAGCTTTCTTTGCTAGCAACTTATGTAGCGGTTCGGCTACTGTTGCTTTATTCTTCAAGAATACCGCATAGAAATTAACAAGTCCCAAGAATGCCTGTAATTCTGTTTTATTTTTGGGGGCTGGGGCCTTTCTAATGGCCCTTACCTTGCTCTCCGTGGGGTGGATCCCTTCCCTGTCTATTCGGTATCCTAGGAATTCTACAGATTTCACCCCAATGTGGCGTTTGTTTAGCTTAACTTTAAGCCCAGCAGACCTAAAAATGCCCAACACCTTCCTCAGTTTTACCCCGAGTTCCTCTAGGTTTTCAGCTGATACCAATACATCGTCGAAGTATGGTACCACTCCTGGTAGGCCCTGTAATAATCACTCCATTAGGTTCTGGAAGAGCCCTGGGGCCACGCTAACTCCGAACTGGAGTCGCGTACATTTGAAAGCCCCGCGGTGCGTGACAATTGTCTGCGCCTCAGCTGTGCTGCTATCTACAGGTAGCTGCTGGTAGGCTTGGGCCAAATCGAGTTTGGCGAAGACCTGCCCTTGCCCTAATGAGTGCAGCAAATGTTGTACCACTGGAACGGGGTATGCACTTTTCTGCAATGCTTTGTTAAGCGTTGCTTTGTAGTCAGCGCAAATCCGGACCAATCCGTCCGGTTTGACTGGGGTTACTATGGGTGTCTCCCATTTTGCATGATCGACGGGGACTAGTATTCCCTGGCTTACTAGCTTGTCTAATTCTCGGTCAATTTTGGGCTTTAGGGCAAATGGAACCCTCCTAGCCTTTAACCGGATGGGGGCGACTTGGGGGTCAAGGTTGAAAGAAATAGGGGTCCCCACGTACTTGCCCAGACAATCCTTGAAAACGTCCTCGAACTCCTTCAGTAGTTCGTCTCTGAGGATGACGTCGCTCCTGTGGACCCCAGTCACTTCCATGCCCAAAGCTCGGAACCAGTCAAGCCCTAGCAAACTTGGTAGAGTTCCGTTTACTATGGTGATTGGCAGGGTCTTTTCGAATTGTCCATATTTGACTTGGACGGATGTGACTCCTCGAACAGGGATCCGATTCCCTTGGTAGTCCTGCACTCTCAGCTTCTGGGTTTGTAGCTGACGTTTTGCGATGGCTGGCAGGTCTCTCACGATGGTGTCCCAGGACATAATGGTGATTGACGACCCAGTGTCTACTTCCATTGGGCACTGCACCCCTTCAATGTAGACTTGGGTAAATATTTTCTTCTCTAGTCGTGTCGATGCGTGGCCCACTCTCACAGTGGTCTGGTTTAACTTCGTGCCTTTTTTAAATGGGCCAATCCGGGGCCGCTTCGCTGCTCCCGCGCTCTGATTGGTCGGTTTGAATTTTTGGTGGGAAGGTTGGGGGGCTCGGCAGGCCCGAGCTATGTGTCCTTTTTTTTCACACCGCCGACAAACCGCGTCCTTGAATCTGCAGTTTTGCCGTTGGTGTTGCCCCCCACAACTCACACATTCGTCCCGGTCACCTCTCTCCAGCCTCCCGGTGTGGAACACCTCTTCCTCTTCCTCACCTTCCGACTCGGCCTGGACTTCCTCGCTGTGGACCGGTGTAGTCTTTGTCCCGGCACCCTGCGCATTTGGCTTTTGCAAGGTCTCCGCCGCCTTGGTGGACATCTCATGAGCTCTGGCTTCGTCCAGGGCTATCGCTAAAGTCAGGTTGCTTTTAGACAGCAGCCGCCTTTGTAGTCTGATGTCCCTGACCCCACAAATGAGTTGTTCGAGTAGGGAATCCTCCAAATCTCTGTACTCACAGTGGTTTGCGGCTTTCCTCAACGCGGCCATGTACACACTTATTGATTCGCCCTCTCGCTGTACCCGTTGCCTCAACTCGAACCGTTGGACGAACTTCGAGGGTACTGGTGCGTAGTGCGCTCGAAGTGTTGTTTGTAGTGTCTGCCATGGTACCGATTGTATCTAATCAAATGAAGCCTTGGGATACAAATATAATTGGCAGGCTCTATTACATTTGTAACTTGATGATTACCTGTATAATGAAAGTGAGAGAAGGTCTCAGGGAAGTCCTGCCTTAGCATTTGGACATCTCAGGTCCCCCACCATGAGTCCCATGCCATGCTCACCTTGGCCATGTCTCCCGGCCATGTCCACCATACCCATGCCCCCCCAGGCATTTCCCATCCCCAGCCCTCCAAGGTCAAACACAACCCTGATGTGGCCCTCTATGAAATTGAGTTTGACGCCCCTGGGCTAGACCTTGTCTCCAATCTGGAGGTTTTGGATCATGTGGAGTTCATCAGCTTTATGAGAGTCAAATGCAATTGGGGTCTGTCACATAATCAGTTTGGGAACACCATGCCTTGTCATTTATTCTGTATGAATTGGAGATATCTCCTGAAAATGCTACAAAATGCCATGAACAAAAACCTATGGCATTGTAATATCTAGACAAAAGCTATGACTGCTATCAGAATCCATTGGCAGGTTCTGTGCTCTGAAGTCTACACCAACTTTGAAGGCTGGTGTCACCAACATCTGAGCAGAATCCCAGAGCACACTTAGAGTTAACTAGAGTTGCTAGACTTGGTACTTCCAGGTTGAGACAGCAGAACCAATTCCATGTTCACAGATGAACTAAAGAACAGTGTTTTCTTCAAACCCAGAGGACTACCTACTACAATATTATTATATAATAATATAATATGACTGTATAATGAATCTGATATATGCTTATTTTATTATTTTTCCCAATAGAACAAAAGAAGATTCACTACTAATTAACAAAAGGGATCATTTTTAAAAACTGAAAAAGTCGAAAGAATAGATTGCAATATTCCTTATTTAATTATAATATTTCTAAATACTTTTTAAAAAGATAGAAAACAGTAAAATGCAATTAGTAAATATTTGAGAAAACATAAAATCCATCATTCCAATTATAGCCTGGACATCTTAAATTAATCTGAATAAAAACTATAGAAACTCCTGGAAAAAGAGAAATACTTCATTTACATTGAAAAGCTTTTAATGTGTTGGTGTTGGATGTATGTATGTGGAAAAAGAATCAAATAAATGATTAACCCTCTTCCTTTTAGCCATTGACTTCAGGAAGATCAAAGGACACCTTATAATATAGGGAAGACCTAAACGATATAATTTTAAGGAATAATTTAAATAATTCCCAGCCATTCTAGTCATATTGATCAAATAAATCTTATTTGCTTTTATTCATCCTGACATTTTTTTGAAAAAAAAATCTATAATACTGATATGAAAAATATTACTTGCATATCTAAGCATTTTAAAATTCATGCCAAGGCTTAAATAGAACAGCAATTTATTGCTATACTTCAGATCTATGCATATTGTGCCCATTACAAATTCAGATAAATTATATTAATGTCAATCTGTGTATCAGAATGAGACAAGAGAGAGCGAGAAAAGAGATTGAATATACACTTATCATGTTTGTCTTGTACTCAAGAGAGTTTGAAAATCATGACAGTTTCACGGAAGCCACATGTTTTTATGCTTTACTGTTTAATGAATATATTTTGGGTTCTTTTTTTTTTCACTTTATAAATATAAAAGTTGATTGTCTTTTTTTTTTTTTTTTACAAAATGACATCTAGTCTGCTTGTTACACTGAACATGAACAATGTATAATTTACTATTATCTTGTTAAGAATGATATGATGTGCTTCATACCCCATTATTTATTAGGATAATATGTATATGTACACTTGTCCAGTGGTGGGATTCAAGTAATTTAACAATCGGTTCTCTGCCCTAATGATTTCTTCCAACAACCAGTTTATTAAACAGGTCAGAAAGTTAACAACCGGTTCTCCTGAAGTGGTGCGAACTGATTGAATCCCACCTCTGCACTTGTCCCACTTCTAAACCTGTCCAACTTATTGGGTCAACTACTAACAAACCTGATGGCCTTCCCCTCCACTTTTTTGAGCTTTTAATAACTGGACTGAAATCAGGATTTCCAGATACTTATACTGTGAGAACAATAGCACCCCAATCTACTGCAGGTTTAAGTAGGTCCTATAATTCTGAATATATTCTGTATGCACAGAATGAAGCTTTTTCTTTTCTTTTCCTCCATCTACCATAAAAAATAAATTCATTTTCCACCATCTGGAAAAAAATTCAGTCAAATAAGTGCAACACAGGTCATCACGAACAGGTAGCATTACCTGTACACAAAGGTATAGAATCTCAAAACCCAATTTATCTTTTCCTTTCAACAGTCATATATGCTGCAAATGTATATATGCTTTGGGGACATGTTAACATGCCAGCCATCTGGTGGTTGACAAAATCATCTAAAATTGGATCAAAGGAATGCACAAAATTCAAAAAAAGTCCAGGTTGGAAAGAAAAGCATGTAGTCTAATCACTAAAATTTGTGGGCCAATCGTTTTATAAAATAATCCTAAAAGAAATAAATAAGACTTGTTCATTGTCTTCAGCACCAGAATTATGTTTTATAATTGCTGAAGGGAAAATATGAAAGCATTTCTTTAAAAAAAATAATATCTGTAGTCCAAAAATAAAAGACTATTATTTAATCTTTAGATTTTTGGTATTCCAGATCATTAGATAAAGTCTTCATTATAAACTCAGAGGTACCATACTTAAGAGCCATGGTATTGCACATAAAATATATATTTTTTACCTGGGAAGACTTTATTTAGCTTGCCAAAGTTCAGAATGAATTCAGGCTTATAATAAACTCAGGATATTCTGACTATAGTAACGATGTTATATATAAAGAAAAAAAATCAAAAGAGATCTTGAAAGATAGAGGAATCTAAATCCATCCTGGTTAGGATTAATCACAATTATTAAAATGAATGTATTACTCAAAATATGTTATTTATTCAAAATGGCATCAATTACAATCTCAGAAAAAAATTATACTGCTTATAAGCGCTATGTGCTTAGAGCTCAAAGCATTGTTATAGACCCCACACTTACTTTATGGTCTGTTTCTGTTGCTCCCCTCTGGGAGGAGATTTCGGGGTATTTCTAGCAGAACTACCAGATTCTATAACAGCTTTGTTCCCAGATTCTATAACAGCTTTGTTCCTATCTAGTAAACTAACAAGATTTGTTTTTCTCACCATGTACATGTATACATCCCAACTAGGCTGTGATGTTTCTCTGTGTCATATAATACATGTGGGTATATGCATATTAATTTATTTATTTATTTATTTATTTATTCATTCATTCATTCATTTATATTTATTCTGTCATGGTTGTGTAGTATATATTGGAGGTGGTGACCCTTTGAGAGCTGTAGCCAACAAAATTTCATTTTAATGCATGCCGATTAGTGTACATCCAAAGTGACAATAAAGTTATTCTATTCTATTCTATTCTATTCTATTCTATTCTATTCTATTCTATTCTATTCTATTCTATTCTATTCTGTTCTATGGCAAGATTTTTAATTAATGGCAAGGTATATTCTCAGAAAACATCAACAACAAATATAATTTAATGATATACATGCCTATAGCAGCAAGAATAAAATTTGTATAATGGGAGAAGTACAATTTTGAAGATACAAGAGTGATAAATTAAATATATTCAGAACATAAAGTTTAACCAAATTCAATCAAAAATATTTCACAAATGTACAATACATAATATATCATATGCATAGAGCACAGCAAATGAAAACACTTCTAAGGGGCCTAAATATTCAGAAACACCACCATTTGGTAAAGGTAGAAAAAAACTAAATAACATTTCTCCCCTTTTCTCTTTCTATTTCCCTCTATTTTTTTTTTTATTTAACACGCACAAACAATAACAGCCATATAATGGAGATCTTAGTATTAGTATATACCTTATTTTTCAGAGTATAAGACACGTCTTACTTTTTGGGAGGAAAATACGAAAAAAGCAGATTGGCAGGTGGATTGGCCTCCTGGAATACCTCCAATCAGCTGTTCCCAGAGGTGAATTTTAGCAACAGGTTCCTTGGTTGTGAGCTCTGTGCCTTGCTTTTTTTTTTTTTTTTTTTTGCTTTTTTTCTGCCTCTGAAACTTCTGAAACTCTGTTTCAGAAAAAACTTTTTTCTGCCTCTGAAAGCCTCCAAAACAGCTTCAGAAAAAAAGCCTCTGAAGCTCTGTTTGGGGGCTTTTTTCTGAAGCTCTCTTTGGGGCTTTTTTTCTGAAGCTCTGTTGGGGCTTTTCTTCTGAAGCTCTGTTTTGGAGCTTCTTTTCTGAAGCTTAGTTTCTGATGCTTTTTTCAGCCTCTGAAACCTCTGTTTGAAAAGTTGGATTTGGAGTATAAGACGCACCCAGATTTTCACCCTCTTTTTTTGGGGGAAAAAGTGCGTCTTATACTCCAAAAAATACGGTATTTATTTTAAGACACAAACATTGACTGTTGAAAAAATATTATGATATAGCTTACAATTCTTTTTTAATGTTATATTTACCTTTGGAAATAAAATTCAAACATATTTATATAATAACACTGATATTTCAAATCATAATTAACAATGATATAAACCTTATATTGTTCTTTAACGCTTTACATTACCTAAACCTTAGAGTGTTAATAATAATAAAATCAATACAGTAAAGTCACCAATGGGTCAAAATATATAAAGTATTACTTATGTCTTATAATAATATAATAAAACAATAGCATCAAAAATTGAGTATTACTGCGGCAATGTGTAAACTCAGCTACTGTTCCATTTGCTAAATTTTGGAGAAAAAAATCTTTGGATTTTACCTGATAAAGCTAGTCCTGATTTACAACCGTTCATTTAACAATGGTTCAAAGTTGTGACAGTTTTGGAAAAAGTATTTCACAACATATATTCACACTTACAACCAACTCACCACCCATATAGCCACATATCACAATTCAAATGCTTGGCAAATGGTTCACATTTACAACTGGTTGCAGCGTCTTGCAGTCATATGATCACCATTTGCAATTTTTATGCTGGTTTTCAGAAGAAAAAAAACCAGGAAAAAAATTACACTTGGGGAAACTGGATTTGCTTAACAATCCTGTGATTTGCTTAATGGCCATGGTGATTCACTCTGACAATGTAAAATTGAATCTGGTCACATGGTGACACACCTCATGATTGCACTGACATATGACCAAAATTTCACTCTCAATTTTGCTCGTAAATCAAGGACTACCTGCATGTAATGACTTGGAAAAGTAGTATTGTCACCTAGTGATTCATTCCATAGATGTGAGTAGATGAAGCATAGAAACTTTTGCAATGACTTTTTATAAAAAGTTATTTTGCTTGTCAGTTTCACTGTAGAGTGAGCAGCCATATTTTATACTGTAAACTTGTTTTCTGTTTTTTACCTTACCAAGAAGGTGAAAAACTTGGCATTCAATTTTATTCATAATATTGTTAGGGATTTTTTTTTTTAAAAATCAGTTTTTAGAAAGATTTTTTCCCCCCAATTGATGATAATAACAAGAAAAACAGGAATAATGATCCAAAGAAAAGATAATACCTATAATTGCCAAAAGTTTCTTGTTCTGGGTTGAAGTCAGCTGGGAGGCTATGTTAAGCAGTATAGCCTTCATGAATCATTCATTCGATCAGGTCTATTAATTCCATTATAACAGTAAAACATCCTAAGGGACTAAATCTCAATCCCCCTTCTGTCTTGTGGTATCATATAAAAACGTAAAAGGAAGCCTTGCAGGTGGGAAAAAAGGAGTGTTTTTGTTTATCACATTTGTAGCACATTTTAGGAAGATAGACAGGCTGTATCTTATTTACATGTAATTATCAAATATAAGGAAAATTTTTAAAAAGTAACAAAATGGACAAAAAACATATAACTGAACAGAGTTCCTTGAACTGAGATTCTAAGGATACAAATTTTGAACTCCCTTAATCACAATTGTTTGCTGCTCTCATTTATTTTTGTGTGTGTGTGGGGAATTGAATCAGTTTTATAACAACTTACATCATCTGGGAGAAAGATTAGAGAAAATTGATATGTACATATAAGTGTACAATCTGCAAGTTTTCAAGGTTCAGAGAGGTTGTGGGGTTCTGTCAAGATGACAGGAATTTGTATGAACCATTACCTAGGCAAAAACCACTGAAGCATTTCTGCACCCAGCAGCAGATTAACGTTCTACCAATCCAGGTTGTAATGTACTTTGCAGCAAACAGCATGGTCAAATGCTAACTTAACGTGCAGGGTACTAAATTGAAATATTTAGTAAATTGAATAAATTGAAATATCTCGCAGTTCAAATTTTGGAAAATATATGCTATTTTCTATTTAACTTTGAGTGTAAGCTTAAAACAGGAAACAGCAAAACTACAATTCTCCAACAATTTCAATGAATTTTTCAAGGTAATAATAATAATCAGGATATAGGGCTTCTGGGTGGAGCCACCTTTCTCGCTGGGTGCTAATTTATGGCACTCCGCATTGAATATGGTAAAAGCCGGATTTAACAACTGATCCCGGCTTCATTTCTCTCTCTGGTTGAAAGAGAGAGACAGAGCAAGGGGGAGGAATTGGGTAGATTCCCCTAGGGGCTTTGTTTTTGTAATACAAAGTCCTGAACGGTCGAATCCCCTTATTTACCCCTCCCCCAACCTCCAGTATTCTCTGCGCTCCTGAAAAAGCAGGAAAAGAGGAAGGTGTCCACTTCTGCTAGCAATTGATTTCTTTTTGTGGATACGAAAAGCAGGCGGAACGAGTGTGAGGAACAATTATTGGTTTGCAAGTATTTTTGATTTTTTGACTTCCGCCCCCCCTTCAGTTTCGTTTTAGAGAAACTGAAAGCAGAGCGATACATCAAAGGGAGCTTTGCTGTTGAATCGAAACTGAATGGAGATTTTATCTTATTGTGTTTGACTGTGGACTGTTGGATTATATTACGCTGTTTAAGTACTTTACAAGGGGATTCTCAGCAGGAATTTTGTTATGGAGGTTCTTTCAGAAGAATGGATTCGTGACTTTATACAGGACTACGCAGAAAGTATGTATTTAATTATTCAAAAATACGAATTGATAAAAAATGGGGACGTTTTGGATGAGAGTTTGGAGCAAATTAACCAGTGCAATTATTCGGAAAATGGAATGGAGGACATACAAATAAAAGTGGATAAATATGAAGATTTGATCGTGAAGAAACAAGGTGATCTAAAGAAGTTTTTTTTAAATAGTTTGGATGAGCTGCCTGAATTTGTGCTACAGGAGATTGTCCCTCAAATGGAAAAGACTCACAAGCTTAATGTTTCCCAAGAGTTTTCTTTTTGGACTGATGGAATATACGGCAGTAATTTTTGGATTTCTGGACATAAGGAATTACTAGGAAATATTGTGATTGACTTTTTAAAAGGAGCAACGAAGGAAAGACAGAGATTAATGCACCAAAAAAAATGGCAAGAGACAAAAGTATTATTTTTGAAACAAGGTTTTTAAAATATTAATAGACAAAATATTAGTGTCCCCGAAAGACAATTTGTGATTATAAGAGACTAGATATTTGGATATACTGGATTTTGATGAGGAAGGACTAAAGTTGAATAGATATTGTAATTAATTAAATAATATTGTAATTTTCTCTATTGAAATTTTATAAATTTTATAATCTGTTGTATTGAATTTTAAATAGAATATTCTTGAAAGATCTTATGTAAGAAAGACTTGGGGAGGAAATTATATGGTTATATGGTTATAGAAGCTATAAGGGAGATATTCTCTGAACTGGATTGGATTTTTATGCTTTAGCTGGTTTTAAATATTTTAGGATTAATTTGTTCTACTGATTTATATATTTTATTACTGTTTATTGTTAATTTTTTGAAGGATTTGGTTATGTAAGGAGGAAGTCAGAGCTAGAGAGGGAGAATTGGTATAATAGTTTTGGGGAAAATTTTTTTTAGCATATGTTTGTTTTATTTTTAACTATACCTGTGTTTGTTCCGGGAAGCCAGGGGGGGAGGGGGGAGGGGGTTTGTGAAGGGAGAGGGGTTGGGGGGAAAGGGGAAAAAATTTTTTTTGTAAAACTTTTTGAATAAAATAATAATAATAATAATAATAATAATAATAATAATAATAATAATAATCAGGATATATTGATTTTCTTATAGCCCACGTTTTTTTACAGTCATGGTAGGACCAGTGTTCCTGCTCATGGATTATTTTTCATTTCCTTGATAAACACATTCTGTCATGGTTTCTTATACATAGAGAGAGATGGTGTAGATATAGCTAAGAAATATGTGTATATATAGACATCCATTTACATCCATATTTTACTTCGATGAAGATATATTGTGTAGTTATACAATGGTATCCATTAACATTATATATACATTCCCTTCTTATGGTGAGGCCTGCGAGTTTTAGGATTCTGTGAGTATCTTAGTTGTTTCTAACATTTCACTCCACTGGACAGAGAACCCTGACGTTATTTCTGGAATCAGTTGAAGCCATTCTTTTTAGGAGTCACATCCTCTCACCACTGAGACAAGGAAGGAAGGAAGGAAGGAAGGAAGGAAAGAAGGAAGGAAGGAAGGAAGGAAGGAAGGAAGGAAGGAAGGAAGGAAGGAAGGAAGGAAGGAAGGAAGCCACTTCTCCTCCCACTGGTTTTCTTTTGGGCCCACTCCTGGTTCTCTTTTTAGGTAAAAAAAATCTCTCTAAAACAATGGTACTGTGGGGCATGGGTTGTCTAATATGGGAATAAAATTGAACTATTAATCATCAGCTGGGCAAGTGAAACATAAAAAGGTATATTTCACATTATTAGAAATTATATTAGTAAAATGATCTGAAATTATTATGGCTCTTTCATTCTAGCATGTTTCTTAATATTATTTAGATAGGATGTCTCTTTATGTAAAAATAATAAACTATATGAAATTCAATACTGTCTTATTTACTCATCATCAACCAAGCATATTAAACTCTTTTAAAACTATGAGGATTTTTTCAAGGGAGATTATTTCTTAGGCATTTTTTTAAATTAATAAATTAATTTAAAGGGTCTGCAATACTTTGGATTCAATTTACAAAGTACTTTGGAGGATGTAGGGGGTTTGAATATATGTTTGCAACTTTGTAAACAAGCGATATCCTTCAGGATTAAATAGTAGCTTCAGTGGTGCAATCTCAGGAAAAGACACTACTCCCTTAAGGGTTTGCACCCACAGACAATACTTGTGCTTTAACACCTCTTTTGAAACATAATCCAAGCTATACACTAGTACAGGGGTGTCAAACTGGCAGCCCAAGGGCCAGATGCATCACGCGCAGACCATGCCCACCCTGGTTCCACAAATGCAAAAAAAGATATTGTGATATGTCACGTGATGTCATGTGATGCAATAAAGTTTGACACCCATCCACTAGCACATTTGTGCTAGTGATATTTTTGCCTGAAGGGTCAGCATAATTGCATGACAACAATTACAGAAAAAGCTGTTAGGCAACCTATTTTATTCATTACCCTTCAATTTTTGGGAGTGTGTGTGTGTGTGTGTGTGTGTGTGTGTGTGTGTGTGTGTGTGTGTGTGTAAAGAAAGCAAGTCAATCCAGTTAATATATGACACAAGTAGAGGTTGTCAATCCTCCAAGTATTCATTGAGTTTCACTTGATGTAACATGTTGGTATAGATTTCAAAGATGTCCATTCAGAAGTATTTGAAGAATTTCAGAAAAGTCTTTTCATGTTAGATAAATATCCTTATTGCAGTTGAGGTAACCTAAATGTCAATAGGCAAACCTGTTTTACAATATGGCTGAACATGCTAGCTAATAAACATGGCAGAGAACTACATGTATAGGGATTGAATTAAATCATAATCCAGTCATTTTTCATTCACATATTAAGCTTGATTGGCAGTGTAGACATTTGCATTACTCACTGCCATGCTTGTAAATTCAAATTCTCACTGAAAAAAAATCAAATTTGTGACAACTGAAAATTGAAGGATTAGCAGTAAAAGACTAGGTGCTTTTTTAGCATTAATCATCTACCCTGAGTAATATAGTGTCATTTAATCTTATTGAGTGATTACAGTAATTTAAAAATAGAACATGACTCTTAATAATAATGTTAGTTGAATCAGAAAAGAATCATATTGTAAATCATGAAAGATATTTTGATGCTGGTGTACACAATCTAAAAAAACCTGTTAAAATATGAAAATATTTTGCATTACTTAACAATTCAACAATAGAATGTGTATTATGAAGAAATTGAAAGATTGCAATAAAGATTTCAGAATTTTGAAATAGGACTGACTACTTTTTACTCTTTATTTATTTGTCTCCTGCCTTAATTATTTTTACAAATAATTAAAGGCAGAAAATATATCCAATGTATCTTTCTTTTCCCGTTGTCCCCATAACAATAATCCTGTGAGGTTAATTGGGCTGAGAGAGAGAGAGTAATTGGCCCAATATTAACCAACTGGCTTTCGTGGCTAAGGTAGGACTAGAACTCACAATCTCCAGCTTTCTAGTATAGTTCCTTAACCACTAGGCCAAACTTTGGAGCAGATTGGGAAGCAGTTAATCCAGGCATTATGCAATATCCCTGTCACTTGCAATGGATATATTAACTGTAGTTAAAAAAACTGGGCAATTATATTTTTGCTATTGGCCAAATGAACCAATAATCCATTATGTTCCATTATACTGTTGTATAATTTTCTGGCTAAATCCCTGGTGAGGCAATTAAGGTTTCACATTTTGCATTTTAATGAAAGCAATGGTTAATGTTATACCTAATTTGAAAAGTATAGCTATGTTATTAGCAAACACAGAAATATATATTCAAGAACTTAAAATGTCCTAATTAAAGGTAATTCATAAATTTGTTTCAGATTTATTAGTAGACACTTTCAAATCCATAGTACTATTATAATAAGTACATAAAATTGAACAGAATACTTTTCACATGGTGTGTGAAAAGTATGCTAAATAAATAAATAAATAAATTTCAATAGTACACTTTAACTTCATCTGATAGAAGCACATGAGATTCGGGCGTTTGTGCAAGTTTTTATCTTATTTCCAATGTTAAGATGATTAATAACATCTACTTGAAATTTGTCCATGTTTTTAACATTATCCTGTTTAAAAAATTGTAATTATCAAGGAGAAAAATAATCTTAGGTTGCTGGAATGAAGCATGTACAAGTGAGAGCATGGCTTCATTGAACTAATGCTATTTCCATGACCTTTTATAGATGTAAGCCACTTGTGCGGGATAAAAGCAGCCTTTAGATTTGTGAGGTATATTTCTAGTTAGATGGCTTCTAGCAGAAAAAAAAACCCCTGCAGTTTCCTTCTATTTCCAGCTTTTATGGACTTTTTACATAAACAAAAGGAATTAAAACGATGAAAAAACAAGGACACTTTGCAATGAAAATGATATTGTCCTACAAAATACTCAGCATGAAATACAATGATTCTGTAATAGAAGTCTCATGCATAATGTGTCTGATCCAAAGTATTTGAGTAGTATTACTTATAAAGCAGAAAACAATATAACACTAATATTGTTTCTAGATAATTTAGGGTAAAAGGAAACATAGATTATAAAATCTGTGGGAAATGCCTGTCCCACATTTTTTTGTATTCAAGTTATTTGTTCTTAAAACTTATACTTTTAAACTGCTTTAGAAGCTTCTGTCTCCTATCAATCCAGTGAAGAAACATCTAGAAATCACAGCCTTTCTTTTCTAAATATCTGTATTATAAACTCTCAAAAAAAGATAGCCACAGAAGATATTATAATGCATGTAACAGGAAAATCTCCTTTGATCTGCATAAATGTATTTCTTTTTTCCCCTGTACATATATATGCAAAGAAGTCTGAGATTATTCCTCTTTATTACATAGTTATAAAAGTTCTCTCTCTCTCTCTCTCTATATATATATATATATATATTCGTAGGTTTTCACGGGTATATGTATGCAGGTTTTGGTATATTTGGGTCTTTCCCGTGTAAGATTGAAAGTATTTAGGCAACATTTCAATGCGATCTCACTCATCATCTTCAGGCTGGATTTTTTGGCTTTGTTCTTATGCGACAAAGTGTGGATTATAAAGTTAAAATCCACACTTTGTCACACAAGAACAAAGCCAAAAACTCCAGCCTGAAGATGATGAGTGAGATCTCATCAAAATGTTGCCTAAATACTTTCAATCTTACACGGGAAAAGACCCAAACATACCAAAACCTGCATATACATATACATATACATATACATATACATATACATATACATATACATATACATATACATATACATATACATATACATATACATATACATATATATATATATATACACACACACACACACACACACACACATACACATACACACACATACATACACATACATATACACATATATACAGTGAGTTAATTTTTTGGAAACCATGCTATTGGAAACCATACCATTGATCACAGAGGCACAAGTGCTAACTTTTCCTCCTTGTGCATTTGACTCTATAGTATCATCAGCTTTTGCCTAGCTAAAGAGCAGAGGCATTTAAGAGAATTATGACCCTGGCTGTTTTGCCAAGTTTCAGGGCAGTGATCAGATGCATAGACAATTAGTTCTTTGGATCCGGAGACAATAAACAGTAAATAAAAAGATTTTAAATTTTCCTATCAAACAAACAAACAGATTTAAAAGCATAACATAAAAAGATATCCAATTTCCTGACAAGCTGCCAGGAGCTCCTTAATAATGACAACAGAGATATCTCTTCCACAGTATCAAGTGTTAGGTTCTGTACAGAAACTCCCAAAAGAACAACAGCCTTAAGGTTTTCATCAAAACCTGACACCATGACTTCATGGCAATTCTATGGTCACCGACTGCAAGATCTGACATTGACTAATTGACACATGACTCGAGGATGGGAATTGAAAAACAGAGATTTTCACAAGTTTATAACTATACCCATAGTTTCTTCCCCTTTCCGTTTATTTAACAAGAGTAAAAAACCAGCAGGTTAGCTCTAAATGTGCTCTAACCTTTCTTAATACAAAGCAGAAATCAAAATATGTCACTAAACTCCTTAAAATAACTATGGTCTTCCACACTACCACTACACATTGAGGTGTACAATGGGTTAATTTATTGGAAACCATACACAATCTAATTCTGTGGGGTCCTTGATGCTCTTGGACTTTGCTTGTTTTCGTGCAAACATTTCATTTCCAAGCTAGATACCATAAGATCATCAATACTAGTAAGAAGTGGAGTTTGCTCTCATTTGATATGCTAGTGGCTTGCCCTGTCAATGTTAGTGGGAGTGGTCTTGGTGATTCCTTGACTGGGTTGTTATGTAATATTAGTTTGTTTGCCTGAGTTGGTAATTCCTTGATTGGGGTATTGAACTCTCCGGGCAAAAACTCCTGTGCAATGAAAAATGTGTGACTCTTTTTTTTCTGGTCAGCTGAGGGGGGAGAAGTCCCTCTTACCCTCTCCACTTCATCCTCCCCAATTTTTTTTCCTCCAATCCAAACTACAGAGGAGGAGGAGGTTCCACTTACCTCTGGCATTCTTCTGCAGGGAGTTGTCCCACAGGAAATTGTCCATGGCAAGTTGTCCTGAGATGAGTTGGCAGCTGGGGTGAGATGACTGGAATAAAATGGCTGGTGCAAGGCAGGGGCAGGAGCTGGTGGCAGTGAGCCAGCAGTGGGTTTGACCTACTGGCTTTATTCCTAAAACAGGATTAGAACTCACAGTCTAACCACTACACCAAACTAGCTTTACATATAAGTAGATGTAGTTTAAAATAAAGATTTCCCCAAATATGTTATGTTTAAGTAAAATAGTATTGCTGTTCTATGAACAAATACAGAAATGTATTTTAAGTAGTATTTTACGAATTAAACTTACTATATAAACTTGTTTCAATTTGATTGATTAGTGTGACAGATTTTCAAATCCATAATACTATTATGAGAAGTATATAAACTGGAACAGAATACCAGGCACATGAGAATAGCACAGAGGATGTTTCAAAAGTGTTATGCAAAATAGGGTATGCAAAGGTGTACCCTAAAGATAAGTCAATATTTTTCATTTAATTAAACTATTCAGCTTCTGCCACAATCTAGTTGAATTAGATTACCGAAAGCCTATGCTTTCATCTTCACAAATTCCCCGAAGTGCCTGATTCAATCTGCACTTTGCCTCATCCTCTAACAAACTAAAGGATTGAAAAGAATGCTTGAGGGCTAAAAGAACTCACACTGAACAGATAAGTTTTGAACTCATTTTAAAGATATGTTCCTGTGTTCTTTGTGATTCGCTTTACTGATATAGAAAATGGTTTATGGAAGAAATGCAAACAGTTTTGCTTCAGTTTTCATTTGGTTTGATGAATTTGTTTAAGAAAATACTATTTTATATACAACTCTTGTTCTTCAAAGAAACTAACGTATCTGAGAATTATCAAACAAAACATGAAGGGGAAAGGATTTTAATCATACATACAGAATTCAAAATCAGTTACTAAGCAGAATATGAAAGATTACTTGCTTATGAATCACAGCATATAATTTCATATGCTTTTCTCACAGTTTACCCTCTGAGACAATGTTTGTAGCCAACAAAAGATTCAATAATTGAATATTCTAACTTCAAGAACTGGGCAATAAAGAGCAAGATAGGGTTATAGAAAACATTCATTTCAAATGACAAGATTTGCAGGCTTAACTGACTGTACAGAAAAATTAAAGTACTTCAGTGATAATGGATGAGTGCCTGTCAAGAAAATGAGATGTTAATTACTTATCAAGCTTTCTTTAATTCACACTTATGATAGGGGTACAAGGGCATTTAGTTCTTATGCCTGAGATTTCTAATTTCAGATTTATTCACAAGAGGTCAAAGAATATATGCTATCTTATCATGATTGTAAAACCTGGAATCCCATGGGAATCTAAGAAAGCTCCATACAAATTAATAACCTCTGCTACCTAGCAACCAGTAACATTTTCTGCTATCTAGCAACCATAAAAAGTGTGTGTGGGGGGGGAGGAAATACAATTAAAATAAAACGTTAAAAATTCTAAAGCCTTATAAGAATGACAGGAACATGAGATCTGGGCTGCAAAAGTTTGGAATGACCGAATAGGAACGGAAGCGCATAATGGGTTCATGTGTTTTGTGACTATCCTCTTTTGGAAGTCCAGAAAACTATACAAGAGGGGCTAAAAAACAGTCTCTTCTTTTCCAAGGAGATTAAACGTTCAAATTACTTAAAAACAGATTTCATAACATTATTCATCACAAAAATGCTGATAGATATCCCTTCCAATTAGAGTAAGGAGTAAATGCTGTTGGAATTAAAAACCCCATATATTGTGATCCCCCTAGCTGAAATTTATTTATTTATTTATTATCACAACATTTGGTATTTTAAATAAAATATGACCAGAGAAAAGATTTGATTGTGGGTGGATGAATGGATATGTTAAAAGAGAATTACCTGGAAGACAGAAAATGTTGCTGATTCTTAAAGGAACTTGATTCCAATATCTAGGTTAAAGGCGTTGTGTGCAACATGCATATTTTATAAAATGATCCTTACACCACCCTATTTTATAACTGTTGGGAAATAATATATAAAATAAACTGCAGAAATTCAAAAGAATAGATAGAAAAGGGGCTCCTTTATATTTCAGTAGGGATCCTTTGCCTTCCTGATTCTTCCCTCAAACCTCTCGTGACTTTTTGGTAGTTTGCTGTATAGGAAATCAAAATCCTCTTTGAATTTGAGATTCAGGATAGAAAATTAGCATTATTTGCTTTAGGACCGTGATCCATTTCTTGTACATTTCAGCGAAATAGCTTTGTTTCATCACATATATTTCTGAAACATTTTTCTGTACCTCTTTTAAGATCGGTAATAATAATGGATGAGGAAATAACTGTGGAATGAGAATGCCACCTGACATTCTTTCTTTTGACATTCCTTGTTATATATAGCTTCCAGAGTTTAAAAAAAAAACAAAAAACCAAGATCAGAAAGATAAAAGAGTATACTATTCCTCTGATCACTTGCTTTACTGGGCAGGCATGACAACAGGTCAGTCTTGTTTTAGAATAACCCTCTGACTACTTGGTTTCTTGAGTGCCAGGCTTGATGTGCTTTCTTTAATGTTGGCAAGTATGAGTCCTTATAAAAATGAGACAGAAAGAATCCTAGTGAAAGTCTTGATGTGATGCAAACTTACAGAGCTCTTCGTTGCTAATAATACTCTATATTTGCCAGGTTACTGCAGAAAGGTGTGAGAATTGCTCAAAGGCTAGTTGGCTTAGGTTTCTTATTGCTGAAGTCTCTGAGTTTTGCAGCTGCAAAAGGTAACATAATCACAGACAGACCGGCTAGTTTGCAGACAGGTGTGTATTAGGAGAATATAGATGAGAAAAGGCTTTGAGGCTGGCTGTTAGGCCTACTTCCATTGTCAGCTAAGCAATTCCTTGAGCTGGAGGAATGAAGCTTTATCAGTAGATAATATGTAGAAAGAAAGTGTATGATTATGCCAAACGATCACTGATGTGAATATTCCACCACAGTGCTACTCTCCCAGCAACTTATCACTTTTCATGCTGCAAAATTAATGTGAGTTTTTGCAAGGTAACTATGTTTCAGTCTTCACTGCTTCCCCAGTAGCTTTTTTTTCTTTTCCTTGGCACATCAGATGAGCTATGGTAACAGCCCAGCAACTCATGCCCATGAAATGGAGATTGCATAGCATGTTCATCAAACTGGCATCACTGCTGAATACCATAAATCTGAACAAATTGTCCTGCCCTAGAAGCCAACTCTTCCCTATGCAATTTATGGTATGCATCATCTCATATTCAGTATAGCTTCTGAATATATCATCCTTTTTTTTTCCTGAGCTGAAATGTATCTCAAGGGATGTTTGGACATTTTCTCACCTAATCTGTGATGGAAAAGTAGTATGGATTCTTGTTCCATTGTTTCATCATCCCTCTTATCTCTTTCATGAAAGAAGTACAGAATTAATTTTGGAAAATGTGAAGTAGGTTTGCCCATTTAGTGGCTCTTATTGTAGCCCATGGTCATTATTTTAAAAACGAATCAAATCTCAAACTGATGTTATAAATCATTAATAGGTATGATTAAGGGTTAGTATTATCATTTATGTTGAACTTTTACTTATGCCTAATAAGAATAGTGGAGAATAACTCTCTCGAAATTCCTCAAGTAATGCACTATTTCCACTTAAACATTTAGATATGATATTCATTGAAAGTGACATTTTTATATCTAATTAACTTTTGTACAGAAGGAACTCTTAAAGAATGGTTTAAAGTTCACAAACTTTGCTAGCTAAGTAGGTCAGAGGTGGGTTTCACATAATTTTACCATTGGTTCACTGCGCATCAAAAATGTGACCGTGTGCATGCTCATGCTTGCGAGCCTTCCAAGCATGTGTGTGGCCTTCTGCGCGTGCACACGGCTTAGAAAACATGGCTAACTAGAACGGCATACTGGCGGGGAGGGTAGGCGGGCCCACCCACAGGTTGCCACTACCAGTTTGCCCAAACCAGTCTGAACCAGCTGAATACCACCAGTGAAGTACATCCTTTTAAAACAATGTCTTGTGATATGATATAACTATTTTTTTTGTCTTTAAATAATAACTCATTCTTCATCTGAATATGGCAAATCACAGTTACTGTTGATCGGGTTTCTTACTTGCAAGATAACACAAGAAATAGAATTGCATTTGCAATAAATTCATTTATCAGTTAATATATTAAACAATGTACTGTACCATCTTATGATACATGTAATTTTACATATTCAGTACAATGTAAAATCCATAATTCATTGCATTATGAATAAATCATATTTATTTTATAAAATGATTGGAATTATATTTCTGAATATAACTGATATGTTACAACGCTAAGATGTTTAGAAGTATTCATTCAGCACGTCAATATCTATGGAAAGAAGACTTGCTTCTAAAAGTATTTGCAATGTGTGACAAATTAATATTTAGTTGGTCTGTTAAAATTGAAACTGCATTTATAACTGTTTCTGGTTAACTGAAATTTGATAGGCAATTTCAAAAACCATTTGTAGCCATATCTTTAGTAGGAAAATACTTTTGATGACATTTATTACATTATTTCCTAGATCATTTCCATCAAAATAATCTCTTTAGAGATGGAACGTCACAATAATTATTTATGCTGTCAATTGCAATAGTTCTAGTGGACCATTGCTTTCTAGGACTCATACATAATATAGAACAAAGGTAAATTTTGACTAAGTTTGTAAATGACACAGACATTTTAATAATGCTTGAATTCGAAACATCACTTTCACCAAACTGATAAGCACAATACCAGTATTCATGCTTTTCTAGACCTAAATTAACAAGAGATGTGGGTATATATGTAAGCCTGTCATTAGGAATGTGATGTGCTGATTATCTTCAAGGGCATTTTGAGTAAAAATCGGTACAAGTATTTATCTGAACACAGGTAATTTTTATAGAAAGAAATTGTACAATTATGATATATCTGTGTGTATGATCTATTATGCCTCCAGAAAAATTAGCTTTAAAAGACAATTCAGGCGTTCAGAGAAGAGTATGCCCTATGCAAATAGTCTTGAAAAGTGTGAACATATTAACAACTGCATAAACACACACACTTTGGACATCCATGGATACAGTTTGAATATATTGGTGATTTAGCCTATTTTTTCTTTAAATGAAAGATATCCAAATGGAAATGTACACCGATGCAGCCCCTTTCCCTCTAAAATATTAAAGATTAATTTCCTCTAAAAATTAAATGTTCTCTAAATTAAGCAAAGGAAACTATAAAGAATACAATAAGTAAAGCTAAAATTGCATATTACAAGCCCAATTTTATTTTTAATTTCATTTTTATCTGCTTTCACATATATCAATAAGGATAATTGAACTTCAAGATAAAAAATTACGTTGTTCAGATTTTTTTAAAATTATTTTCCTCACGCTTTCTTACAATTATAAATCAATCATTCTCATCTCTAAGGTTGCTGAAAACTCTATCCAGTCCTGAGTCTGACTTGGGAAATTCATTTGTCGATCCTCCCTATCTCAGTGCAAATAATTCCAAACAAAGAGATGGGGAGGCAAATAAATTTCCTATCCCTCTTCCTGCAAAATTCAATAAAGCACTAATGCTTTACATTAGTAATAGTTTTATTACTAATAAACAACCAGACATACAAACAGTTAAAATCAAATCATGTTGTGTTGAAAGAGACAAATCTACTCTTTACTTTCACTCATAGACATGTCAGCCTGAATTACTGTCCTCTCCCTGCAAATTGAACAGTTTAAGGGTACAGTAAACATGTTCAATACTCAATTGTTGGGCCTGCAAAAGTCATATGGAGCTTCTTTCCTCATTCTCTTCCACCCTATTGGTTCCTAGCCTATCTAACACAGTTCATTTTTCTCTTCACTGCTACACACAGTCTTCTTGACATTTTCGTGTCTGGTAACCTGACACTCCCCCATCTCTCTAACAGGTGGACTTTTTTTTCCTTTCCATGGTCATAGCAAACTGCTTTAAATTTCTTCAATAGTTCATTGTTACCAGCTATTCCTTTTACCCACAGGTTTTCCTTCTCGACCCTATTTTAATAGAGAGTGAAATCCTGTCAAATTTTCTTTTTAGGTTTTTTTTTTATTGAAAAAGTTTTTTTAAAAAAACAAAGACATTTTCCCCCCTTTTTTCCCACCTCCCTCCCAAAAAAAACCCCTTCCCCCTCCCTTTCCCCCCCACCCCGGTTTCCCGGGTCAATCACAAGGTATTGTTATACATAAACCAAAGATAGAATAAAATTTTCCCTTCCAATCCAATTAACCTCATCCAAAGCTTTTCATCTCCCAACCCCCTCCCCATTAAATAAAATAACTTTCTAATTATTCAAAGGCAATCTGATATTTCTTAATCTGATATCTGTTTTGTATATAATCAATCCATTTTTTCCATTCAATTAAATATCTTTCCTGCGTATTGTCTTTTAAAAATGCTGAGATTTTAGCCATCTCAGCCAAATTCCATACTGGGGTCCTGACTTTTACTTTGAGACTGTTGCTCTTCTTTACGCTTAAGAGCTCCTCTTGTCACCCTTTGCTCTTGTGGTTCCTCTAATGCTGGCAGCAATAAAGGCTCTTGGATCACCACGCCTTCTTGAATCTCTTGAAGTTTTTCTATCACTTCTGTTTCAACTTTCAAAACTGTAGAAAGAAAATCCTTTGCCTTTAAAACAGTGTCAATTCTGTATCTCCTTCCTTGATAAAATACTGTCAGTCCAACTGGCACCTCCCATCTGAATTGAATCTGATGTTTTTTAAGTTCTTGTGTAAAAAAAACAAATTCCTTCCTATCTCTTAACATCTTGGAAGGAATCTCTTTCAACACCTTCAGCTCCTGTTCTCCAATTTTTAAAGTTGTCTGATATGAAACTTGCAAAATCTGATTTCTCATAGTCCTTTTCACAAAATAAACCACAATGTCCCGAGGAAGCTTTCTCTGTCTTGCGATCCAGGAATTAACTCTATATATTTTATCAATTTGGTAAGCTACCTCTTGGGGTTCCACTTCAATAAATTCAGCCAATGCTTCTGATATAATTTTTCTTAAGTCTTCTCCTCGCTGTTCTTGCATACCACGAATTCTAAGAGCTCCTTCCATAAGTTTATATTGTAATATCACAACCTGATCTTCATTTTGATCCACTTTTTTCTGAACACCTTGCATTTTATCTTCTAAATGCTTATTTGACTGAGAGATCTGTTGCATTTCCTCTTCCAATCCCTCAATTTTTTTACTCAGTCCTTGAACTGCCATGAGAATATCTTCTCTTATTTTTGCATTAAAATTCTCCATCATCTCTTTTTGCCTATCTTCAGAAAGTTTTAATTGTTCTTTCAATATATCCTCAAGACTTGGTTCAGATCCCCTTCTTCCAGAAGGCTTTAAAGGTTTAGCTGCCATTCTGTCTTCAAAAAGATCAGGAATTTAAACTTAACAACTTCCCTTTACTCCATTCAGTATAAGAGAACTCCGTTTGTAACAATCCACAAATAACGCTACTTTGTTGTACTAAAAATTTTACTTTCACTTTCAGACGCCATTTTAAAAGTCAATTAATCAGAGACAAAGAAAGGTTTCAGGTTTCAAAAAGGGAGTCGGTACTTGCCGTGTTGATTCTACATCAAAGATCGAACGCTTGTGAAATTCCCGTCTGCTTAGAAAATCAATCAATTTAATAAGTCCTTTTGAGCAGAAGCGACTCTCCTACTCCTTTTTCCTGAAAAAAAACAGGAGCGCGTTTGAAGTTGGAGGGAGTGGAATTCGGTGGGATCATAAATCCAGGAAAATTCGCTCTTAAGAGCAAACCCCCTGTCTATATCTACCACTTTTCCACAGCTCTGCATAACCCTCTTTTGCCCAGAGGGTATGCTAAGGTCAGTGAACAGTGATTTATACTGTTTCACTGACTTTTACAATCTTCTAACGCGGAGTGCCCTGTTAGAGCACCCAGCAGGAGCGGTGATGTCACTGGAGCCTCTCTTTTTAGGTTTTTAAGTTGTTTCCAATTTTTTGCTTATCTACTTAGGCTGTTTCCTTTAGATCAGGGGTTGGCAACCTTAAACACTCAAAGAGCCATTTGGACCCATTTCCCACAGAAAAGAAAACACCGGAAGCCACAAAACCCTTTTGACATCTAAAATGAAAATAAAACTGCATATATTGTTTTTTGCTATGTATAAAAAAACTATATAGTGTGTTGCATTTATGAAATCAATGACCTGCTACAGAGAAAACACATGTTTATTTCTGCATGCAACAAATCATTTTGAACTCCGGAAAAAAAAAATGGGTCGAAAAGCTCAATAAATCACGTGCCAGTGGGTGTCACACATTGGTGGTTGAGAGGCATATTTTGAGTGACAGGGAGCTGCAGCAGAGGGATGAAAGAGCCACATGCGGCTTCAGAGCCACAGGTTGCAGACCCCTGCCTTAGATCACCCTTCTTTTTATTAATTAGCCAGGATTTATTTCTACCCCATAGTTCTCTACTTCCATGTATTTCTGCTGTAACCATAGGTTGCAATACTTTCTAAATGGTAAAGTTTTGTGAAAATATCATTCCTTAGACAAATAGCTCATATATTTTGACCTTGTTGACCCCTCTGCGTCTAACAGCAACTTCTTATTGCTTGCTCTGAACTCTATATGTTTGTCCTTAAAGAGTCCTATTTTTGATTCATAATATAACATAACATAATAACAGAGTTGGAAGGTTTCTATACTGCTGTTTCTTTAACAGCAGTATTGATTTTTTACTTCTTGTTTCAGCAGTACTGCAGTACTGATCAGTATTGCAGTACTGATTTTTTTTTATTTCTTGTTTCATACATAGTCTCTTTATGTTAAGATATTATTCTATCGCATCCTTCTGGCAAATTTCTACTAGTTTGCATAAAAGTTTAATTACTTTCAAATTCTGTTGTAACCACTGAGCTGCAATTAAGGCAAAACAGAATTTCCTACTTCTCATCTCCTCTTCCATGGGAATAGGTCAGCATTTATGGTATGGCATAAACAGCAGTTGCTGAAGCTATGTAACAGCTAGAATAACTGATTACTGGTGCCAAGCACCAAAGGTTAAGAGCCCTTTGAGAGGATTATTTTCCCCAGTGGGATTATCCATGATTAAAGATCATTGGTATGTTAAATTGTGAGGGGTGATCAAAACTAGCACATATTAACCAATTAGTTATTTTCCTACCTAGCATTCTAATGAATCCTGAGACAGAACGAGAGATATACTTTACCTGAGTTCTGTCTGTAATTACTGGAGCTGGCTCAGAATGCACCAATGACCTTAAGGTGAATAAGTAAATTGATTTAATTCCAGGTGGAGCTCACAAAGAATACGACTTAGCCTTCAGCTCTTTGCATCATAAATTCTTCTAAGTAAAAGATAAATTCCAGATATATGTATTTTGTTGTAAAGTCGAATACGGAGACAGATCTAAACAGCAAAATCTGAAGGCCACTAGTAAAAAGCAAGTCCTGCCTTAGGCATAAAAGGCAGCTGGGTGACTTTGAGCCAATCACTCTTTATCAGCCCAACCAAGCTCACAAGTTTTCTGTTATGTGGAAAATAGAAGCAAGGAACATTGGATATGCTCACCACATTGAGTTATTTGTAAAAATAATAAAGATGGCTAAATAAATTAATAATTTTTCTTGTATTTCTCTGCAGTCGTCTAGTAATCATCAACATTTTCAAAGATCAAATATGGTAACTCTGTGGTTTCTAAATGGGAACGTGTAATTTAAACAGTTTACACAGGAAACAATGTTCAAAACTATTTATAGGAGATAGATCTTTTCCAGATATCTTGAAATTCAGATACTTCCAGCCCTTCTGGACCTTCTGCACCCACTATCTAGGGATAATGGAGATTCCTTATTACCTGCTGTTGATTAACGTGTCTTAATGGGTTTCTCAGAATTTCACAAAACTACAGTGGAGTAGTTATAATCTAGTGGGGTGATACATGTCACTGCATATTAATTCTTAATTAAATAATGTTAGTGGCTTTGTCTCTTTTTTTTTCTGGTTTCCAAATAACAAGTTCATTAATAAAAATCTATCTTTTTTCTGGAGCATTTTACTGGTTTGCAATATAACAAGCAGCATAATGATTATGTATAACGAATAATAATTTATTAACATGCAGATTACACTTTATAACCCACTATTACGCAAAAGAGTTTACACTAATAACACAATCAATGTTTCAGCATTTTTATTAGTGGGTGGTTTTGATCAAATGAGCAAATTTAAGATTTGAGAACTTGTCACAAAATGACTTCCATGACTTCATTTATAAGAAATCTAATGGATCAATAGTTTGGAGTCACAATGACTGGCAGCATCCCACCCAAACCCATTTTTTTATACAACACTGGTTTATTTTTGTTTTATTTCCGACTATATAGATGCATTGATGCTCTTCCAAACAATTTGAAACCTTCATTTTTTTTCTTTCAATATCAATCTAGTCAAACAATATCAATCCTGATATTTTTCTTTATAGCATGCTATTTATTATTGGGTTTCAATTAAGAAGATTGTTTAAATTAAAAATTCCGGGGGAAATTTAGCAAGAACTAAGAGATGCCACTGGACACACTGATGTTGCTAGATGGTTGGTTCCTTCGCTGTTCTAAGGAAGTTACAAGAAACGTATCTGGCAACAGGAATCATGGATCTTTATAGTTATAACTCTTAGCTCCCAACACTCTTCAGATTGATTACTTTTTTAACTGGAAGATCTCTTTCAACTGGAAAATTATATTCTAAAAATTTATCAGTTTATACATAGAGAGATAGATTATATTTTTCTAAAGTTGCTGATTACAACAGTAAACAAGCTGGTCTATTATAGAAGGACTTCTTAAATTTGCAATGTTGAGTGTTTGAGGGGGAAATAATATGTTGGTCAAAAGTATAGAAATAATATATTTTATGTAATTTATCTTTCTTATCCCCTTCAATATTTTTTTGAAGGAAAATATAGATATTTTAAAAACAGTGCAATTTATCACAGGAATCTATAAAGTGTTTTGTCTGGAGTTCTTGTTTCTGGATTAGCAACCCAGTTCTAGCTTGCATCAGTAGTCTTTAATTATAATGAGCTTTATTGACTGTAAAACTGGAGATTTCAAACTCTATAATTCTAAGTCTTGCTGTGTCAAAAGAAAAAAAAAGTTGCTCCCAAACCACTCAACCGTAACTAATGTAGTGCTTCTAATAACACTAACTTAGAATTAAGCTGCATTTGAAAGCAGCAGAACGTAACTTCTGGGGGGGGGGAACCATGATGCAACATGAAACAGACAGGCAATTTCAAAAGTTACGTTGACCCCACTATTGCACAGAGTTTAGGAAAATGAAAGAACCACTCATAAAACAGTGGGCCTCTTCTACATTTACAATCCTTCCAATCTTCAGCACTACTAATATAAAGGCACAAAAGTGTGAAATATCTAATATTACAATTAGTTCTGCCTTGTTGAAAATGATACAGCATTATTTGGAACATATTAGCAAAACCAAAAAAAGAGTACAGTAAAATTTTTTAATTTGTTTGTTTGTTCGTTCATTCATTCATTCATTCATTCATTCATTCATTCATTCATTTTCCCTCCTCCAATTTTCTCACAATAGCAACCTGTGAAGTGGTCTGGGCTGAGAAAGAGTGTCTCAAAGGTCTGAAGCCGGACCTGGGCTGAACTAAGCAACTAACCGTCAAGCTAGCAAAGCTCTGGCCTGAATCAGGCCAGAGCCTTGGTACACAATGAGTCCAATGCAAAGTCTGGTCTAAAATCAGCGCTGGGAGTGTCCGCCTCCCAGCACACTTTAATGGCATAGGTCCACGCCCTCCAGCTGGCCGGGTATGCCCAGCCCGTCAGCTCCTATCTGGTGAACATTCCAGGGCCAGAAATGTGAGGCTGTAGCTGTGCAGAATGCTTGAGGCCCAGTGGTTGCATCTCTCTAAAGTGGCGGCAGTGTGTCTGCAATCTCTGCCCAATCAGCTGGCAGGTGGGTGGGCAGAAATCTTCTGGCCAGTCAATGAACAGGTGATGTCATCCCAGCATCTCCACACTCACACTGGGAACCCGACGAACAGCTGTTTGGTGCGGTCAGAAGTAACTGCTGCCGCCATGGCCTCACCTGCTGCTCGCTGCACTGTCCACATTGGTTCCACAGCCCAGCTGTCTGGCTACCACCCCCAGGCATGGTGAACCCCAGGCTGGGGTTCGACAGGGTGACTGGCCCAATGTCACTTAGATAAATTTCATGCCTAAGACTAGAACTCACAGTCTTCTAGTTTCTAGCCTGATGCCTAAGCACTAGACCAAATTGGCTCTCCATTATATTTCTCTTCTATTAATAATATTAATTTATATATTAATATTTTCTAGTACTGAGAGCAAGGATTGTGTGATGGTTCAGATGATGGATTAAGAAAAGAGAAACCCAGGTTCTATTTTTTTCCTTTGGTATGGAAGCCAGTAATTGGCCACTTATACTCTCTCAGTCTTAAACTGGAAAGTCATTAAATATTTACTACTCACATTGGACCCAGCATGACAGATTATAAACCATAACTTTCAATGAAGAGTCCTTCATCCAGCATTGGATTAATTTAGAATGAAGATGAAGTTGTACTAATGATAAATGTGGTATTGGTTTACTAAACATGCACTTAAAATGAAGTATTACTACTGCATTTTGCTCTGAGAGTTACATGATTACTCTAAAATTATGACAATAATTGATTATTAATGATAAAAATCATAATAATTGGAGTTGGAAGAGACATTAGAGAAAATTACTCCAACTACCTTACTTCCAACAGAGCCAGACCTATCACAGCATCTGTGATGGATCACTATCTAGTCTCTCTTTCAGGGATGTCAAAGTCATGTTGTCATGACAACATCATGTGACATATCAGGACTTTTTTTCCCTTCTCTAAACTGGGCGTGGCCAGCATGTGATGCATGCGGCCTGCAGGCCAGGAGTTTGACAGCCCTGCTCTATTTGAAGACCTTCAGTGAAGAATTTAGTATTTCATGTACAACCTGTTCCACGTAGATACATTTTCATTGAATATAAAATATATTTGGATTCAACGTATAAGATATTGAATGTTGAATCCCCAAGATGGCGCCACTGAGGGCAGCCTTGGTGAAATGTTCTCTGATTGTTTTGCTGGTTTTTATCATTCTCTGTGATTCACTATGGATTTCATACTCAAGAGACCAACTACTAAGCATCAAGCAATGTGTTGTGGCTCCAGCCCCCTGGCCCCATGCCCAAAAGTGCCTTGGAGCCAGGCCTGCTGCCAGAAAGTGCCTTGGAGCCAGGCCTGCTGCCAGAAAGTGACTTGGACAGTGAGGGGGGAGGGCCATCAGGACTTACCTCGGAAGCACCGGCCTCCCTGGCTCAGCTCCAGGAGCCAGAAGCAGGCCAGGTGAAAGAATTAATGGGACTTCCATCCCCTGACTCTTCCCCCACCCAGGCCATGCCTGCAGACCCAGCTGACAGCAATCAGACTTGGTTGAATCCTAGGTTTCATAGGCAGGAGAGAAGGAAACAACAGAAGCAGGGGAGGGGCAGGCCTAGGAAATGCTGAGTCATGGAGCCACACCCCACAGGATATAAAAGGCAGCAAGAGCTGGTGTGTCTCTTTGTATCAGGCAAATCCACTGATTGACTAGAGCTGAAGGTTGTGACTCACCAGCGTCTTGGCAGCTAACGAGGGCTCTTGGAAGACGCTGGCTCTTTTGCTGCCAGAGCTGATAAGAGCCAGCTAATTAAGCCATCGTTCAGACGGAGGCGAGGAGGACAGAACACAATGTTTCCTTCATCAGCAGCTTTCTATGACTTCATCCCCCCCACTTTACAAATGCAGAAGAGCACAGGAAGAAGCAACTTCCTCTGAATAATGGATAAACAAAAACAAATAGAAGAGACACCAGATGCGAAAAAGGGGTAAGCAAGTGGGAATTTTGATTAAACTAAGGAAAAGTGGGATAAAAACCCCTCTCCCTTCACTCCTTCTGACTAATTTACACTCACTTGCTAATAAGATGGTTGAAACACTTCTTTTCAATAGATGCAATTCTGATTTTTACAACTCAGCAGCTCTCTGCTTCACTGAAACCTGGCTAAATGAATCAATTGATGATAGCAGCCTGCATATCCCAGGGTTTCAAATATAAAGAGCTGACAGAATTGCAGAAACATCTGGTAAAAAGAAGGGAGGAGGCTTATGTTTATATATTAACAGCTGCTGGTCACAAGATATAACGATACTAAAGAAGTTCTATAGTATGGACTTAGTTACATTTTATCAACTGCAAACCATTTAAATCTCCATGAGAGTTGTCCTCATTTCTCCTAATTGCTGTGTATGTTTCTCCACAAGCTTGTGTAAACAATGCATTACGAACTCTAGCTGACCAGATTATGTGGGCTGAAGTTAAATACCCAGATTCACTTCTGATTAGTTTAGGAGTTTTAAACAAATGTAACTTAAGGAAAGAGCTACCAAAATATTTTCAGCATGTCAATTGTCTCGCTAGAGACAAGACTTCTATAGACCATTGCTACACAACATTAAAAGATGCTTATTGGTCTTTATCATGAGCAACTGTGGGACACTCTAATCATTGCATGATTCACCTTGTACCTTTTTTACAGACAAAGACTTAAAACCATGAAACCAACAATTAAATCAGTGAGGACTTGGACTCAGGAGGCAAAGCTAAAGCTACAGGCTTGCCTTGACTGCACTGATTGGAATGTTTTTGAAGATATCTCTGCAAACTTGTATGAGCTTATAGATAGTATAACATCATATGTCAGTTTTTGTGAAGACCTATGTGTGCCAGCCAGAAACATGTGAATATACAGTAACAATAAAATTTGGTTCACAGCTAAACTTAAGCAGCTATGTCGTACCAAAGAGGAAGCCTACAGAAAATGTGATAGAATGCTGTACGATTAGGCCAGAAATGTATTAACAAGGGAGTTCAGAGCAGCAAAAAGAAGCTACTCTGAAAAGCTAAGGAATCTCAACAAATGAACCAGCAAACGTGGAAAACTCTTAAAAATATCACTGGTTACAGCAAATCTCCTTCCCATGCTGAAGGAAATCAACAACTGGCAGATGACCTGAATGTGTTTTACTGTAGGTTTGATAAAAAACTACCACCACATATCTCCACAATCCCCATCTCAGACACACCAACAAGAGCCAAGGCTCCTACAACTGACTCCATCCCATTGGGCCCAACACCTCAGGTGATTACAGAAAATGAGGCGAAAGGTCTATTTCACAGACAAAAGCCAGGAAAAGCACCAGGCACAGACAAGATAACTCTTTCTTGCTTAAAAGCCTGAGCTGACCAACTGGCCCCCATCTTCACTCACATCTTTAATAAATCACTAGAGATGTGCTATGTTCCTTCTTGCTTCAAATGCTCTACTATCATCCCAGTGCCAAAGAATCCCTCTATCAAGGAACTGAATGACTTCAGACTGGTTGCTGTAACATCTACAGTTATGAAAACCTTTGAAGGCTAGTGCTGGCCCACCTAAAAATCATCATGGATCTGCTCTTAGACTCCTTGCAATTTGCCTACTGAGCAAATAGATTGACAGATGATGCTGTTAACATGACTTTGCACTACATCCTACAACATCTTGAATCTCCAAGGACCTATGCAAGGATCCTCTTTATATAATTCAGCTCAGCATTCAATACCATCATTCCAGATATTCTTCTAACTAAACTAAATCAGCTAGCTGTACCTGACCAAACTTGTAAATAGATCATAAGATTCCTAACAGACAGGAAGCAACAGGTGAAACTAGGTAAAATCACCTGTACAATTAGCACAGGAGCCCCCCAGGGGCATGTGTTATCTCCAATTCTCTTCTCTCTATACACCAATGACTGCATCTCAAAAGATCCCTCTGTTAAAGTACTGAAATTTGCAGTGATTGGTCTCATTCAAGACAATGTCAAATCTGCATATAGAAGGGAAGTTGAACAACTAGCCTCGTGATGCAACTGAAACAATCTTGAACTAAACACACTCAAAACTGTAGAAATGGTGGTAGATTTTAGGAGAAACCCTCCTATACTACCACCTCTTACAATACTAGACAACACAGTATCAACAGTAGACAGTATCTCAAGACTTAAAGTGGATTCCTAACATCAAAAACATCATCAAAAAAAGCACAACAAAGAATGTCATTTCTGTGCCAACTCAGAAAGCTCAAACTGCCCAAGGAGCTGCTGATTCATTTCTACAGAGGAATTGTCTGTCATCAGCACCTCTATAACTGTCTAATTTGGCTCTGCAACCAAACAAGACAGATACAGACTTCAACAGATAATGAGAACTGCAAAAAAAACAATTGCTACCAACCTGCCTTCCATTTAGGACCTGTATATTGGATGAGTCAGATCCCTCACATTCTAGACATAAATTGTTTCAGCGTCTATCCTCAAAACAATGCTATAGGGCACTGCATATCAGAACAACTAGACAAAAGGACAGTTTTTTTTTCCCCAAATGCCATCACTCTGCTAAACAACTAATTCCCACAACACTGTCAAACTATTTACTAAGACTGTATTACTATTATTCTTCTCATCCTTCCTATTACCTATCTCCTCCCATTTATGACCATAACCATGTTGCTTGTATTTTACAATTTATATTGTTCTGTTTGTTTCCTAATATGATTTGATTGCTTATTAGTAACCTATGACTATCACTAAGTATTGTATCGCGTGATTCTTGTTGAATGTATTTTTTCCCTTTTTTCTTTTTTTCCTTTTTTGTACACTGAGAGCATTTGCACCAAAGACAAATTTCTTGTGTGTCCAATCATACTGGGCCAATAAAGGATTGGCCCAGTCTATTCTATTCTGTTCTGTTCTGTTCTGTTCTGTTCTGTTCTGTTCTGTTCTAATAGCTGTTCCATATGTACAGCTTTTCTGTATACATTTTTCTACTTATATGTGAATTCTTTTATTCTGGCTGATCAAAGTAAACTGAAAGAAGAGACAGTAAAAAAATTAGGAGGATTGTAATCTGAGGAATACATATTACAATTGTCAACTGACTTCTTTTATATCTGATAAATAGCTAAAGATAATATGTATTGTGATTTCATGGCCAGTACCAATAAATATGTATGAATTTGTAGATTTATTTTCTTAGGAAATAGAAATATCAAAGCACAAAGAAAATATACAAGTTGAAGAAAAAGTGTGGAAACTAATGTTTTTTGTGATAACCAGCAGAAATTCAATTGAATATAAAAGAGGGAATATAGTGTTAGGAAGCTGAAATTTTTCGACAAATTCAGTTCCTTATTGTTACAGGCCACTAGCCTAGACGAAATAAAACTTGTTAAATAAAAGCTGCAGAATGCAACCTAGAAAATAGAACAAACATAATAAAGCATATAAAGTGAAAAATGTACAATCATGCTTATGCTATTTTGCTGTCAAAATGTGTGATTTTATAAGCTGAGAAAACAAAGTTTGCAACAGTGAGAATTACCTTGGGTTCCTTACCTGCCAGTAAAAATTGAACATAAAAATTGCTAATTTATCTTCGAAAAGGCTTAAAAGGAATTAGTAGATCTCTAGATGTATCTAGATGGAAGTTATAATACAACAGAATGTGAGTAGGTGTTTCAATATTACTGTCTTTTCACATTTTACAAAATTTTCTATCAAGCTCTGCTTATTGTATAACTGATGAATTGTAATAATGTTAATATCTAGAGATTTTCTATGAAGATTTCCCTTGGCCGTTGAAATGCTAGATGACATTCCTCTTTATGTCGTACCCTTTTTTTTGGGGGGGGGGAGTGACGGTAACTATATTATGTCGATGTGAAGGGACATGATAAATAGATGATAAATAAATAGATGAGAGAGACAGACAGAGAGAGACAGAGACAGAGAGAGATGGAGAGACAGAGACGGGCAGAATTAGGTGTGCTAGATATTTTCTAACAGTAATTTAAACGTGATTACTCAAAGCCTCAGTTTGCTTAGTAGCATTTCTGCTCAACCCTGCATAAAAGAGCTATAAAATTCTGTAACTGAATTGATCAAAGATGCAAGGATGCTGCCAATAAAGATCAAGTGGTGTGAGAAAAATGAAGGTGAGAGAGCGGTAAAGTACAAAGATAAACTACATTTCAGGTTCACCATCAACAATTATATTACTTGCACTAGAAACACAAAATTTTATAGGCAACATTACACAGGTACAAAAATAGATCTAAATAACACTTAGCTATTGAATTCAATGGGACACATTTTCTTGGGTCTTGCAGACAGCCTTTCTTAAAGTTAGGTAGTTGTTCATTCCCTAGGGGTCATTTTTTAAAGGTGAACTACATTTCAAAGGCATACTATATATTTAAACAAACATCTTTCCTCTATTCCTTTGAAAAATGGCCACAAGAATCTCCTTTAGGAGATTCAGTCTTTATTAATTGCTTACTTAAGTTCCTTTTGGGTTGATCAATCTGAATCTCGTTTATTTAGCCAGATTTTAGATCTCAAACCTCAGTTTTTCTCCCAGCCAATTCCCTGGGTGATTATCTTACTGATAAAGCTTCCAATATATTTTTGTTCCCACTATCTGAGTTACAACTAGCACTTTTGAATTCTTTGCCTTCCTTCCAAAGCAAGACATTCTTCTCTACTTGTTAGCTAATGGAACAGAATCTCATCTTGGCAAAATGATTTACCTTTTACTTATTTATAAATAGGGTATTTCTCTTCCTTTATTTAAAATTTAGTCTTCAAGGCTGCCCTCAGCTCTTCTTAATCCCATTTTCAAGTTTGCCTTCTGCTTCTCTTCTTTCTTATGCAAGTGCATCTCTAAACTCACTACTCTGCAGCTTTTTATGTACTGTATGTCTTATTTAACTCTTCTATGATTATTTCCTGCATCTCTGATCTTTGTAAGCATTACTTTTCCTTCTACAGGCCTCATTCATAATGAAGAAAACATACATATTATGTGGTCACTAACATTCACTACTGCTGACTTGATGGCAGAAACATACACTGGTTAGGGAAATGATCAAAAAAGGCAACATACTGTCCTAAACATAAATTTACGGTGCATTTGGAAAGTATTCAGACCCCTTTCCCTTTTGTCAATTTTGTTATGCTGCAACCTGATTCTACATTGTTGAAATTCTTTTTTTCCCTCATTAATCTTCACTCAGTACCCCATAATGACAAAGTGAAAACTAAATTTTAGAAATGTCTGTAAATTTATTAAAAAGAAAAAAGAAACCTGAAATATCACATTGGCATAAGTATTCAGACCCTTCACTCAAAGGTTTGTTGAAAAACCTTTAGCAGCAATTACAGTCTTGAGTCTTTTTGGGTATGACATGATAACCTTGCACACCTGGATTGGGGGATTTTCTGCTATTCTACTTTTCAAATCTTCTCAAGATCAGTCAGGTTGGATAGCAACCATTAGTGGACAGCCATTTTTAGGTACCTCCACAGATGTTTGTATTTGTATTTGTATTTAATAGTTTGTCAAACATGTACAAGATAACAGGTATAAATATACACATGGATATGAATGAAGAAATGAAAACAAATAAATGGGAACAGTAGGACAGGGACAGTAGGCACACTGGTGCAGTTATGCACACCCCCTTTACAGACCTCTTAGGAATGGGGTGAGGTCCACGGTAGACAGTTTAAGGTTGAAGCTGTGAGGGTTAGAGTTTGTAACAATAGACTCAGGTAGAGCATTCCAGGCGTTGACCATTCTGTTGCTGAAGTCATATCTGCAGTCGAGTTTGGGGCGGTTTACCTTGAGTTTGTACCGATTGTTTGCCTGTGCATTATTGAGGCTGAAGAAGTCGTTGACAGGTAAGACGTTGTAGCAGATAATTTTGTGTACTGTGCTTAGATCATACTGCAGGTGGCGCAGTTCCAGATTGTCCAAACCCAAAATTTCAAGTGTGCTTGCATAGGGAATTCTATTGTGAATACAGGAGTGGAATACTCTTCTTGTGAAGTACCTCTGGACCCACTCAATTGTACTAATGTCCAATATACAGTGTGGATTCCAGGCAGATGAGCTGTATTTGAGAATTCGTCTGGCAAAGGTTTTGTATGCCCTAGTTAGCAATACAATGTTACCGGAGAAGAAGCTTCGCAAAATTAGGTTAACAACTCTTAACGCCTTTTTGGCAATGCTGTTTTAGTGGGTTCTGGGGCTTAGATTGTTTGAGATGAGTACTTCTAGGTCCTTGACAGAGTGTTGGTCGTCTACGAGGTCATTTCCATCCAACTTGTATTTTGTGTTTCTGATTTTTATTGCCAATGTGTAGGACAGAGCAATGTTCAATAGGATTCAAATCAGGGTCCTGACTGGGCCACTCTAGGACATTCACAGAGTTATCCCTAGGCAACTCCTGTGTTGTCTTGACTGTGTACTTAGCATCATTCTCATGTTGGAAAATGAACTTTCAGCCCACATTGGGGTCCTGAGCGCTGTGGAACAGGTTTTCTTTGAGGTATGCCAGTACTTTGCTCCATTCAGCTTTCCCTCGAAATGGACTAGTCCCCCAGTCCCTGCTGCTGAAAAAACACACCCCAGCAGAATCAGGCTGCAGCATAACAAAAATGACAGAAAAAGAATGGGTTTGAATTCTCTCTGAATGCATTAGTAATGTCAAGACAGCTTTGCATTTTATTTAGTTCAGCTGTTTTTCATATCATATGGCAGTATTTTTGAAACTATAGTTTTAAAATGATAAAGAGCTAATTTAACACATTGGAATAACATTTTAGGGCCATCATCCTCATCTATCTTTCTTTCTTTCTTTCTTTCTTTCTTTCTTTCTTTCTTTCTTCCTTCCTTCCTTCCTTCCTTCCTTCCTTCCTTCCTTCCTTCCTTTCTGTATTTATTTATTTATTTATTTATTTATTTATTTATTTATTTATTTATTTATTTATTTATTATTGCTTAAACACTTAAAATTGAAAATGATATCTAGATTATTTCTAGTGTGTGATTTATCATACATAATAATCAATCAATCCACTAACCATTTTCTTTAAAAAGACTATATGTGAGCAAAGCATAAGTTATTTTTAGTGATCTATGTGGTGTTTTTTTTAAAAAAAACTAATTCATTTTGCTATGAAGCATCTGACAAATATCATAAGGTTTCTTTGAAAATTATGTATATTTACAAAACATTTCACCTCTACAATACAACACATGCAAATAGTAATTCAATTTTCATAGTTTTCATTTTCCACTTTTCTTGTATAATGTGTGAAGGTCATTTTCAGGAATTTTTTATAACTGAATGTTGGTTTTGGAAGTAGAACTTAATGGAATTTTAATTCAGTTTAATAGTTCTCTGAATAATTATTACATATGTTTAAAACTCATGAAAACAAATGACCACTAGAAAGTAAGCCAATATGAAGCTATTTAACTGTTTAGCAAATTATTGTCTTTCACATTTTAGTATATGAGGCATAAGTTCTCATTTTTTCCAGATATGGTAAGTTCTGAGCTGTTGGTACTTCTCCTAAACTAGTGGTTTATAGGTTTATTATTTTACTGCTTTTCTCAGTTTCCCATTCCAGTAAATGTGGAGCAATTGTTGTTTTCCTTTGTTTTCCAACTGTGCAGCCATGGCTGTGTCCTTCATCACAGCTTGCTGAGAAAATGAAAGTTCAGTATTTCTTCTTCAAATGTTGAAAAGAAGCAGATTCCTTGTCCAGGAAGCACTGAATAATATTTAAAATTAGGCCTCTTGTTTGATTTGTGTTTAAAGTCTTTTAGTAAGCATATAAATAACTTAACCATGAATGCAATCATTTAATTCTTACTCTGTAAGAATGTTACCAACATGATTTTTTTTTTTAAAAAAAGTTACACCTATATTTGACTTCGCTTGTAATTTATTAACTGAGCTACTTTGAACAACTTTTGGAAAGAAGAAACAAAAAGAAGCGTGGTTTGGAATAGTTATTAATCTGGAATACAGGAAAGAAAAATAATAGATTTATGTTAATACATTGTTTTGACATTTCGAACTGTTCTACTGTGATATTTAAAAAGATTAGCCTAAGTGGGGAAAACAAGGTAGCAATTTGCTTTCCATTTAAACTATTATATTAAATAATATATTGTTAAGGTTTGGTTTATTGATGTGCCATTCTTCTGAGTCAATGGTTCATAGAGCTCAGACTATGAATTCTAACTCTGGCAGTCTTTCTTTTCTAACACTGCTAGGATAAAATTATATCAATCCATAAGTGACTCTTGGGGAAAATGTACTATACTATTTCTGTAAAGCAAGTAGGGATCTTTCTTTATCTTTTGTTCATCTTTTGTTAAGGGTTATTGTAAATCTGGGGACTTTCCTGAATCTGCTGCTATTTCTTTTTTTTTAATGCAGATTATTTTAACTAAATAAAGTTTTATTCTTCAATGATAAATTTTCTATTACAAACAGTAGGAAAAAGACTGCAGTATGCTTAAGGTCTTGTTTAATAATTCTTTATTTGCATCAAAATTGTGAAGCATTCCATTGTTTAAAACCTATATACATGCTTTTGTATTACAGTATTCCTTTTGGACCAGAAAGATTATTACTCACTGTTTCATTATCATCATTGTTGTCATCATCATCATCATCACAACAACAACAACAACAACAACAACAACAATAATAATAATAATAATAATAATAATAATAATAATAATAATAATAATAGAATATTGCTATTCAAATCATTAAAGAACATTTAGTCATTGATAGTAAGTAGGCACTGTTGAGATGTAGTTGTTCAATGTTTGGATTTTGTTTCATGAGTATAAGACAGTGATAGTATGACCATCCTGACACTCCTAGATCTCTCAGTGGCTTTTGATACCATTGAACATTGGATTCTTCTAGACCATCTTAGTTAGTTGGAGGGAACACACTGTCTTTTATGGTGGTTGCCCACTTTCTACTGATTTATTGATAGGGGATATAGGTTTAAGAAGTGCCTCAGGACTTGATTCTCTTCCCACTCTTAATTACTATTTACATGAAGCTCCTGGCTGAGATCATCGGTTGACATGATATTAAGGATCAACCATAAACTTAGGTTACTCACCTGTATATTTCTGTCCTGACCTATCCAAATTATGCTGTCAAGGTTCTTTCTAGAATCTGAGAATAAAGATGAATAGGCTTCAAATTAATCTAACAACACCAAGTGATTTATTGTTTTAGGCTTTCTCAGTCCCAGTTTTCAATATCTCACTCTGAATGCGTCTCCATTACTTCAGAGTTGGTTCACAATATTGGACTACCATATCTGAGCTATCCTTGACGAGCATTTGGAAGCTATAACTGGTCCAGTTTGGGATGCATTCATTTAATATCATTGTTTTGCAGGCTGTACTCATTCCCAGTTGGTTTCTGGATCAGGCAGTTTTAATTGCAATCATGGGTCATTTACAGTCACAAAGCTGAAATCATATGAATTCATGAATAAATGGAAATCCTTATTCGAGAGCATATTATTTCAAATAACAAATAAACTATTTTAGTCAATTAATGAAAGCATACCTAATCAATCCAAACTAATTAAATTTCCTTTCAGTTTAAAAACAAATCTGATTTCTACTGAACATACGCAATTTCTATAGCTAGTAGCAGCAGTGTTGAAAGTCAATTTACTTTATATATTTACATTACAAAGAATTCTAAAGCATTTCAGAAGATTGGCTCTTTGGCTAACTTCTCTTCTGCAAATAGAAGAATGGAACCTGCCTATCAAAATGCTGAGAGAGAGGAAGCATTTGCTAAGTATAGTATGGGGAGCATAGAACTGGCTATTGTTAACTTCCATGGAATATTTTAACAAAAATCTTCACTATCTTATTTAATGTCAAATACATAAAATCAGGGATTCTAGAAAAATTCATATCACTGAATAGATTTCTTTTTATTGAAATAGAGAAAGTTGCCTTTACGAGAAGCTTAGGCATTTGACAAGTGTACTTGTATAAATTGAGATCAATCTATTATTTCTATAGTGGGGCAAAGAAAATCTACAGTGAATTCTCTGACATATTAGTTTGTAGATGCTTTTAATGTTCAAACAGAAATTAGTACATTTTCTACCATTTAGTGATAATAAAACTAAATGGTTGAAAATTAGATTTTTATAAATCATTTTATACTAGAATGATGCTTCATATTGTTGCCTTTCTTATCTGGCATAGTTATTGCCATAATATTTGACATTATTTCAAAGTGAAAAAATCAATTGGTGAATGATATGATAAGAAATAAAAAAGGAAAATCATGGTTTGTATAGACTAACTAGAGCAATGTGCATGCCAAAAGGAGAGTAGCTTTCAAAGGAAAGATAATGTTGGGTGCAACTGGAATTTAAACAGATGGAATAACAAATCATAGCCCTTAGAATGTTGCATGTAAAGATCATAAGTAGCAGCACACTGGATGTGCTAAAGGAGACATAGTGGGCAATGACAATGTATTGACAGCTATAGGAAGTGTAACAAAGCAACTGTTTGGATGTGGTGTTTTTTTTAAAGAATTTAGATGTGAAACAAATTATTATAAAATATTGAAAATGCATTATTGATCCCATGCACTTAAGAATATAGCAGTAAAAGCAAGATGTCTCATTTTTAATTATTTTATTTAATTATTTCCCCATTTGATTATTTTAGATATATTTAAAGGATGTTCTGAATGCTACAAACAATAGACACTTTATAATTAATTAGCTCCACACTTCCATTTTTCATTTGTCAGTTGCTGATTATAAACTATCATTTTTAAAATCAGTATTCAAAATGTATTCTTTCATCAAGTGATGCAGAGATTATCTGCTTCAGCTATACTGACACCAGAAGGATAGGTTTCCTAGCTACCAATTACTAGGAGTGTGTATAAGATTTGGCTTAGTGCCCAGTGATTCAGAAAACATCCTGATTTGGTTTAGATTAAATCAAGGCTATTTGATTAGTCTCAGAGCCAAACACAAGATTAGATTCAAACACATAATATTTATGTCTATCCTCGAAAAGAATAAGAAATAGAAGAATTCCTCTCATTTTTAAATTTATTTTTTACCAGAATAAGAATATGAGTGTAGTCAAAACAGTTCCAATAGGATATCTATGTAGATATACACTCAACAAGAATTCATACACCAGAACAGAAGTAACAACAATAATAACTTTCTGCTAATGCATTATGCACAAATAAACTAAAATATTAATATGAAAAATAAGGTTTCGGTTAAAAAGAAAAACCTAATAGTACTAGTAATTGGTCTTAGGGTATTATTATGACTTTATAATAATATAATAATCAGCTTTATTATAATAATCAGCTAAACTGCTTCCTTTTGTTTTGTTTTCTTCTGGTGGTAGAGAAGCCAGTAGAATAAATGTGGAATTTTAGTGGTTATCCTGCTGGCTAGGTGAGAAATTAGTCTCATAAAAGTCCATAGAGAAAATCAAAGATTATGTTGAAATGGGGGAGGAGAAGTAAGGTAGAAGAAGTTCCCTGTTATTGTTAGATAGGGATAAGAAGGCCAATAAGAGAAATCGAAAATGTAATTTCATACTGTATGGGGAAAGGCAATGGTAAATTAAATTATGCCTGTATTTTATTAAGTAAACACAAACAGATAAGATGAAGTCATGATAATAAATATCTGCTCGCAATAAAATTCCTTGTTACCACCAGGCTTGAAATTTTAGGCCTAAATAACCTTGAACTATGCCGTCTATGTTCCGACCTAAGCTTAGTACACAAGATTATCTACCTTAACGTTCTACCTCTTAATGACTTCTTTAACTTCAACCGCAATAAACACAAGGGCTATCAATAGATACAAACTAAATGTAATTTGCTATAATCTTGATTGCAGAAAAATACAACTTCAGCAATAGAGTAGTAAATGTCTGGAACACTCTACCTGATCCTGTTGTTAGTTTCTCTAATCCCCATACCTTTTATCTTAAACTGTCTACCATGGACCTTACACGTTTCTTAAGAGGTCCCTAAGGGAGCGTGCATAAGTGAACCAGCGTGCCTACCATCCCTGTCCTATTGTCCCGATTTATATGTAATCATTTTATGTATTTATAACTATGTTTTGCCTATTTATATCCATTTATTTATGCCATTTTTCATATGTCCATGTCTATGTCTATACTGATACTTGTTTCCTTGTACTTGTTGACAAACAATTAAATAAATAAAATAAATAAATAAATAAATAAAGAATCTGACATGTTGGATAGCACTAAACATGCTATTAAATAGAAGAGTACTAATGGCAATAACTTCTATGACATAGCTGAAGGAAGGCTGAGCATCAAACAATTGAGGCCTTTGAACTATGGTGCTAGAGAGGACAGGAATGCCTGGAGGAAAGTTGTCCATAGGGTTCGTGAGGGGTCGGACACGACTACACAATTAACAACAACAATAAATTGTTATGTCAGGGTTCTGACCGATACCCTAATTAAATCATGGGCCTCGAGCTAAGCTTCAAAAGAAATCCAGTTATTTATTAGGCGCTTCATGTCAACACGTTCCAAGTGAAGCCAACTCTGACCCCATATAATTTACGTTCCAGCTCTGACCCTGTTTCCCCCTTCCCACCAAAGTGTGTCATCAGTCACATTCTCCAATGAAGCAATTTCATGGGTTGTAGAGATCACTCCCTTCTGGCCACTGTGGATAACCATGGAGATGGCCTTGACAGAGATATGGCTGGAATGTGTTTTGCCTCACCGCAGCTGCAGAGTTCACTTTCCCATCCCTTTTGCCTATGGCAACTCGAGAGCAGGCCAGGCATGCTTTGCGAGTTGACATGTTATTTTACTGACTATCAAGTTGATGCTAACACTTAGTGACCCATAGGTATATTTTCTTCAAGGCAATATATTTCCTACTTGATCTTTCAGATCTTCCAGTGTCATATCATCACCACTGTTATTGAATCCATCTACCTTTCTGCTAGTTATCCTCTTTTTGTATTTTTTCCATCTTTCCCAGAATTATGGATTTCTCGCGACTTGAAGACACATAATCAATATTACCTATAGATATAATTTTATAAGAAAGAAATGAGTGCTTTGTCCAATAGGGATTGAAGAATTGGGAGTGATAATTGCTACAGATCCTAATAATGTAATGCTAATTTCTACATGCATTTTATTGAGTGTAATTATTTAAGAATGGAAAATGAAAGCCCATATTGAAATGATGACAAAACCGTAGCAGATGACAAAGAAAAGTTAGAAATTGTGAACAGATTTCAGGAAAAGAGATATAGGAAACATTTTGTCCCACCTAAATATGCCTCCTTTGTCCTCAGAAGAACAATTGGCAAAGTTAGTGCAGTCCTAATTAAAAGAACTTCTAGAAAACATTTGTTTTATATTTTTTGTTAGCCATTTTCATCAGCTGTTGAAGCAAACTCTCTTGGGTAGCAGTTTAGCACCTTAATAATGATTAATTTCTCTAGAGTTAAGCATCTGTTTTAGATTGTAATAGCAATTTTATGAATAACTGAAGTCCAAATCATTAATAACTAAGGGTTGTCATATATTTTTTTAATCCTAGAGGTTCAATTTAGATATGTGGAAAATATTCAACTTTCAGGAATTCATTCAGTATTTAAAATCCCTGTTCATGAATAAAAGGAGAAAACCTAATAAAACCTTGTTGTGAAGACAGTATATAGATTTAAAGAGTAAGATATATTAAAGTTTGTTGTAAATTATTTTTTCATCAAACAAAAGAAGGAAGCAATCAGTGTTTATACTTGAAAAGCATTAGCATTATTTAATACCTAAAACCAGTGGTGAAATCCAATTTTTTTTACTATCGGTTCTGCGGGCGTGGCAGGGCAAGGATATTGCAAAATCCCCATTCCCACCCTACTCTGGGGCTAGCTAGAGGTGATATTTGCTGGTTCTCCGAACTACTCAAAATTTCTGCTACTGGTTCTCCAGAACCTGTCAGAACCTGCTGGATTTTACCCCTGCCTAAAACTATTCTTATTTCTTACATGCAAATCATAGCATAATGCTTGTTTTGAGCTAGAAATGCTCACATATACCTACAACCTACAGTTTACAAAACAAACATTCTCTTGGTTCGGAATATAACTTTACATTTGATTACATTTTTAATCAGTTTTTAAATGTATTCAAGAGGTAAACTTAAGATAGCTCTTGGTTAGTTGAGGGTAGACTTAAACTCCCAGCCCCAGTTCAACACATAAGGATTATGCCACCCTAATATGTTCCTTTAAGAGATTAAAATTTAACTTTGAATAGTTAACTTATTGAAATCTAAAAAAAAAAGTTAGCTCTACTTTTTCCCCCCAAAAAAGGTCTTCATGTATATATGTATGTATGTATGTATGTATACACACACATACCCATATAGTGTTTTTTCTATTATTAACAAAATTATAAAATATTTGGATTTCCATCCAAGTAGGTTAAATGTTCCATGGTCTTTCACAACAATTTCAAAGCCTACTTTGTTAGATCTTAGAATCTGTGGGAACAATTTTTATATAGCTATATATTTAACTTAAGTAGACACACTCTACTAATAGAAAAATAGAAGAGTAAACTTTTTGTATGACACCTACATATATTGTTGTGACAAAATAAATAAATAAATAAAAATAAAAATAAACATAGTGGGCTGAGCAAAAGCATTTGTCTTACATGTAAACAGGTTGTTCTGACCTCACTGGAAATGTTCTGATTATTTTAACCATTGAAAAATGCTTTAATTTTAAAACGACTCCATACTGAGTTTGAAGCAGGTGTTTTGACCTTTGAAACACTCCTGAATGATCAAAACAGGATCAGAAATCTATTACTGAATTCAAAATGGGGCATTTGAAATTTGAAATGCTTATTCTTGAGACAAAGTCTGATATGTTATTCCATTCAGTTTAGTGCCTCACACTCAAATGTCTTTGGCATCCATAGAGTAATTTTTTTTTTAAAAAATGCACTTTTTTTCAGAATTGGATAATAAAAAAACTATAAGATGAATAAGGATAGGAAATGACCCTACAAATTGATACAGGGCATCCAAGATTATACTTTGATCCTGATATATGATATCAGATGAACTTAACATAGTAATTATCTGTAATCCACTGAAGCACTTGGGAGACTGTTAATTTAATACCAAAGATTATGCTGAACTCAAAGTGAGACACATTGTCCCCCTCCCCATAATTATGGTTTAAGGCACCATCCATCAGAAATAAGCTGACTCAATAAAAGAAAAGATCAAATGCTGAGTACAATTACTCCTGTTCTCTATACATAATAGAGTGTAGGTGCTATTGCTTGGTTTAGTTTAAAGTGATCTGACCTTTTACTTCTTTTTCATACTTAAATACACACACATACACACATTCACATACACCTAAAGGTTTTGAAAAAGATAGCTCAATGTTAAGTTAAAATAGACAATGGCATCAAGTACTCATGTGAAACGTTTTCCAGAACTCTGTCTAGTCAGAAAGCAACAGGGAGATTTGCCACTGATTAATGAAAAAAAGAATTTATTATAGTCTAAAAACGTTTCCCATAAATCGCAACTACATTATGAGTCGTATTCATGCACTTGTATTAGAAAGATAAAATGACTGAATGGGGCTGTGTATTGTGATAAAATAAAAGCAAGCCATCCTATCACTTGTTATCTCCGTAAACTCAAGAGGATGGAGATGGAAATGCAATAAATAAGGATATTCTTTACCTTCAGAGTACTTTTTAATTTCAACTGATTTGAGTGTATGCACAGACAATAGAAAGATTTGGCCAAGCATATAAAATCATGGCAACTAGATATTAAATACATAAAACGTCCAAAGGGAAAAAATAGCAACCTTATCGAAATTAGTTTAATTCCCAGCTGAATAATGTCAGGATCAATTGGAAATTGTCTGCAGGAATCTCTTATTCTATAAAAATATGAATAAGGTGTAATATACAGTGACCAAATTTCACAAAATGTTTTCTCAATGCAGCATTTTAAAGCTCTTTGATCAAAGGAATTTTCCACATTTAAATACTACTGAACCAAAAAAGAACATGCAGACACACTTACGTCTTTCTGTGTGTGTCTTCCAATGTTTTGCAATAGCCAATCCTAATAGCTAATAATAATAAAAAAAAATTCTAAATGTCATTACATCAATGCCAGATTCCATTATTATATGAATTGCAAGTCTTCTTGATTGTATTAGTGTGGTTCAAAGCAGACTTCCAGCAACAGCAATGGCAGATTAAAGACCATTCACTGTCATGACTGCAGTGAAAAGAGGAATCTGTGAATGGATCCACTCCTCAGAACAAGATCAATTAGCGATCAAGGATCACTCACAGATTTGCTAGGAAGCATGCTTTTTCTGTGGTAGCCCCTGCCTTATGGAATATGTTTCCACCTGAAGTTCAGCAGGCTGTCACCCATTTTAGTCTTCCTAAAGTTATAAGGACCCGGTTTTTCGCCAAAGCCTTGGGAGATGATTGTTCCCAAATTAGAACTGATTGGCACCAGGCAGTGGTGGAATTCAATTTTTTTTACTACGGGTTCTGTGGGTGTGTCTTGGTGGGCATGGTGTGTCTTGATGGGCATGTCATACTGCAAAATCTCCATTCCCACCCCACTCCAGGGGAAGGATACTGCAAAATCCCCATTCCCTCCTCACTCCTGGGGGAAGGATATTGCAAAATCTTCATTTCCACCCCACTCTGGGGCCCAACAGAGGTGATATTTGCTGGTTCTCTAAACTACTCAGAATTTCCACTATTGGTTCTCCAGAACCTGTCAGAACTTGCTGAATAGCATCCCTGGCACCAGGCTTTTGTTATTGTTAATGTTTTATGTTTCATTAGTTGAATTCTTAAAAATAATTGTATATATCTTTTAATTTTTGATTGGGAGCTGCCCAGAGTTGGTTGAAAATTGGGTGGCTATATAAATGTTTTAAATAATACATAAATATCACCTTTGGTTCAATATTTCATTAGTCAGTTCAGATCAAAAGGTTTTGAGGGAAAAAATAACAAGAAAAATCTTCCAACAATATTCCATAATGGATTATGTTGTTGACTTACTGCCTGTATTTTCTAATGCATGAATATAGGCAAAATAATATAGACAAATTGATCTATCCAATCCTAGGGGAAAGCTTGGAATAATGACATAAACAAAATGTGAATACAACACACATTCTGAACTTAGATAGATATACTCCTTTCTATTTTATATTTCAGCTTGAAGGCAATATTGCTATGTTCTAACTAATTTTATCATGTAATCCTTATATGTGTATAACTTTATGGAATTCTGTCAGCAAAATGGTGAGTGTGTCAGTTAGGGGTCAGTTAGGGTTCAAATGGAAGGTGGTCTGCTTTAATATTTATCTATACTCTGCTGAATAGTATATTTGGGGGTGTTTATATGTGCGTCAATCTGTATCTGTATTTAACATATAAATACCAAGTAAATTAAAAACTACAGAATTCCATAAAGAACATTATACAGCTTTCAATTGGACAATTAGACAATCTCTGCTTAAAAAATGCATATAGCAATAGCACTTAGACTTATATACTGCTTCATAGTGCTTTACAGCCCTCTCTAAGTGGTTTACAGAGTCAGCATATTGCCCCCAACAATCTGGCTCCTCATTTTACTGACCTCGGAAGGATGGAAGGCTGAGTCAACCTTGAGCCTGGTGAGATTCGATCTGCCAAACTGTTGTGTTCCGCTGAAGAACACGTGACCAGTAACCAGCAGTTGATTGGTTAACCGCCGATGCTATAGCCGGCGGGAGAATTAAGGAGCTCCTATTGGCTGAGCTGTTGACAGCTCCAATATAAAAGGGCTGTCAGTTTAGAGCTTGCTCGCTTGCTCACCTCAGTTAATTGTTTGTAGTTAATAAAAGAACTGTTAATGGTTCTCCTGCGTTGCCTCACTTCTTGCTGTTGTTTTGCAAATACAACACTGGCGACGAGGTCAGGCAGCATGAAATTTCTATCATCAGAGGCTGCCTACTCTGGGGCTCCCGAGTGATAATTCCAGATGAGCTCCGTGGCCGGATCCTCAATGTCTTGCATGAAGGCCACCCAGGCATCGCCCACATGAAGGCGTTAGCCCGCAGTTACCATGCGGACTTACCTTTGCTCCTGGCATGTGATGCTTCACCCTATGGGATAGGAGCTGTCTTGAGCCACGTTCTACCAAATGGATCAGAAACTCCTGTTGCTTATTTTTCTAGGACTTTGTCTCCAGCAGAACGTAACTATGGACAGGTAGATAAGGAGGGTTTGGCAGCCGTGGCCGGGATCAAGCATTTTCATGATTACTTGTACGGCCATGCATTCACGCTTGTCACCGACCACAAGCCACTCTTGGGCATCCTGGCTGGGGATCGTCAAACCCCCCTCATCCTGTCACCAAGGATGACACGATGGGTTGGGTTCTTAGCGGCATATCAATACACCTTGGTCTACAGGCCAGGCAAGGCTATTGGGCACGCGGACGCATTGAGCCATTGCCCCCTTCCAATTCCTGCAGAGGACCCTGCCCCTGCCTCATCAGTCCTGTTTATCAACAACCAGGCTATTCCAGTGTCAGCATCAGATGTGGTGAAGTTCTCTTCCAAGGACCGTACCCTCTGCCAGGTGGTCGACTGGGTGAGGAGGGGGTGGCCCCTTGGGCAGTTGGCTTCCGAGTTTCAACCTTACAAAGTCAGGCAGCATGAAATTTCTATCATCAGAGGCTGCCTACTCTGGGGCTCCCGAGTGATAATTCCAGATGAGCTCCGTGGCCGGATCCTCAATGTCTTGCATGAAGGCCACCCAGGCATCGCCCGCATGAAGGCGTTAGCCCGCAGTTACCTATGGTGGCCAAGGCTAGATGGCGAAATCGCTGAGTGGGTGGCCGGGTGCCCAAGGTGCCAGATCCATAGAGCAGCTTCTCCAGCGGCAGTGGCCACTGAATAGGAGATGCCAAAAAGCCCCTGGGCCCGCGTCCACATAGATTTTGCCGGCCCCATCCAAGGTCACATGTTGTTGATTATCGTTGACGCTTACTCTAAGTGGGTCGAGGTTGTCTCAATGACCTCTACCACCTTAGAGGCACTGATCCATGCACTTAAGAGAGTTTTCGCCACTCATGGTTTGCCTGACGTTTTAGTGTCAGATAATGGGCCGCAGCTAACCTCAGCGGCCTTCCAAGCATACCTGGCAAAGCAGGGCATTTGCCACGCCACTATTGCTCCATTTCATCCTGCCTCGAATGGCCTGGCTGAAAGGACGGTCCGCTCAGCTAAAGAAGTCCTAGCTAAATTAGTTTCCGGAGATTGGCGAGACAAAATAGCGACCTACCTATTGGCACAACACACCACTCCATGCCCCACGACTAACCGCTGCCCGGCAGAACTGCTGATGGGCTGGCAATTGAGGACTGTGTTAGATTGTTTGCACCCTGAGTACTCGCCAGAGAAACCCCCTGATTCTACCGGTGGAGCCCACGCATTCCAAGTGGGGGATTGGGTGTATGCCCAGCATTTTGGGGGGGACCCGTGGTGGCTACCAGGTCAAATAGAAGAAGTGACCGGCCCCCGTTCATACCAGGTTCAGTTGGAAGATGGTCGCATGTGGCGGCGCCATGTGGATCAACTGCGCCGCCGCCACATGCCCCCATCCAATGTACCGAGCAACACAGATCTGGCCGCATCGAATCAGCCACCACCTGTACAAAGCAATGAGTCCCGTCCAGAAAACATGCCCAACCCTGATAGTCCACCCACAACTTCACCAGCTGTCGATTTACCTCAAAGGCCACATCAGGACCGGTCCAACGAGTTTCCATCCAGCATGGCTGAACAAGCCCCAGAAGTTCGTGAAGTTCCTGTGCGGGTCCCATCAACAGCACCTGGTATGGTTGTACTGCGCAGGTCGGAGCGAGCCAGAAGACGCCCAGCCTACTTGGCCGATTATGCTTGTGCAATCTGGGAAGGGAGGGGTGTTGTGTTCGGCTGGAGAACACGTGACCAGTAACCAGCAGTTGATTGGTTAACCGCCGATGCTATAGCCGGCGGGAGAATTAAGGAGCTCCTATTGGCTGAGCTGTTGACAGCTCCAATATAAAAGGGCTGTCAGTTTAGAGCTTGCTCGCTTGCTCACCTCAGTTAATTGTTTGTAGTTAATAAAAGAACTGTTAATGGTTCTCCTGCATTGCCTCAATTCTTGCTGTTGTTTTGCAAATACAACACAAACTGCTGGCAGCCAATGATCAGCAGAAATAGCATGCAGTACTGCACTCTAACCACTGTGCCACCAGCGCTCATAATACTTTATGAGAGCCAGTTGGTGTAGTTATTAAGCCAGAAGGCTAGAAACCAGGAGACTGAGTCAGTAATTCTTTCTCAACCCTGGGAAGAAAAACCATTTCTGAAAAATATCTGTGAGGACTAGTCCAGAGAGTCAGCCTCCAGGAGTCAACAATGAATCAATAATGCTAAAACATTTATATTTGTCAAACCAAGTAATATGAAAAAAACCATAGGCCAATAATTATGAATAGCCTTTTTCTTGCTACACAATATTTTCACTACAGGGTAAACTCAGGGAATTACAATGGAAAGCTGTTTCAGGCTACATGCCACTCACATAGAACACATGAGCTTATACTTATTGTTGACAATTTCTTCAGGATTTCATTTAGTGGCTCATGTTCACTCAAATTATAAATGTGTGTGTGTGTGTGTGTGTGTGTGTGTGTGTGTGTGTGTGTGTGTGTGTGTGTGTTTTCATGGGTATAGGTATGTAGGTCTTGGCATTTTCGGGTCTTTTCCCGTGTAAGGTTGAGAGTATCTTGGCGACATTTTGATGAGGTCTCACTCATCATCTTCAGGCTGGTGTTTTCGGCTTCGTGCTTCTGTGAGCAAAGGTTTGCTCACAGAAGCACGACGCAGAAAACACCAGCCTGAAGATGATGAGTGAGACCTGGACTGTTGGGAAAAATGGCTACCACTTTTAAAAACTGGGAAGTCTGTTTCATCTTGTTCTGCCCATAGTATGTGTATGCACTGTATGACCCATTGTTTTGCTAGCATATGGAATTAAGAATATTATACAATAGTTTAAACACTCTATTAAGATTTTAATTATCCTTACATTTACTTTGAATTTAATTCTGCTAAAAGTCAAAGGCCAGCAAACTCTTGATCTCTTTTGCTTAAAACTTCATTTGTCAGAAGATGGTTGAAGTCAATGATTGATCTACTATTCTAGACCTAATCTTGACCATTATTGGAATCCGTTGGAAAAAGGAAGGACATTGGTACATTTGGAAGAGTGTTTGTGTTATTTTTTAATGTGATATTCAGGAGAAGTGGAACTGAGAAAAAGCAAAATTTCAATATTGGATTGCAGAAGACTAGATTTTTATTAACTTCAAGCAGGTATGCTAGGTATAATGGCTAGAAATCCTGAAGGAGAAATGTGACTAACAAGAATGGGAATCCTATTAATGATTTACTAAAGGCATGATTGTAAACAATTCCTATGAGAAGAAAACATGAAGAAGAAATCTAAAAAAGCTACAAAGGTTACATGCAGAACTCTCTAAAATGCTAACAGGAAAACTAGACATGTATAGGGAGTAGAAAGAAAGACTCAAAACCAAAGGGAAATAGAAGGTAATGTCCAAGAGGTATATTACAAAGGTTAAAATGCAAATTGGGATTTGTGAAAGATTTTTTAAAAATCACCAAAAAGGGTTCTTTAGGCATGTTAGAAAAACATAGAACTATTAAAAAGAGAAAGTGATGAATTAGTAATGATGAAATGGTAGAACTTTTTCTATTTATTTATTTATTTATTTATTTATTTATTTATTTATTTATTTATTTATTTATTTACCGATCCCTCACATCCTGGACATAAATTGTTTCAACTCCTACCATCAAAACGACGCTATAGAGCATTGCACATCAGAACAACTAGACACAAGAACTGTTTTTTCCCGAAGGCCATCACTCTGCTAAGCAAATAATTCCCTCAACACTGTCAGAGTATTTACTAAATTTACACTACTATTAATCTCCTCATCATTTTCATCACCAATCTCTCTCCACTTATGACTGTATGACTGTTTTTTTTGTTTTTTTTTTACATTTATATCCCGCCCTTCTCCGAAGACTCAGGGCGGCTTACAGTGTATAAGGCAATAGTCTCATTCTATTTGTATATTTTTTACAAAGTCAACTTATTGCCCCCCCAACAATCTGGGTCCTCATTTTACCTACCTTATAAAAGATGGAAGGCTGAGTCAACCTTGGGCCGGGCTTGAACCTGCAGTAATTGCAGGCTACTGTGTTCTAATAACAGGCTTCTTAACAGCCTGAGCTATCCCGGCTGTAACTTTTTGTTGCTATCATTAAGGGTTAAATTGCAACCTATGACCATCATTTGGGTTGTAAATGTTGTACCTTTGATAAAGGTTTTTTTTTCTTTTATGTACACTGAGAGCATATGCACCAAAACAAATTACTTGTGTTTCCAATCACAGTTGGCCAATAAATTCTATTCTATTCTATTCTATTCTATTCTATTCTATTCTATTCTATTCTATTCTATTCTATTCTATTCTATTTTGTATGTCTTCTCTCACAAGAGAAATAAAGTATTAGCTGATCATTGTTAAATTATTGGATGAAAACAATAACTGTGATTTTAACTGTGAGCTTAAAACACACTTATTTAGGTGCGCAGGACTGGACTAGGTTTTTTAGATTTTTAAATTTTTGAAATTTTAAATTTTATATTGATTTTAATTGGTTTTGGTAATCAGGCTGGTTAGAATAAGTTTTTTATTTGTGTTTTAATCTGTATTTATATGTCCTTTTTATATGCCTGTTAACCGCCCTGAGTCCCTCGGGAGATAGGGCGGTATACAAATGTGATCAATAAATAAATAAATAAATAAATAAATTTATGATAAATAATTAGAGGATAAGAGAAAAGTTAGATAATATGAAATTAGACTGAAGTGTACAAAGCTAGCTGGATTATAAAGTATAAAGAAATCAGAAAAAAAATTAACAGAGCAATTGTCATATCTACCTTCAAAAAGGAAGATCTATAAAATGAAAGATCTCTCAGCTTGAAGTCTGAATTGGAGGAGCTTTGGGAATAGATTTTCAAACAATCATATTTGTGACTTCTTGGCTATGTATTCTTACTGTTAACAAGTCAGCATGGATACTTCTAATACCATAATTGTTTTAATATGTATATATGAGTATGGTTTCATTCATGTATTCATTCTTCCATGCTTAACTTATTAATTAATGAAATACATTTTATAACACTGGATTAAGTGAAGTGAATGTATTAAACAAGTCTGTGGAAGACAAACATATCTTTCCCATATGTTCCTGGAGATGAATATTTAATCCCTGTCATAGTTATAACCTGAAAAGACAGGTGAAAATATTAAATTCTCCATCAAGATCTTTCTATGGCAACAACCTGGACAGTTTCTATTGTTATAAATATGCCATACAGCAATATAAAACGATCAAATATAGTTGCTCTTTTTACTAGTTCATCATGAAAGGTGCTTTTATTTTCTCTGTAGTATATCACATTGATTTTGGGATGTTCTCAGACAGATGCATTTTTTTAATCGGAAGATCTCTCATCAAAATACTCAAGGTTAGATTTTCTATATCTAAATCAGTGTTGAAATCAGTCATGTTTATGGCTGCTTGCTTTCCTGACAATTATCTTTAAGAGCATCCAGAACATGATGACATTTTCATTGCACTTGAAGAAATGTAAAAATACAGATAAATCATAGCCAAATATTCATCATGAAAATATTATTTTATATTCTACAGATATAGAAATTAATAATGTTAAAGTATAAATACTATTAAAAAAATAAAGTTTATACTGCATAATAGATTTCAAAACTGTTTTACAACAGTTACAAAGAAAATCTTATACTTCCAATCAGATATATGGCAGGTGACCAAGGCCAACATAGAATGGATCCCACTTGATAAAGAGCATCCACAAAAGAGACCTAAAACAAGATGGATTGATGACATCAATAAGTATTGTGGGTCCAATTGCCAAAAGAAACCTTAGGACCATATTGGTTGGAAACATGAGGAAGAGGCCTTCATTCTGCAGTGGATAAACAATGGCTAAAATGATCATGATCATGATCATGATCATGATGATCATGATGATATACAGTAACATTAAATAAGCCTTGAAATATTAGAAACTGTGTCATGTTAACAGATAAATTTAATTAATTCTATACATACATACATTTGTTTACAAACATTTTATAAAATGCCCAGAATATCAACAGGCTCCAGCTACCAACCCTGGATGACATCTTTGCATCTCGCTGTTTGAGGAAGTTGCACAACATTCTCAGAGACTCTTCCCATCCTGCTTACAATCTTTTTGGACTGTTGCGTTCTGGCAGAAGATGCAGAACAATTAGAACTCAGACCACACATCTTCTGAATAATTTTTATCCCAGAGCTATAATTGCACTCAATAATGAACTAAAGGGCCACCATCAGTGAGCCGTTGGACAGCATTACTTGGTCTGTTGTGTGGATGTTTGGGTGGTTCAGGGGTGGAGAAATTGTGGTGGGTGGGGTATGTTTGGGGATATTTATGTGCATCCAGAACATGATGACATTTTCATTGCACTTGAAGAAGTATAAAATACAGATAAATCATAGCCAAAATATTCATCATGAAAATATTATTTTATATTCTACAGATATAGAAATTAATAATGTTAAAGTATAAATACTATTAAAAAAATAAAGTTTATACTGCATAATAGATTTCAAAACTGTTTTACAACAGTTACAAAGAAAATCTTATACATCCAATCAGATATATGGCAGGTGACCAAGGCCAACATAGAATGGATCCCACTTGATAAAGAGCATCCACAAAAGAGACCTAAAACAAGATGGATTGATGACATCAATAAGTATTGTGGGTCCAATTGCCAAAAGAAACCTTAGGACCATATTGGTTGGAAACATGAGGAAGAGGCCTTCATTCTGCAGTGGATAAACAATGGCTAAAATGATCATGATCATGATCATGATGATCATGATGATATACAGTAACATTAAATAAGCCTTGAAATATTAGAAACTGTGTCATGTTAACAGATAAATTTAATTAATTCTATACATACATACATTTGTTTACAAACATTTTATAAAATGCCCAGAATATCAACAGGCTCCAGCTACCAACCCTGGATGACATCTTTGCATCTCGCTGTTTGAGGAAGTTGCACAACATTCTCAGAGACTCTTCCCATCCTGCTTACAATCTTTTTGGACTGTTGCATTCTGGCAGAAGATGCAGAACAATTAGAACTCAGACCACACACCTTCTGAATAATTTTTATCCCAGAGCTATAATTGCACTCAATAATGAACTAAAGGGCCACCATCAGTGAGCCGTTGGACAGCATTACTTAGTCTGTTGTGTGGATGTTTGGGTGGTTCAGGGGTGGAGAAATTGTGGTGGGTGGGGTATGTTTGGGGATATTTATGTGTGTTGGGCCTGGTCTTTGGGTGTTATGTGAATTTTGTTGTATGGGTATACTGTGTATATATGTACAATGACAATAAAGTTATACTTAAAAGCCATTTTTGGAGCAATCAGTGAATAACTATTTCATGTTCATTCTATACTGCAGCTAAATAATTGAAGACAATATTAAATGACCATGCCTCATGCTAATATTTTGGTACATACTTCCATCATCACATGGCCAACTTTCCCATTTCTATTATCAATAACTTCACACAATTATTTTAAGATAGGCAATGTTCTATTCATTTGAGCTTGAGTGTAAGTAGAATTGTTAGCATAATCAGACTTGCTTAAATTGATACTTCTGCTTCTAATTAGATAAAACTCTGATTCTTACTGCTCAAACCATATCAGGAAAGATGGCATTCTGAATGCTGGGGACAAAGCCAAAATATGTATTCCTTAAAAAGGTAATCCATTTCCATTTGTTCCTTGCATCTTTATTGATCAAGATACAAGGTTTTTTTTAAGGGCTCTGGGCTTCTTAACATATAAACCCAGTATCCTGAAATTATAACTAAGTGATAAACTCCTAATTTGATTACTGTCTTCTCATTACAACTTTGTTTTATTAAAAACATGAATCTTTGTATATTTATTGTTCTCACCTGTCTACATATTTCCTGTTTTGAACTATTCATTTTTCATTTTGTGTACACTAAAGCATTTCCATTTTTATCTGCCAGCATGGGTGTTTGTGTGTTCTTTGTGTGTGTGTGTGTCTGTGTGTGTCTATATCTGTGTCTGTTTCTCTGTGTGCTTAAAAATGATTAGAAAAAAATACATCATTCTGTCATCTAGGTTTAATAGCTAGATATGAAACTGTCAACAATTTAGGCTGAGTTGGAAGTTGAAAAACTTCCTAGAAGAAGATAATGGCAAAATACTTCTGTATTTTATTAAAGTAGATTACAAGTGGTTGTGGAGTCACCAGGATCCACCTAAAATTGTGGAGTCACCAGACCCACCTAAAATTTCAAAGTTACCCTAGTGTGGTGTGTACAGGTGTTCTTTAATTGTATCTGATGAAAATAACAGAAACTGGCAGATTTCTCAGAATAGGCAGCATAAATTATATTTGAGTTTTTTCATATATATTCTTTTCTAGAAGTTACGTAGCTAATTTTTTTGACAGTAATATGTTTGTATTAGTTAGTTTGAAAAATACCATATTGCTTTTTAAGTATTATTTAAAAATTATATTAAATGTGTCTGTTTTATGTCAGTTGAGACAGTCTCTTACTTCTGCAAGAGAAAAAAAAAAGCATTTAAAACATTAAATTTGCTTTAAAGAAGAGGTAGCTGACTTCGGGTGGCTCCGCTGCCCTGATGGCGGTCTTTTTTTAGACCGCCAGCTCCACGATCTCGTAGAGCCGTCCAGAGAGTGGAGATCAGCTGTCTGGCGGCTTGAAATCTTCCCCTTGGGTAAAGAGGGGAAGGAGAGCATTTGGGCTGAAGTTGAGCCCCCTGGAAAGCCCCAGAAATGATTCTGGAAGCTTGAGGGTGAAGCTCCTTCAAAAGCCCAGAACAAGCTCCAGATCTGGAAGTGCCTCTGTTCCAATGAGCAGAGCTAAAGGCAGAGTCCACTCCTGCCATCAGTAGGGATCAATGACTGGAGTTTAAGGCAGGCGGAATGAAAACAGGAGTACAGGCATGTATGTATCAATTGAAACTCCCTAATTAGAAGATTTAGTTTGAAAAAATAGAGACGAAGGAAAGAAAATGGCATTTGTGGATTGAAAGCAAAACTTAAGGAAATGCCTGTTAGTTGTTGGTGTTGATGTTAATTGAAGAAATTATGTTAAAGGAATAAGGATTTGAATATATTTTTTTTTATAATTTAAGAGGAGAAGAAACAAGATTTTTTTCCTTTTTCCCCCCTTCCTTTTAAGTGGAAACTGTAAGTGAAGAAAGCGAAAGTTAAAAAGTTGTTTTTTAATATTGCTTTGCCTATAACTTTGCTACTTGCTGGATTTGATTTTTATATGGAGAAATAAAGTGGAACTGGGAAGATTTATAATTGATTTAATAAAAGATTTGACTTTGGTTGAATACAAAACAAAAGTAAAATGGCTTCTGTGAAAGTTTTTAAGGAAGCTGGAGCTTCGTTAGCCCAACTTTATAATTTACAAGACGAGTTGAAGGAATTTCTCAAGGTTCAAATGTTGGCTCGGGATAAAAAAATTAAAGAAATTGAGGACAAAATATTGCAAATTAAAGACGCTGTTGAAGCTGAGAATATATAAGAGAAGATCTGGTGACAGCAATTAAAGCTGTGGCTGAATTCATAACAAAATTGGAGGGAAAAGTGAAAGGGATTGATCAAGCTAATTTGAACTTAAAAAGTAAAATAGAAGAATTTCAAATCAAGGTGGAGGATATAAAGCAGTTGGATGATAGATTTGAAGAAATTAATCAAGTAAATTTGGATTTTAAAAACAAAATAGAGGAGCTCCAGATCAAGGCGGAAAGAGCGGAGGATGAATGGGTTTTATTGCAATATAGAGTTATGGAATATGCATTAAGAGTAAGAGGTTTGAAGGAATATAAACGAGAGGCTCTAAAGAAGATTTTTGCAGACAGCTGATAATGCAGCTGATAATGAGCTGCATTATCAGCTCACACAGCTGATAATGCAGAGCCCAGTGGATATTGAAATTCAAATTGAAAAAAATTATCGTGTTAATTAATGGGTAGCAAAGCAGAGGCATTTACCAAGAGATATAGTAATTTATTTTACATCTAGGAAGATTAGGAATGAAATTTTGCAATTTTGCATTTTTTCTTATAAAAATGGAATTGAAATATTGGGACAAAAGGTACTGGTATTGAAGGAAATTCCTTTTAAAATGTTAAGAAATAGAAAAGAATATACATTTTTGGTGGACCAGCTTAGAAATCTTCAGATACAGTATAGATGGTATGTACCAGCTGGAATAACAGTAAATTATAAGGGAGTGAAATATTGTCTTAATACAGTTTTTAAAGAAAAAAATTTCTATACTAAAGTATTGAAGGCTGGATGTTTACCACTGTTAGGAAGTAATAAGGAAGGAGAGGTGGGAATGGTTAAAGACTGGGTGGAAGTAAAGCGAACACAATTTGTAACTGAGACTTTAATGTTGGCAGCAGAATTACAGAAGGTTGTGGGGGAGGATCAAAGCAAGATTGTAACTATTAAGAATAGAGAGTAAGAAGTAAATTGTATGTTAAAAGAAGCATAAAATGTTTAGGGAATGAAGAAGAGAAAGGATTTTAGGAATATTAGTTTTAGGTATATTAACTGAATATAAGTTAAATGTTTAATACCTAAAATTTTGGGTATGTAACTGTAATAATGGTATTTGATGAAATATGTTGATAGTTTTGTAACATATAGTGGTAGGAATATAAGTAAGATTTTGAAAATGTTGGATTTATATGATTCAATGCAAGATTGTAATTATTAAGAGTAGAGAAATAAATAAATTGTATGTTAAATGGAATGCAAATGTATAAAGAATGAAGAAGAAAAATGATGCTACAAATATTATTTTTAAGTATGTTAATTGACTAAGGATAGTTTATTAAATGTTTGGTAATTTAAATGTTAGCTATGTAATTGTAGTAATGATATTTGACTGATGGAGCAACATCGAAAGATGGAACATTAATTGTGGCATTGATTGGTGAAGATTGGACAGTAAAAACTATGAAATCTGAAAAAATACATAGGTGGAGAAGATGGACTGTAATTTAAAATTGGACTGAAAGAAGAAATCTACGAAGGGAAGACTGTATTTGTATTGATGGAATTATATTTTCTTTCTTCATTTTTATGGCTAAGGGGAGTTAAAGTTTTAGAGAGGGGTGGGAGTCTATGTATGATTACTTTATTTTAGTTTGTGGTTGTTGGTTATAATATCCTGTATTTGCTCTGGGAAGTCCTGGGGGGGGAGGGAGGGGGGAGGGTTGGGGGATGAGGGTGAAAGATGGTATATGGATTGATTAAAAATGTACAGGTATGACGGAAGATATGTAACCAAAAAGCAAAAGAATTTGAAATGAAATTGGGGCTGCTCAAATACCACTTCAAACTGAACTGGTGGGAATAAGGGATTGGAAAAGGAGTGGAGGAGAGAGAGGGAGAAGGAAGTAGGATGGAAAGAAGAGAGAAGGATGGAAGAGGGGGAAATGGAGAGGAAGGGGAAGAAGGGAGGAGTGGGGAGAGAGGAGAGGAAGTAGAAAAGGGAAGGAGAGAGAGGATGGGTAAGTAGAAGAATGTAGAGAAGGGTAGAGGAGAAGGGAAGGTTAAGTTAAGGAAGGAAGTGGTAAACGAGCAGTCCCAAATAGGTAACAAATGAAAGTTAAAAGGTGATAGATAAATGACTGTACATTAAATATGATGATAGAAAATGAAAATAAAAACCTTTTTTTTGGGGGGGGGGAAGAAGAGGTAGCTATGCCTTAATACATTTCCTTGGAATCTATTCAGACATGTTCTTTTTTTACAGGAAAAAAAATAATAGATTTCAGTTTCCCTGAAATCACTGCAACTGAAAACAAAACAAAACAAAAACTACCTCACCAATGCCCAAGAAAATGGCATTTTTGGTTTAGGACTAAATGTACGTGTCTGTCTGTGTGTATAATTCTCCTCCCCCAAGCCTTTCTCATAGTGAGGCAGAGGAAATGTTTTCATGCACTAAAGTATATAAGATGTTTTCAGGGGATGTTGAGTAGGTGTGAATAAGATGCTGATAGTTTCATGTTATGTTACAGTGACTGGAATAGCTTTGGGAAAAATATGTATCGTTCTAAATCTGAATAAATATGATTCAGGGTAAACAAGTATTTTGATAGTGACCTGAATGGAAGTGTGGAAACGAAAAGAATAGAAAAAGTGGGTGGGCCATTTTAGAGCCCTAGGAAGGAATAAGAATTATCACAAAGAAAACAAAACAATATTTAACTCTAAAGGAAAAGGTAGTTAAAATAATAAAATACAAACTAAGGAGGAAAAAATGAAAACTTATATTTTATATTTATCAATAGTCACTGGTTTATCAATGCATTCACTTCTCTAATATATTATTATAAGATATTACAAAATCTCTGCTATAGTAACATATGTTGCTGTATCCGTTGATGGGTAGAAAATATTACTTTTTCCAAAACAAATAAATGTTTATTTATAAATAAATAAACATTTCTGATAACCATTTCTTCACAATGATTGAAATCTACTTAGAAAGGGATCTCTTTATTTCAAATGTATAGTTTAAACATTATATTCATATGTACATATGATAAAGAATGCATCTAAATCTGAAAGTATGATTTTTATAATGTAAACTAGGAAGACTTATACGGGTTGACAGGTTCTAAATATGGTATCATGTTTTTCAAGACTATAAATAAAATGTTGGAAAAGATAATACAGAATTAGTCCAATCCAGTATAAACTAATTATTTTACATAATGATGGTATGTGTTAAAATAGTGCTGTTAAAAATGAATGAAGGAGCCCATGGAGGAAAAAAAAATCATATACAAGAGGATGATTGACAGAAAAATGAGAAAAATTATAAAGAAAAACATAGTTGCAATAAAGTGTGGTGTGAATTTATGTATGTACATATTGGTCTTCAGATAATCACTGTAAAATGTACAACTGACTGAAAAATGTATTTGATTTGTTAATTTAGAAGTGAATTATACGTTTGAATTAGGAGCTTTTTTATGTCAATTGATTTGAATTTGAGTAGTTTAATGCAGCTAGAGAAATATATATGTTGGAAGTAAAGTCCATATGAGAACAAATCAAATTCTTATAAATAATTTAAAACTGAGCATTAGTTAAAGTTTTAGGAACAAATGCATAAAGTATGCATAGGGTGAATTCAGAAGTATTTTTTGAGTTTGTCAAAGTGTGTGTATTTTCTGATGTATTGTTGTTGACTGAGAAACTGGTGATTTGCAATAATTGCTAGTTAGCAGCATTATACAATAAGAAGCATGGATCTTAAAATTAATGTATCAAAGTCCAAGATAATTGTGTCTGACAGGGAAAATGATGTGAGTAATTCAAGTTACTTATTACTAGCAAAAGACCAAAAAAAGTGGATATCACTGAGTCCTAACAATGGGAAAATAGGAAAAGAAATATTAAAAGCCAAATAGTATTTTTTAAAAAGGTAGGATAATATATGATCTGTTGGAAGTCAGTATTTACATGGAGGCTATATTACATAAATAAGAGCCAGCTTGGTGTAGTGCTTAAAGGTAATGGGTTAGAAACCAGGAGACCATGAGTTCTAGACCTGTTTTAGACACAAAACCAGCTAGGTGACTTTGGACCAGTCACTTTCTCTCAAGTATAGTAAGGAGACAACGATAGATCACTTCTAAAATCTTGCAAAGGAATGAGTCCACATGGTTAAAAACTAACTCAAGGAGTCAAAAACAAACTCAAAGTCACTAAATAAATAAATAATAAATTTTTAAAACACCATACATAAAGAAAAAAGAACAATATATAGTATTAAAAATAAAAAATCAGAATTAAAAAGTCATTCCAATGTAGATAATACCTATCATTTTTTCAGCTAAGATATAGAAATGAAATACATATTCTTCTGAGAAATAAAAACTGAATCATTAATAATCTCCCCCCACTTCAAAGGACTGGAAAAAAAATAGAATCCTATTAAATATAATGAGATATTTAACCATGTATCTTAAAATAAATACCAAGGGAAATAAACACAAGAAATATTTATCAGCGAGCTTAGATAACCATATCCCAATATTATTTTTTTTCCATTAATACTAAAATCCCACAATGAATGTAAGCTAAAATTCTGTTCTGTATTGTAATGTAGCTTTATATTATATTTCAAAATGGAACTTTGATCTTTTACAATTTTTTTTGTCAAGACAAAAATAAAATGATGAGTAACCTGAGACCAATTTCAAATGAATAAACTGCAAGCACAAAACCATAGATAATCTTTATAAGTATTTGTATATATTTACATACATATTTTGAAATCTTACATAGGTTTAAGATTTCATCTTTGCAGTTGAACATTCATGTTTGTGGTTGAACATTCATCCATGGTTAACTAACTGAAATATATTTTCCAGGAGACATAGTTTATAATGATTTGATAAAAAGTGGTTACTCTCCAAAGTCATTGCAAAAGCTGTGTTTTCCTGTTTTTGTTTCTTCTGAGTCTATGAAAGGGAAAAAAACACTTCAATATATGCAATAGTTGACTCTATGTGGTTAACAATTAGGAAACCTTACTCAGTTCCACCCTTTTCTGATCTTCTTTCATCATCAATTCATCTGACTCTAAGGTCCAAATGTAAAACAGAGACAGAAATGGAGCTTTTAAGGAATTTCCATTTCATGTCTAGGATTTTGTCTCTGTCTTAGAACTGCTAGCAGGTAATGATTTGGCAAGAGTTCAAAAATAAAGTTGATAACAAGAAACTGAATTTGGGGTGAAATTAGATTCCTCTTTATTGAGCATGGGATGAAAATAGGACAATTGTATATTCAATAACCAGTGATTGGTTCAAAATTGGGAAAGGAGTCCGGCAAAGCTGTATACTATTGCCCTGCCTATTTAACTTATATGCAGAGCACATCATGAGAAAGGTGGGGCTGGAGGAATCAAAAGTTGGAATTAAGATTGCTGGGAGAAATATCAACAACCTCAAATATGCAGATGATACCTGTTGTGACCCAGGTTCCTGGACCCGGACTCCTGGACTCGGATGATTCAGAAAGTGAGGGAGAAGACCTGGCAAGCCCTGCTTCTCTTGGGCCCTCTCCCTCCCTGGCACCCACTCAAAGAGAGGAGGAGGGGCCGGCAAGGCCTGATTCTCTCGAGCCTTCTTCTGATTTGGCAACGCCCCAAGAACAGTTTTGGAGTGATGCAAGACTGTGCAGACGTGATCGGCACGCGCAGCAGAAAGAGCGTTGGGATAAAGCCAAGGAATGGTGGTCATGCAGTGACATCTGCAGAGACTATAAATAGGAGGCGGGACTTCCTGGTTTTTTGTCTTGGACAAAGCAATGAATTTGCGCGGGCAAACTGTATCAGTGGAGGGAAGAATATATTCGTGAGTAATTCTGGCCTTATCTATAATTTCCTCGTTATCTCCAGAAACTTGGCAGGCCCGTGGGTAGACGTGGCCAGGACATTTATCTATGTAAATAAAGTAGAAGAGGAGGCCTTTGACTGACTCTTTATTGGGAGTATTGGGGGAGGGAAACAGAACAATACCACTCGAATGGCAGGAAGTGAAGAGGAACTAAAAAGCCTCTTGATGCAGATGAAGGAGGAGAGTGCAAAAGTTGGCTTGAAACTCAACATTAAGAAAACTAAGATCATGGCATCCAGCCCTCTCAATTCCTGGCAGATAGATGGGGAAGAAATGGAGGTAGTGACAGATTTTATTTTCCTGAGCTCCAAGATCACCGCAGATGGGACTGCAGCCAAGAAATTAAAAGATGCTTGCTTCTGGGGAGGAAAGCTATGGCAAATCTAGACAGCGTACTAAAAAGCAGAGACATCACCCTGTCAACAAAAGTGTGTATAGTCAAGGCTATGGTTTTCCCAGTTGCAATGTATGGCTGTGAAAGTTGGACTATAAGAAAGGCTGAGCACCAAAAAATTGAGGCCTTTGAACTCTGGTGCTGGAGAAGACTCCTGCGAGTCCCTTGGACTGCAAGGCGAACAAACAAGTCAGTCCTAGAGGAGATCAACCCTGACTGCTCTTTAGAAAGCCAGATCCTGAAGATGAAACTGAAATACTTTGGCCACTAATGAGAAGGAAGGACTCATTGGAGAAGAGCCTAATGCTGGGAAAGATTGAGGGCAAAAGAAGATGGGGACGACAGAGAATGAGGTGGCTAGATGGAGTCACTGAAGCAGTAGGCGTGAGCTTAAATGGACTCCAGAGAATGGTAGAGGATAGGAAGGCCTGGAGGAACGTTGTCCATGGTGTCACAATGGGTTGGACACGACTTCGCAACTAACAACAACAACATATTCAATAAATTTGACCATATAGGAAGAGAGGCAAGAGATCATCATTCTTAGTAGTTTGTATCTGAATTTCTGCATACATACTTTTTAATAAATATAGTAAAAGCTAATACAAACTAAACTAAAAGAAAAAAATAAATGTTAAGAAAAAAGAAAAGGAAAAGAGAAGCAGAAGAGAAAACAAAATAGGAACAAAGAAATGGTTTCCAACCTTCATCACACTGAGAATAAGCTAATAAGCTAATATAAGCTAATAAACTAATAAGCTTATTAAGCTAATAAACTAATAAGCTAATAAGCTAATATAAGCTTTCACCATCTTCCACCCTACAAGTTACAAATAAATTCTTCTCCACATAATCTCTCCACACCTACATAATCCAGAAATCATCATCTTTTTGTTCTTGGTTCAGCAAAAAGTCCAACAAAAAGAGGCAAGAGATCATTCTTCTTCTTCTTCTTCTTCTTCTTCTTCTTCTTCTTCTTCTTCTTCTTCTTCTTCTTCTTCTTCTTCTTCTTCTTCTTCTTCTTCTTCTTCTTCTTCTTCCTCCTCCTCCTCCTCCTCCTCCTCCTCCTCCTCCTCCTTCTCCTTCTTCTTCTTCTTCTTCTTCTTCTTATTATTATTATTATCTTATTATTATTATTATTATTATTGACATCAAACAAACATTATCCCTGATTAAATAGTCCAACTTTATCAAACTGGGGGCCCATGGGCTGGATGCTTCACACACAGGCCATGCCCACCCCAGCTTTGCGAATGGGGAAAAAAATCACAAAATGTCATGTGAGTTTGACACCTGTGCTTTAAATCATTCCTGTGGCATCACAGAAGTTGATCTTTTATCCTCTTTGGCTCTTAAAAGGAGTCTTCAAAGTTTTCCCCAGGATTTCTTGTCACATCTGTTCCATATCAAGATCCTTGATTTTTTTACGACTTTTGAATTCCCATTTTGCTAATCTTGATTTTGTTATCTTCCATGTCTCCAAATTCTATAATGTCTATGTCAGGTAAAAAAAAATAAACCTTTTCTCATCTTGTAAAAGTTTATCCATTGAAATGTATATCCTTTCTGAAATAATAGTTATTAATATTTCAGTCCATGTTTCAAAAAAACTCTTTAACATAAAAATAGTTAGAGCAAGCTTAGCCATTTTAACTCTTTTCTGCCTGGTTCAGTAGCTCCTTAGTGTCATTAGCCACCTTCATTAAGCCTCAGTTCTTAATATAAGTTTAGTTCCATTTCAATCATTTTCCATGAGTACATTATTTAATTATAAATTTATTTTTCAAATGTTTCAGCAAAAGTTATAGAGAGAGAAATTTCTTCATAATAGTGGTACTTTTAAAAAGGGTATATAGTAGAACTTTGGTGCAGAATTCTATTGGAGGAATTATTGAGTCTGTCATTTGCACCTCTATAACTGTCTGGTTCGGTTCTGCAACCCAACAAGAAAAACACAGACTTCAGAGGATAATTAGAACTGCAGAAAAAATAATTGCTACCAACTTGCCTTCCATTGAGGACCTGTATACTGCACGAATCAAGAAGAGGGCCGTGAAAATATTTGCAGATCCCTTGCATCCTGGACATAAACTGTTTCAACTCCTACCCTCAAAACGACGCTATAGAGCACTGCACACCAGAACAACTAGACACAAGAACAGTTTTTTCCCGAAGGCCATCACTCTGCTAAACAAATAATTCCCTCAACACTGTCAGACTATTTACTGAATCTGCACTACTATTAATCGTTTCATAGTTCCCATCACCAATCTCCTTCCACTTATGACTGTATGACTATAACTTGTTGCTGGCAATCCTTATGATTTATATTGATATATTGATCATCAATTGTGTTGTAAATGTTGTACCTTGATGAACGTATCTTTTCTTTTATGTACACTGAGAGCATATGCACCAAGACAAATTCCTTGTGTGTCCAATCACACTTGGCCAATAAAATTCTATTCTATTCTATTCTATTCTATTGGTATTTTGCCAATTGTATTTTTTAAATTCTTAGGTCTCTGTTTAAAATATCTTACATTCAAAGAAGGCAAAACCCACCAGGTGTCAAATTAAGCCCACTGTTGTAAGGTCCCTAATATTCATACATTTCCAAATGCTATGAGAAAGTATGTTTACTTTGTGAGAAGCTGCCATACAGAGCACTTGTGGGCAATGTCTTGTGCTCCACATCTCTGGATAAATTTGTCAAACTAATATTTTATCTGCACAGCGATTGCCATCTCTATTTGTTCATAGAGACATATTCAATCAGCCATAACTAGAAGCCACCCAAGTTTTTTTTTCCTGTAGTTCTACTTTTTAAAATGATATATAGTATAAATTTTGTGTAGAATTCTGTGCATTAGGCAGCAATATATGACAAGCTTAGTAAAAAATATAGATGACAGTACATCAGGATTTCTTGAAAAGAAAAAACAGTCTGCATATAGATTGTCCACATGTCATTACTATTCATATCTTCTTACATCCATATTTTCCTCATGTCCTTGATTTTAGTTGTTGAATTTATCTATAGCAGGGGATAGACTTAGATGCCGAAGAAAAATCCAATGAATGAGGGAGATAACAGAAAACTCCATGTCTGATTAATATATCAGTGGGAGACTACTGGGAAATCCCAGGTTTGTAACCTAGAACTGGAAATAACAACAAAAAATCTTAGGAAAAGGTAATGGCCTAATGTTACAAAAATAAACACAATATGAATGTTAGTGTCATAAATGGATACCTTCAGACAGCTGGAGACAAGTACATTGAAGTAGGATTTGTATCTCTGTACCTCAACATTATCAGAACTTTCTGTTATCATCAGGATTCAAGTTCTACCTTTACCTTTTTTTAAAAGCTGAGATTTCATTTTCTTTCTTTTTTTTTTTAGAAGAGTTCAGTTTTAGCAGAATGAATATTAGAGTAAGGATAGTATTACATTGAATGTATTTTCCCATCTAGAGCTTTTGTTTCTTTTTCCTGGGGCTTTAATTCATTTTAGATCAAAGTGTAATTTAAGGAGAGGTTTTGCTAGGTTATATCCCTAGCCTAACTAACACCTGAAGCCCTGGTTTAGGACTGCAATATACCTCTCAACATGGTTTGCCAATAAATAGTAGTAAGAATGATTATAAAAAAATAGCAGAAGTGGGAGCAAACACACAATAAATTCCATCCTTCTTCCCTTTGTAATGTTCTAATTTGGGATTGTGCCAAATGTCCTGTCAATAAGGCATATTATTGCTAACTAGAAAAATTGGCTCCAAGGCTTGAAGGTTTCATTTATCCTGTATGAGACCTATCGGATGTTAATTATATATTTAAGTCTATTTTTTTTAAAAAACCCAGAATGATGGAGGTATGAAGCCTTTCTCAATGTATTTAGATTTCTCATAATGCAAACGATTTGCCATAGTTTCAGCAATTAACCTTGTAGTCAGACAGATTCAGGAAACTAAAATGAAGAGGTGGGTAAGAAAGTATAAAACATGTAAATAAAATATTATATTATATTAAGGTACTTATCTGAATCTTTAGTTTTCAGTACTGTTTTACAATATTGTATATAAACACTTATCTATTCTAACTACAGCAAAGTGAAAAATAATTGACACAGCCACTAATTTTCACTGTAATTTATATCCAAAGGTATAGATTTATTGTATATATAAACAGTACAGCCATATACACTCTTTTAAAAAGACTTAATTGACTCGAATACATTTTCTATGTATATAGGTATAGAATTGCAATCATAGGGCTTTTCCACATTGCGGCCTTCCATTGCTTCTCTCCAGGGATAAAGTGGTCCAAAATGTAGTTGATTTAAGAAATCCTTTCTTGCTTTGGAAGTAGTGGTGACAATGTTATGTCCATATAATATCAATTAAAACCCACACTGTAGGAATTTTCTGCTTTTTATACCCCTGGGCCAGTAAACAAAATGACAATTTAACCTTTTTTTTCCTGTTCTTGGACTACAAGGTGAAAGTGACAGAATTCTCATCAATTTCATCTGGTCAAAAACAAAAACTGCTGTATCACTTTTCTATCGGTTAATTTTTGAATAGGGGATAGGTGAGTTGTAGAAACCCAACTTCTCATCATTCCACTGGGAAAAAAAAATGGACTATCCAGAAGGGAAGCCTCATTCTGCCACAAGTCACAGGAGCTGAATGAAACTAAAAAGCTTTGCTGAAGAATTTAAATGCAGCATGCTAAACAAATATCCAGTTGGAATCAGCACATAAGAGATAGTACAAAGCCAAAAACATGGCTATAGATTGCACATGAGTTGAGATCTCATGTCTTCCTACCTTCGAGAAATAGTGGCTGCTTCATCTGCTCAGAGACTGTGATATTAGTCATATTATTTTACATTTGCTGTTAAATTAGCTTCTGTATTTGCCACCATCCTATGGTGCTTCTAAATGACTATTCACAGTGAATTGAGATATTTCAGAAGTTTACTACATTTTCTTTATATCTATTGGCTTGGTTTCCATTTCTATAAATTCCCATTTAGCCTTTCAGTTTTGAGGTTCTTTCCCTTTCTTGAAATGGTATTAAACTATAACAAAATCTTGTGAATCTGAATGCTTTCCCCCTCACTCCTTTTATTTTTATGTCAACCAGGAAAGGGCTTGTCAGAGATGTTCGCTCAAGTTATTTCCTTGGCCTAGACCTAAGTCCTGCTTCTCTGTCCATGTCCTTGGTAGTTCTTTTTCTCCTGTCCTGCAAAGCCATCCCTTTGCTCTTTACATGATGTGGTTCAACAGTCTGTCAATAGGTTCAGAGTGAAGCTGCCAGGCAAGACTCACTTCTTCAGCAAAACATTGACTCCAAAGTGTCATAGGAAACAGTTGAAACCTATTATTTATGCCAAATAACATGTTACAGAAGTATTTCCTGAAAGGGTTCCAAAGTTCTGCACCTGTCACAATTACTACTTTCTTATTTTGTATCTATAAACAATTGCATAAAAATAGTAAGTATGGATTCAATTTTGCCTAAAGGTGTGCTTAATTTTTCCAGCATGTAGATGTTGTGTCAGGTTCGGTTCATTGTGTCAGGTTCACCGCCCTGAGTCCTTCGGGAGAAGGGCGGTATAAAAATCTAAATAATAAATAATAAATAAATTTATGGACTCATTGAAATATAATTTGACTAAAAATGCCTACATTTTTGCATGTAAATATATACTACCACAATATGCCTTTTCAAAATCCAGGTAAGCCTGTCAGTTTCTGAATTCTTATAAAAACACAAGCAATCACTGAGGCTTAAGATGGGGATTAAAACTAGGAACTAAGATAGGTTTCTTCTATATAGGTGCAGGTAATGAATGGCCAATGCCAGGGAACAAAAAGTTCATGTAATCTCCTCCATTCTGGTTTCATGTTGTACATAAATTGCTATATTCATAAATGAGTATAATATTCCAAGTACTACAAACATAAGTGAGTGTTACACTGGAGACCAATCAGATAAAGAATATGTTATATATCATATTATATTTTAATCATTTGTTTACTGTGCAAATATAGAGGAACATTTATATTTGCATACAGGAACATTGGAACATTTCAAATGAACAGATTTTTGATTCATGTTGTTGTTGTTGTTGTTGTTAGTTGCGAAGTCGTGTCCGACCCATCGCACTGAAGATAATTTATGTATTACAAAAAACCCTATTTACCCCATTTTCTCTGAGTTTTAGCAATCACAAAGTGGGTTTTTGACAATCTAGCCTGCAAATCAATTGAAACTCTGGTTGATTTATTTATTTTTCTTCCATTCAATCATATCCAGTTCTCAAGGGCTGACTGGACAAGGCCCTGCAGTTTACTTGGCAAGACTTTTTTCAGAAGTAGTTTGCCATTGCTTCCTTCCTAAGGCTGAGAGAAAGTGACTGAGCCCTAGGTCATCCAGCTGCCTTTGTGCTTAAAGTAGGATTAGAACTTACAGTCTCTCAATTTCTAGTCTTAACCATTACACAAAACTGTCTCTCAGAGGTGATTTTCAATGTGCAGGATAAACTGAATTTTGTATTTTATCTTTTACATGAGAGCAGGAAAATGAGCTTTTCCGAATGCGATTTCATATGTGAGCCTGTTGCTGAGTAAACAGAAAGCAATCACTGGGATTAAATGAAATCCTTAGCATTATATTTAACGATTTATTGAAAACAAGCCTTACCCTATGAAGTTGTATTACAGACAAGAATGTGCTTAATAAATCTTAATTGTTACTGAGGTTTGGCAATGTTAAGTGACTAATATGGCCAATAATTTTTGACTTTTTTTCGGGTTTAGTTTAGCTGAATAGCCAAAGACCAATTTCATGTATTACTGAATGTATATTGTCAGTATTGAATGCTAATTAATTTCTTCAATAATTAAAAAAAAAACCTGGAATTAAAATTAGAGGTTCTTTTCCTTTCTTGAAAAAAAAAAGATTTTGGTCCCCTTTGCTTTCAGATATGCTGGAATTCTAATGGATTCATTTAGAATTAAGTTATAATAACTCTAAATTTTATTAAAGGTGTGTTAATAGAAGTGTGAGAGAGCCCTACATGTCAAAAGATTCATGAAAATTTCATGGTATGTCTTCAAACTCCAAAGAGCTTTTGACTAAAATGGATTATTTTATAGCACATGGATCTTTTAAAGAAAATAAAAGTACAAAAAGTAATAACAGATGAACACACACATAGCAAATAAGCATATCATTTATTGTAAAAATGGCAACTATTTGTCTATCTAAGATGGAAAAAAACTTTGGATATATATTTACTACTATGAAATGTAGTTTCAGCCACGTATTAGGTTTCCATAAAGTTATATACATTTTGGATATTAAGTACATATATCCAAGAGGCAGATACTTTCCTTGGAAATCTGTAAAAATATCAAAAGAAGTTGCTACAATACAATAATTTGCACTCAGTCTTTATGTATAGAATATGACCTAGAGGTGAGACACTCAGAAATATTTTCAGATTAAAACCAACTCTTCAGATCCTGAGTTCAATGACCTTAGATAGAAGTGGACTTTTTTTGTGCATATGTATATCTGAATGAGGTGCAAACTTAAATTCAATGTACATTAAATGGAAGGAGATACTTAAATATCCATGCCTGGGCTTTATATCTAAGTTTTGTTCAGATTTTTGCATTAATGTATTCAAGAGACTTAAGTATAATACCTAGGCTTAGCTGTGTCTATTAGGTAGTTGGTACATTATGGTTACTTTCTTACACCCAATCTCTTTAATGATGTGGAAAGAAATCAGTCATTCGTTAGAGAATTCCTAGTGTTTTATGTACAAGTTCTTATGAATGCTTCCAGAACAAGTTTTTCGCTATTTTAAGTGATGCTAACAAGTCATATATCTGACAGCTTCAAGAATATAATCCTTCTTTGATTGCTACAGCGGCAAAATGGTTAAACTGAAGAGTGAGGAAATATAACATGTATCAGCTCAAACAAGCTAGTATATCATAAGCTAAGGCACCTCTCATCTCTCATCTTTCAGGCTCACATACTTCTAATTTATTGTTATACATTCTGAGCAAAGATATTGAAAATCCACTCCAATTTAATATCAAGTTATACAGTTCAGACCAGTTTGATCTGATAATAGATGTATGCACAGTATGGGAATTTTCATAGATGTAGTCTCCCCCACCACCAGTGTGGTATTATTTGAGAAGAAGAATCATATATATATATAAAGAGAGAGAGAGAGAGAGGGAGGGAGGGAGGGAGGGAGGGAGGGAGGGAGGGAGGGAGGGAGAGAAATAGGGATAGCTGCTTGGTCTGCATTTTTAAGTGAACAAAACTGTTTTGCATACTAGACATATATACGGTTTGGAATACCTTAGCCATTATATTTGTATATTTTTCTGTCAATGGGCTTCAATTCTTGGTGCAGCATTTGTTGGCTCAGCTACATCCTATGATTCTGTCTTCAAGGTAGTCAGTGTTGTAGTCCCTCAGCAGCCCGCAGACCTGGCAGCAGAGTTGGACAGTGAGGAGGCTGGAGAGGACAATGGGCCAGTCCTGGAGTCAGGGGAAAGCCCAGACAAGGGCTCTGCATCGGCGGCAGAGATGGGGCCAGGGCCATCTGGGAGTGATGCACAGACTCCCGAGCCTCCAGAGGTGGACAAGAGAGAGGCAGAGGAACAGGAGGAACCTGTTCCTAGTGCCTGCATGAGAAGAGCTGCCAGAAGGCAAGAGCAACTAAAGCAAAAAGGATGACTTGGGAATAAGGCCAGAAGATGATTGGCCACACCCATGAGGCTTAAAAGAGCAGCAATGAGCTGTTGGGTTCTTTGTGGAAAAGCAACGTTGATTCCAGCGCTTCTTGTCAGTGTCTCTTGAACTTTGTAGGGGTTTTGCCATGAAAAGCCTTTGGCAGATTGCCAAAGACAACAAAGTTTGGTGATAAGGCCGAAGGACTATTTATGAAGAATTTGTTTTGGACTAAACTGAGAATGAATTAATTCTCAGATGTTTTAATAAAATAAGTTTGTTCAGGACTGACTTGTGTTTGGTAATCACTACTTGGGCCTCAGTCACAACAGTCAGATAAGTCACTTCAGATGATAAAGAAATACTTTATTAACAGGTAGACAGTCAAGCAAACTTCCATCAAAGAAATGGCAAATTAAAGGGAGCTCTGCTGAGGCTGGACCTGATGATCACGATCGAAAGCAGAGTAAACAAATGGATCAGCTCTTCAGGATTCATCTCCAGACAAGGGGATGACTTGGAACTGCTACATGTGTTTCAGAAAGTGGCACTTCATAAGGAAACTGACAGAAAACAGTTTCTCATGGGTTTTAGAACTCCATCTTTGTGCAAACCAAAGTCAGCACTTTTTAAGATACTGAGTTCACATACTTCCTTTCTTAATTACTTTTGGAAATTGCCTTTTAATTGCTTTTTAGATATTGGGAATCTTTAGAATTGCATTTTTTACTACAATGGATGAATGACCTTCAATCTTGATCAAAAGATGATTTATTTTTTTTAAAAAAATATTCTTTGCATCCCTACTTCATACAGTATGTAACCCCACTTTTCAGTAAATGCATCCACAAAACACCAGCAGGTTTGGTGATGGATAGCTTCTTGGTACCAACCCTGGAATTGATTTTGCTATCTGTTGAAGGAGAACATTAGCCTTAAATTCCATATCTAATTTAAGTAGCACTGAAGCATTCCAACCACAGCTGTACTAGCATGCCATGGACTGTTTCCCTTACTTGGCCAGCAGATGTTATGAATATAATGCTGCCTTAAACAGCATACTTATATCTTTTGGGTTGCTGATGCTTTGTTGCAATGCTGCATGCACTTTTGCAAAAATCATTTTTGCTTATTACACATTGTGCTGCTTTCCATTATGCCTGCTCATTAGCCTGCTATCTGTTATTCATACTGGAAACTTACTAGCTGCTGACTTAGTCAGAACATCTATAGATTTCTGTAGTCTATGAGACTATCCACAAGGAGTTGCTTTGGGGCAGTAAAAACATATGTCTCACTTCCAAAGGTAACCAAATTTTTTTTGTCAATGATCTCTCTTTTCCCCAAATACATGTTCATTGTGTTGATGACTCTGTCTAATAATCTCATCCTTTGCTGTCCCTTCTCCTTTTGCCTTCAATCTTTCCCAACATCAGTGTTTTTCTTTTCCCCCCAATGAGTCCTTTCTTCTCATTTGGTGATGAAAGTATTTGAGATTTAGCTTCAGTATCTGTCCTTCCAAAGAAAAAGGTAGGGATGATTTCTTTTATGATTGTGGAGATATATCATTTAGGGTGGATGAATATGCTGTCTTTAAACACTTAAAAAGTTTTCCAGAGTCACATATTTGAGGGTCCATAACATGCAAATCACAGTTCTTCTCACAGTTCTAGTAAAAACATATGTGTCTCAAAAACAATGTTTCTTCTGGTAGTAAAATATGTAGGAAACCTTTCTGTTTTTATTTTCAGTTTTTGTTTATCTTTGTAAACTGAAATGTGTTGTAAATCTCTCATGCTTCTTTCTCTGAAAAACACACACACACAAAAACACAATGAAACTATTCTTCTTTCTGAAGCAGTTAGCAATCAGATAAAATTGAGCTACAGAAGTCATATATGTCAATTCTTTATGGTATTTCCTACTATTTCCAGGACACCAAGGGTTGAAAAAGAGGCCATTTAGAATTCACTCATACTGACATCATGTAGAATCTGCTGGCCTGACATCACCACTAAATTCTATCTTAGCTCTAAGGTCAACAGTTGAATCACTTCAGATGGCAAACAACTCCTTCTTTATTCTTAGGAAGAAATCCGAGCAGATACAGCAAATGACATAAAATGATAATAGGTCCTGCAGAAAAGGATAAAGTCTGAGCATCTGCCTATTTGTATACAGGGGGTGGGGAGAGAACAAACACATGAATTATACTTATTGAGCATTGTCTAAGTGGCATTTGCTAACTCATTTTAATACCATTATGTCATGCTTGGCTTTTTAAAAAACATACAAAATAGGTAGTTTAAATAAATTAGGAAGTATTTTAAAAATGCTTTTCTTTTAAGGCAAAAAAACTGCAGACTAATGAAAATGCCTAAAGAAAACTTTGGTGAGGAAAGTTATAAAATACAATTATTTGATACATAAGTAGATTGGCTTTGTAGAATAAATTACTAAAAATAAATTTAAGTAATCATTTTAAGAAAAACATAGGTTAATTGAACAAATATAGTCATTAGAACTAGTATGAATTAGAATGTACTCTACTACTGACTAAAAGCTTTTCAACTTGTGAAATATGAACAAAGTTTTAACATTACAACCCTGAATATATATTCTGAGACATTCAATTTGAGAGACTCCAAGAATCAAAAGACATGTTAGCTGAAACTTTGAAAGATAAAATAGTGTTGTTAATTTTCCTTCCTTCCTTCCTTCCTTCCTTCCTTCCTTCCTTCCTTCCTTCCTTCCTCCCTCCCTCCCTCCCTCCCTCCCTCCCTCCCTTCCACAAAACACAGAAGATTGATAGTGCTCAGGAGCTAAGGAACTATCAGATTCTGTAGATTGCCAACCCTTATCATGATGTTTTTTCCAATAATAGTGTTCTAGTGGGGAAAAAAATCAGTCTGAATTTTTGGGAGTAATTAGAAAAATGTTTATAGTTCAGGGTTCTTGATGCTCTCAGAACTTGGTTGTTTTTCTACAGATGTTCCATTACCTGACTATGGTATGTAATATCTATTAGAAGGGAGTCGGGTTTGCTCTCTGTTTATATACAGTAGCTTGCCCTTTCACAGTTGGTGAGGTGTTGTTTTCTCCTTGGTAGTTCCTTGATTAGGCTGTTGATTGCTGCTTGATTCTTTGTCTGAGTTGGTAGCACCTTGATTAGGGTATTGTTTAATGCTTGATTGTTTATCTGGTGTTGCTCCTGGTGTTAATCCCTACTTCTCTGGGTGCTGATTGCTGGCAAGGAGGTGTTCTGGTCTTTTTGTTTCCTTTTTAGCTTTTTTATTGTCTCTTTTGAATGATGTCTAAATGTTGTTTACATACTGAAAACATTTCCAGTATAATGATTTCAGACTTTTACTAGGAATGATACTGTTCTAGGGACAGAAACAGATTTACTCTAAATTTAGTAACTGATGAAAAGATTCCACAAGGAGTAAAACAAATGACAAAAACAAGTGTTGTGCTGTTGTAAACACATTGTAAAATTATGTCCCTTCTGTACACATATTGTGATGTTGCACACATGTATGAAGCGGATGCAGCATTTGCAATTGATGATAACTAGTTAGAGCTGATTTGGTGTAGAGATTAAAGCATCAGGCCGTCAGTAGGAGTCTGTGAGTTCTAGTCCTGCCGTGGGCACGAAGCCAGTCAGTTGACCATGGGCTAATCACTTTCTCTTAGTACTTGTAAGGAGGCAATGTTAAAACACTTCTGAAATACCTTTCCAAGAAAACTGCAGTGTCTGAGAATCAGATATCATTGAATGGAGGAAAAAACATAGAAATTATAGATATTCTCCTGGAGCTTATTTGACTTGCACAAAGCTTAGCATTTTATTTTCTAGCCATATACTGAATTTTATGGTTCTTTCTTATTAATATTCATTAATGCTAGTAGGGACTTGTCTAACAACTTTACCATGACTGATGAAAATGTTTTCTGTGACTATACCCATCTAAAGCATTAGTTATGACTTTCTTCCCAAAACTTATACTAAACATAAAATACTCAAGGACATGTAAAGAAGTGCAATGATGGAAATAAATAACTTTCATTTCTCCTGTTAACCTATAACAATTTCACTGGACCTAGGGGTGTAGTCCTAGTCAATCTTTAAAATATATTTCTCCGTCTCTAAATGAGTAGGAAATATCATCTATTTGTTTGTCTACATTGTATCTTGTTTGTTTCTACATAATCTGGGCAGCTCAGATAAAATGGCATAATTATTATTCAAACAATTAAATATTAAAACAGCTCTAATTAAAACTACAGCACATGGAAGGACCCTTAACCACCAAAGCCCAATGAAATTTTATCCTCACTGAATCCTTATTGAACAATTGAAACATATGAGCCATCTGGCTCTTAAGAGATAGAATATTTCAACATATTGGAGCTGTTACAGAAAAGGTCTGTTAACCCTGAATCTTTAACATCTTAAGATGTGGGGACATGAAACATTGCTTCACATAACAGCCAGGAAAATTTATTTGGAAAAGATAGGTGACAATTCTTCAAGCCATATTAATATGCAGTTGTTGTAGTTAGAATTTCAACTTGCAGGAGTAAAATTAACAATCTAGTTTTCTTCATGTTGAGAATTACTGATTATGTGGAAAATTACAGCTACTATTCTCCTAGGTGTCACTGTGAGTGACAAAAATGATTGCCACATTATCATTTTTGCACAGTTCTACCTGCATATATTATAATAAACTTTTTTTTTTGCTGGTGGTAGTTTTTCCCCCTCTTACTAGAATTTATTTTGCATTAGTAATCAGCAATGATCCCTTTATTTTCTTAAGCATTCTCCAGTTAGATGAGTTGCTTACAAAGCAGTTTTCTTAAAGTACTGTATAGCACATAGTTCACTGAACTAGAACTTGGGTGAAGTGAAAGAGGCAAGGATCTAAACAACTCAATTGTCATATGGTTATATTTGGAAGCAAACAGTTGTGATGTAATGTACTTGCAGAGGAACAGGAGAAAAAAGTCTTTTGAGAAAATCTATTTCCTAAAGAACGATGCATTATGATGTAGCAAGTTCCAGACAAGCATCCAGAAGAGAAAAAAGAACTGGACTTTGATAGGATGGTCATTTCTATTCTAACTAGTAGCAAACTGTGATATAGAGCCTTAATAAAATCATGAGTGATGTAGAGACTAAGATTAATGCAGTATAGTGTCTTCCATACTTTTCCCTAACACTGGAAAGGTGTTAGGGAACACTGGCTCTTTTTTCCTTCTTCTCCATCATTTTTCCCAATCTAAAAATCATGATGAAATTTTTTGACATGGTATATGCATTGTTTCAAAAAAAATAAGTGTTGAGAGAAGCTTTTGCTGCTTATTTTCTTTTAGATATTTATCTGTCCAAAAGTGTATCCGCCAATTTTGAGTCCATTTCAGAGAGTATAATGGTAGAAAGAAATACTGGCTTCATTTGTAATTATGATGTTTTCATTCAGTCAAATTTCAGTACTTTGTGGTAATAAGTAACTATGCAAACTGTATCCAAACTCAAGAGTCTTTTATAGTTTTGTGTGTGCTAATTAATCAGGTCAAGCAACATTAAAATTTATTCATTTAATTTAATCCTCATAAAAATTCATGAGAAAATGATCAGACTCATACTATTCTGAAATGTCAATAGAGTTAAAAATGATTGTCGCTCATTGTTGAAAATTTTCAATGTAATAGAATTATCTTTTATTAAAATTTTAAAGATATCCCTTAGACTATCTTTAAATGTCAGGAAAATATTGTTGCTAATGAAGTATATACAAATGTTATGCAAAAAATAATATAATGACAAAATTATATGGTTAATAAGCTGATTCTACTATTAATTGGCATTGCATTTTAATGTAGAGTTTTCAAAGGATTTTTTTTTTCTGAGAGTGTGTTTTGTATACACATGGGTCCTGTTGTTTTAAGGCAGATATATTATCCAGTTTATCCAGGCCTTTTTTACCACATCATAAGAACTGTACAGGTAATCATTGATATTTAAAATAACAATGTTAATAAGTGGGCAAATCTTAATGATATATTACTTTTAAATTAAAGAATGAAACAACCTGTAGTTGAAAAAAAATGTTAGATTTGGGAGTTAATTATAAAAATTCTTCCCATAGAAAAAGAGTTAATTGGCTCAGCATGTCAAAAATTCAAAAAATACCTAACTTGACTCTGCTGGCATATCACCCCACCCCCAAGAAAAGAAAAACAATTTTGTACATAAATACAGCCCAATCATGTGTGATGCTATGTATTATATAAAGAAACATATTTTAAAAATGAAATACAAGAGAAACAAACTCATTTTTCGAGTCATGCTTTCAAGAATAGTTGTCAGTTATTGATGTCTCCCAAAACATTGGGGTATGTCACCTTTGATACACATGCCATAGGTTCACCATCACTGGCTTAGCATGATGGGCGGACTCAGTCTAGCATGTCAAGGATTCAACTGTTTTCCAGATATAGTTTTATCATGCTTCATGAAACCAAATACAATATGCTTGCCACAGTAATGACACATAGACATTTTTTGAGCACAGAAAAGACCCTCCCCCTAAAAAGGTACTTACAAGTAGGGTGTTTTCCAAAAAGCAATTTGAAAAAGTAGGTATATCACATCTTCCTATATCTTCGGTTGTTAGACTGTTTCATGGGAATTTAAATTGGGAACTAGTCGTACTCCATTTGATATTTCCATGAACCTGTACTACTGCATAACTATCAGAACAGGATTTTAATACAGGCTGTCAGACAATGTACTAACTTAATTTTAGCAACTTTTGCAAAAAAGAAAAGAAAAGAAACTATGAATAACATGCAGCAAAAAACCCTCTATTTACATGAGTTATTATCTTCACAACAGACTATTCAGAGCTTCTAAAACAAAGATAAAAATAATAGTCTGGGAAAAGCACAGTATCTGAATATAGATTTGCCTATTTACTGTTATCATCTTCATTTCCCCCTTCTTTTGGAACCAGTTTCCCTTCTTTCTTTCCCTAACACCAAGAGATATATTGAAGTGCATAAAATAGAAAATGCACTTAAGTGGCACTGAAGCTTCATTTCTTGATGGGGACATTGTTCTTCTGTGAATCTGAAAAATGACTCTTTCACAGCTATTTCCTCATATAGGGCTCCTAGCATTTTGAGAGGGCTTTTACAGATCACTTATGGTATCCACTGAACGTAGAAGCCGTATGTTGTCTGAACGAAAGGTCTGAGTGTTTTAATGGCAGCTGCCTGAAGGAGAGTGTCAAAAGATGAATGTACAAACAGGATTTATTAAAGGACCTGTCCAATTTCTGCAACAAAAGATTTGGTATCACTTTAACCAAACCTGCAGGGAATATTCCCTTATTCAGTCTTATTCCCTTTTCCCCTTTGTGTCTGGATTTATATGTCAAAGCAAGGCACGATAACTTGGGCCTGATTTGGCATTTATCTTCACAATTGAAGAGACAAATTCATCACAATCGACATTGCCACAAATGAGTTCTAAGGTCATTTCACAAGTGAAGACAAATGATGCATTGGAAGAAAGCCTGAATAAATTACATTAAAACCCAATAAGCCACAATTCTGCTATAGCCCCAGTTTAGTTTAGATCTCCACTATCCTACCCAAAGCTCCTAGAATGGGATAATTCCGCACAGCTGCCTAAGCTCCCTATCTCCAGTACTATTCTCAGCTTTTCCTGAAGCCAATTTTTTAAAAAAAATCCTATCCAGATTATAGTGATTTGATAATATGGCCAGGTTGGTACTTAGTGTAATCTATGGGTAATACAGACATTGACAACCATTCCCTTGTTTCTTGCCACTCTAATCCATTCAGAGAAGGCAAGTTGTGCTGTCTGGCTGCTATCTTTTAGGAATTGCTCCTTCCTCATGAAACCCCATTCTTTTCTTTGTTTTTCTATATTTTTGGAAACATAAATACCTTCAAACTCTATTCAATATTCAGTGCAACTTAATGTTTGTTTATTTTAAGGAAAGAAAACTGCTGAAGTTGAAAGGGAAGAGAGAAAAAGGAAAACTGTTGAGCAAATGAGAATGGCCCAGCATAAAATAGCCATAGAAGTCAGTAAGCAAACATTGGAAAGAAAAGATGTACCAGAAATGAAGCTTGGAATATTGCTAGATTGAAATAAAAGTTTGGAATTAGTAAAGATGAGTCAGAATGGGACGAGGAGGAGAATATTTTTGAAGTACTGAAAAAACAGTTTTAAAGCAGAGCTTCAACTGGCCTCTACTGGTGATTGAAGGTAAAAAGTACAGCTTGGACGATAGTCATTTATTGTAATGAAATCCTTGATACTAATACTACCTTTAAAACAACAACAATAGCATCAACAACAATTTGTTTGTTCATAACCGGTCCATAGTATTATGGTTATTAAGCAACTTTGCTATTCTTTTACAACCTTATAGTTTATATAGATCCTTATAGTTTAATTGTAATATGAGATTAACCACACTGTTATAATAAAAGGAAAGATTTATCTGAATTTTCAATCAATCAATTATTATTTGTTCAATGACCAGTAAAATTCAAAATAGAACAATCCAAAGCAGTGAGCTAAATAAATACAATAAAATACTAGCATAGTAAAATAAATAAATTATCTGAATTCTAAGATAAATTGCATTCTCACTGCAGTGAAGTTATTTAATTGTCATGGTTCATTTCTTCTTATTCAAAACCTAAGTGAAATTGATGAGAATTTTCACACTCAAATCCGTGTATACATATTCATCAGTTGTTTTCTACACAACACGTTTACTTGCAAGGATAAATTAGTAGAGACAAGTTAACTACTGAATTTACCAATGAGTGCTGTCTAATGATTAAACGACTACTATTGTGTTTTTAAAGTGAAACCTTAGGTACATTTCCCCCAAATGTTTGTTTTGGTGATATTTACTTAAAGTAAGCAATGAATATGTGTGTAAAAAAAATAAACCATGTTTTTATATCTGCATGAATATTGCTCTTTTATATGTGAAAATGAATGCTAATGCAGTGTATATTAGTGATATACACCTCATTAATATTGCACATGCAGTTCCTTCCAAAGCTAAAGAAACAAAATATTAGTGACAGATTTTCACTCTTCCTCTGCAAGGAATACAGAGATTAAACCCAAGTTCTTTATCTGTTTTGCCTCTCAGAACTACTAAATATGAAATGTAAACAGAAAGAAAGCTATTCAATTTCTCCAGTAGCCATTGAATGCAGTTCCTTGAATCATAAATAGTGTGTCATACATCTAATTGGTACCTTGCTCAATAGTAGTACCTGTGAGAGGGATCTTGGAGTCCTAGTGGATAACCATTTAGATATGAGCCAGCAGTGTGCAGCAGCTGCCAAAAAAGCCAACACAGTTCTGGGCTGCATAAACAGAGGGATAAAATCAAGATCACGTGAAGTGTTAGTGCCACTTTATAATGCCTTGGTAAGGCCACACTTGGAATATTGCATCCAGTTTTGGCCTCCACGATGTAAAAAAGATGTTGAGACTCTAGAAAGAGTGCAGAGAAGAGCAACAAAGATGATTAGAGGACTGGAGGCTAAAACATATGAAGAACGGTTGCAGGAACTGGGTATGTCTAGTTTAATAAAAAGAAGGACTAGGGGAGACATGATAGCTGTGTTCCAATATCTCAGGGGTTGCCACAAAGAAGAGGGAGTCGGGCTGTTCTCCAAAGCACCTGAGGGTAGAACAAGAAGCAATGGGTGGAAACTGATCAAAGAAAGAAGCAACTTAGAACTAAGGAGAAATTTCCTGACAGTTAGAACAATTAATAAGTGGAACGACTTGCCTGCAGAAGTTGTGAATGCTCCAACACTGGAAATTTTTAAGAAAATGTTGGATAACCATCTGACTGAGATGGTGTAGGGTTTCCTGCCTGGGCAAGGGGTTGGACTAGAAGGCCTCCAAGGTCCCTTCCAACTCTGTTGTTATGTTATGTTATGTTATGTTATGTTATGTTATGTTATGTTATGTTATGTTATGTTATGTTATGTTATGTTATGTTATGTTATGTTATGTTAATTACAAATCTATCCACACACAACATAAGCACAAAGAGGGGGAGAGGGAGAGAGAGAGAGAGAGAGAGAGAGAGAGAGTCAGATACAGACAGAGAAAGAGAGAGACAGAGACACAGACACAGACACCGACACACACACACACACACACACACACACACACACACACAGAGAGAGAGAGAGAGAGAGAGAGAGAGTATAACTTGAGAGTTTGCTCATATAGCGATAAATATTGACCACCCATAGCCAGCAGAGACTGTAGTATACCTGGTATATATTAAATTGTTCTTGTCCTATGTAATTTAATTTCCATTAGAAAACATTGTACCAGCAGAGTGAAAATTGTCATCTCAAGAATCTTGTCTACACTAGTAGAACTGAAGTCATCTTATTCCAGCAAAACTAGAATATTCACATTGGAAATCAATTTGGCATATAACAGTAACATCTTGAAAACAGCATGAAGCCTGTACAAACACTTAAAAAGACCTGCTGATTCTATGCTGATTTTATACAATATGATATCTCAGCAATACATACATACACACAATTTTGAACACAGTAGCTTTTTTTTTTTACAAAATATACATTCCTCTGAAACGTTTGTTTTATATTGAAACAGTTCAGTTTTCAAGACGAAAACATTGTCCCATGATGATAAAAAAGCTACACACAAGCGAAGTCCAGTTAATATTTATTGTTAACTCCAAATAATATTCCTATAGAGCCTTTGGCTGAAGAGGTGTGCTTTTGTGATGCATTGCCAATGTTGTGGAAAAGCCTGGCCATGGAGATTAGATTACCCCCTGTTTGCTGATATTTTTTAAACCCCTAGAAATCAAGCTGTTTTAGAGATTCTTTCTCTAATTTGATGTTCTCATCTCCATTGTCATTATGCATTTAATGGCTCTCAGTGGCTCACATAAAAATGCGATAAAAAACAAACCCCATATAAAAATTAAAAATACAACAACATTCCAAAAATAGAGAGCAAAAGATGGCAACAACTAAAAACAAGGGAAGACTCTACCCAAAAGCTCAGATTTTAGAAGCTAGTAGAAAACCAACAAAGAGGGAGCCAGACTGATCTCCATAGGACGCTTTCCACAATAGTTGTGCTACACAAAAAATGAGCCTTTTGATTTCCTACACACCAGAGGTGGGGTTCAGCAGGTTCTGCAGTTCTGAAGAGCTGGTAGCGAAAATTTGGAGTAGGTCAGAGAACCGGTAGAAAAAATTCTGATGGGCCCCACCCCACCTATTCTCTGCCTCCTAAGTCCCAGCTGATCAGGAGGAAATGGGGATTTTGCAGTAACCTTCCCCTGGATTGGAGAGGGAATGGAGATTTTACAGTATTCTTCCCCTGCCATGCCCACCAAGCTATGCCATGCCCACCAAGCCACGCCCACAGAACTGGTAGTAAAAAATTTTGAAACCCACCACTGCTACAGACACACACTTATCCTGATACTTCCCAAAGTGTGGGATTTATACTTTCTTCCCTGTAGATCAGATTGGCTGAGTCAACTATGATAGATTGCTCTGCAGCCCTTTCACATTTATATCTTGTTGCTAATACATGCAAATGAACTTCAGAAATCTTGGAAGAAGACTCAGTTGGCTTCATAACCATTCGTCCAGTCCATGAAAGATAACATAAAGAGAAATAAGTATATTGCAAAGTCAGTGGCTAGCTATAAACATGCTTTATTTGATTTCTGGGATCATAGTGTGAGTTGCAGATGAAGGATTGGTGGATAATTATGAGGGATTTAATTGAATCCTTTGGAGGAATGAAAATGAAAATCAGGACAGTCATGTCCTGAAAGACTTGTGGACTGTAGAAAATTGGAATGTTGCTGATTTGGGGCCTCTTAAACTGCTCAGTAAAAGAATCGAAAGGACATTCATAAAACTCATGGCCTCCTTCATCTTTATATGAATGCTTAAAGTATGACAAATAAAACAGAGGAACTCAAGAGGTTAGTAAAACAAGGCAAAAGGTATAATGGGGATCTTATGTAACAACTCCCATATCTGTAATATAGCAACTGAAGCATATAATTATTGAAGAGATGCAGAGAAAAGGAGGATGAATTACACTGTATGTTGGAAACATCCATTCCTACTGAGAAATCCAAATGAGTATATTTGGCAAGGCTTAGAGAGCATCTGTGTTACAAGAAGAGGAACAAATAAAAGCAATATTCTTATTGGTGTTTGCTATTGCCTGCCCACTAAGGAAAAGAGATGCATTATGCCTTCCAAAAGCAATTTGCAGATCTTTCAAAGAGGCATATAACTGTAGTGATGGGGAAATTTAATTGCACTGACAAATACTGAGATGAGCAATGGTTGCCATAGAAAAAAATTTAAGTTTTTTTTGTTCTAAGTATTCCTAAAATATAAATTCTATACATTCCTACTACATAGTTAGTATGGCTCACATTTAGCTAAACTGGTGAAATATCATAACTATTTTAAGAAGTCCTTAGATCATAATAATTTCATTTATGGCAAATGCTGTTGCTTTTCCAACATAATATTTTCTTACTATTTGATAGGTAATGGTAAAACCTCAGTATTATAGACTGATGGGAATTTTTAGTATTAGGCAACATTATGATGACTATAAAATCCACAACAATTTCTCTCTTGTTGGCACTACAAGATAGACAGCTGAAATAGAGCAACTTTTCTTGGTAGGTATTTTAGTTTCAGAGACTACATGGTTGAAGGAACTTCACTTATATTCTGAATTTCCTTCCCATTACTCTGTTCATGCAAATACACTTGTATGATCCATTAGTTGAAAATCAGCAGCTCCAAATCAACGGAAAGACTGTTTTTAAATAGTAAACAGCTAGGAATATTGTGGCCATTTATTTTATATTTTAGAATCTGTATGGCTGCTGAATTAGCTTTTTCTCCTTAAAAGGAAATGCAGGATTCTTCTCCCCCCCCCCTCCAAAATGCATGCATAATTAAGCAACATATATTTAATGAATATCATTGATAAAATAATGTCTCCATCCTGGTTATGCCAGAAGTCCTCTATACTACCATATAGATGTCTATCTATTGCACTACACTCTATTGGGATAAACAATATTATGCAAATCACATATACTCACAAAGACTAAGAAATAATGAACCAAAGATATTAACTCATGAGATAAGAAAAATAAATATAGCTAAATCTAGATAATGCTAACTCTATTCTTTATGCCTCTTCATAATCATAGAACCAGTGAGAAATATGCTTCAAATCTCCTTGGCTGAATAAAATTATTTTTGAATTCTCTTTACTAACAACTATACTTATTTTATACTTTTAGGAATTTTACTTTTTATTAAAACTTGAAAATTCATTATATTACCATTTTAGGTTCACTTAATTTTTAGATCTTATTTGTATTTTTTAAATACAAACTTTTTTTTAAATACAAACATTTTTTCTAATGTCGGTATGGTACTCATTACCAAATTGGTGGGATTTCCCCCCCCCTTTTTAATGATATACAAGTTACACATGCTGGAGCAAGCAGGTCTGATCATATTATGTCTAATGATCATGCTATGTTTAATGGCATGGATGGGCATGTTTCCCAACTTTAAGGGAAGAATAATTGGTTATTCCAGAGTTATAGATCAGCAATATTAGGGTACTAAAGTGCTAGATCAAAGTCATGCACAGGTCCAAGTTACAACTACCCTAGCATTTATTTATTTATTTATTTATTTATTTATTTATTCATATTTTTATACCGCCCTTCTCCGAAGACTCAGGGCGGTGTACAGCAAATAAAACAACAAAAATCCAAAACAAATTAAAATACTATAACAAGTTTAAAAATCTAATTCGACCGCTGTATACTTAAAATACTAGCTAAAATTTTTCAAAAGCTAAAACCCTGTTAAAAAACCCGCTAAAACCCCCCATGTTAAAATCAATCAGGCCAGCCCCGCTTGGTGAAAAAAGAAAGTCTTGAGCTCGCGCTTAAAGGTCAGGAGATCAGGGAGGAGACGGAGTCCCACCAGCAGCTCATTCCATAGAGCTGGGCCCCCCACAGAGAACGCTCTTCCCCTGGGGGCCGCCAGCCGACATTGGCTAGCCGACAGCACCCTAAGAAGGCCCTCCCTGTGAGAGCGCACTGGACGTACCAGACAATGGGAGGTAACTGGCGGCAGCAGGGGACATAAGGGGCCCCCAGCAGGGGACATAAGGGGCGTGCATAAGCGCACAAACGTGCCTACCGTTCCTGTCCTATTGTTTTTTTTCTTTTCTTCTTCCTATATATATGCTTATACCTCCTTATATTTACTCATATATGTGTTTATATACTATATAATCTTTTGTATGATACCTACATATATTGTTGTGACAAAATAAAATAAAATAAATAAAATAAATAATTCAGATACTGCTACCTGTAAGTTTTGTTTTGTCAAGGAAAATACACCTCATATAATATAACATCCATAGAGTATATATATTCTAGTACTTCCCCAGCCTTTGATCTTGATATGAGAATGTGGAAGTTTTGAAATATACAGTAATTCTAATAATTGCATTTGATTGAAATCACAGCATAATACACAATTGGGAACTATAGTATAATACCTATGAGAAGTTCTGCTTTGGGGTACATTATAACAATTTTAAGCTTAATATAGTTATAACTTAATTGTGGACTTTGGGAAATTGATGCTGGAACACTGGATAAATAATTTATTCCCATATCCCATCAGTATTTTGGATTTTATAGCATCCTAGACAAGCTACATGTAGTATGAATTCTGTAATATATTTGAATTACTACTAATATTGAATCCTACCATTTGCTATCTCTAACCTTGTAAACTTCTATTCTTCCGCACTGGACTGGCATAAAATTAGTTTTATTATTTGTATTTTAATTGGGGTTTTATGGTTTTATTTTAATTATGGGCCAAATTTAATAAGTTTTTTATCATTGCTTTTATTGTATTGTACTTATTTATTGTCGATTTTACTTGGCTGTGAACCGCCCTGAGTCCTTCGGGAGAAGGGCGGTATACAAATTAAATTATTATTATTATTATTATTATTATTATTATTATTATTATTATTATTATTATTATTATTATTATTATTATTATTATTATTATCTTAGTTATTATGAGCGAATATAATGGGAACAAACATTGTAGCAACAACAACTATGAATCTTAAGTTCTAATTACTTCTCAGAAAGGAAATACTGGCTGTAAAGCGCAGTTCCATATATTTAGTCAATTGATCAATCTGCCAAGCTTTGTTCTGAAACTGTCAGTAATGGAATTGTTGAACATTCTAGACATCATAATGAAATGCAGAAGCATATCAAATCAATCAGGCCATTGTTCTGGAATTTGCTGGGTGACTCTGCAGTTGGTGTCAATTTGAAATTACACTTGATTAGCCGAAGCAAAATGAACCGAGCAATTTAAATTTTTAAGCAGAAAACATTGTATCCAATAAGAATGTTCAATGCTAACAATCTTGCACTCATTAGCAACCCTTTCATGGTAAAGATAATCCATGCAAACTGATGAATGAGTAAATAAAAAGCCCAGAAAACAACATTCCTGATTCAGCTGATGAAAAAGCTGGTAATGTAGTATGCTTTGAAGAAGGCGAAGGGGGAAAGGAGATCGGGAGGAAGGTTGGTTTACCTCTTTTTAAATATTGAATAATATTTAGTGCTAAATATTTTAGTAGTAATAATATTTTTATGAAAGTATTGCTGCTTCCAGGATGAGAGCACCACACTGAAATTTGAGAAAAGCTTCTGGAGGGAATTCTAATCCAGCAGCTTGGTCAATTCAGTACTGTCGAAGAAATCTCTATAACAAGTTATGACTTCGGAAACAATTTGATTCTGCGTATTCCCTCAGGTAGCAAAAAAATGGGAATGACAATGCTTGCTAGGAAAAAGAGATAATGCCAAGTACTGCAAAGAAATCTGGATAATAAAGCTAAAAATTGTGGAAATTGAAAGAACTTCAATTTTAAAGGTGTAGGAAACACATGATATTTTTAAAGGTTAAATGGAGCTGGAAAAAACATTCAACAACCTTATTAAAAATAGAAAAGCCTACCCCAAAAAAGTATGGTATTTGCTAGGTGAAAAAATACAATATGTGTTATTATGATATACTGCTAGATATAATTGAATGGGCTGAAATTTCCTGGAAAAGATGGGCTTATAGGTTTTTCATGCCAGGCCATGAAGAGCTTTATAGGTCAAAATCAGCATCTTAAATTGAACCTGGAAACTAACTAACAACCAGTGCAGGCCTGGAAAACTAAAAACGTGCTCTCAATAGACGAGGAGATTAAAAGAATGCAGGCCACTGCATTTTTTCACCAACCAGTTTCCTAATAGTTTTAAGGGCAGCCCCAAATAGAGCACATGACAGTAGTTAGACAAGTCTTGATAAGAATGTATTGTAAAATCCTCTGCAAACAAGAGTTGCTAAATCCTCTGCAACAAGAGTTAAGTATTACTCGTTCAGGCCATAATTTCCATCTGCTCATTCAGCTGAAATGAATCTCAAAGGATTTGAGTCTCAAAGCAGTGAGATCATGAACCTGTTCTTTGGGAGGTAGTGCTTGTCCATAAAGAAGTAATTATGATGGTAAAAGAAACTCTGATGTATCAGCAGCAATTCCAACTTGCCAGGATTTGGCTTCACATGGTATCTCTCATGTCCCCACCCCTTGGAATGTTTCTTATTTTTTTCCAAATAACTTGCCCTTTTTAGCTTCCAGGATATCCTGAAAGCAATGGTGGTTATAAATGAGGTTATTCTTTGTTTAATTCTATGACATGAATTATAGTAACATATGCTGAACTGTTCTGATTCTGAAACTATTTTGAATTTGGAACTAAATTGCCTGGAGGTGTAGGAAAATCATACAGAATCCAGAATTTGAAAGAAATGTGTGCCACAATTAGCCTTGGGATATGTATGTAAGACCTCTTCAGCACTCATCAGTTTTTGAAACAGAAGTTAAATTAAATTTGGAGCGGTGACATTTAAAAATATATACAACAGGAAGAACTATATTGGAGAGAATCAACGTGAAAAAACAAGCAAAAATTTAGGTGTTTTTTTTTTCTGGACATGCCCTCAATTAGTTTTGAGCTTACTAAGGTTTTTACAAAAACACCTATTAATATATTATGCATTGCTTTTCAATGTCTGCTACCGAAGCACAGCACATTCAAACTACTTTCAGTCTTTAAGCAGTGTGCACTTCTCTATGGTTTGAGGGCCATGCTAGAGTTTCTATGCTACTTTGAGGGCCATGCATCAAAATGTAGGACAGTATCTTTTTCAAAGGAAGATTCAGAAGTCTTTGATTCTATACTCATTTGGAATAAACACTGGGGGGCCTTCAGAAGGTATTTTTTTGCAGTCCTGCCTAAAAGCACCTAAATAATACTTGACTAGACTGTATAAAATTAAATAGATGAACAGCTTGACCTGATATAAAGCAGCTGTGCCTTATATTTCCCATCATAATTACTCTGATGCATTTTCTAAGTAAGCACTTGGCTATTTTCTTTTTATAGTGGAAAGTTGTGAACAGTATTTCTTTCTTTCTCCCACTCCCCAGTTTTAAGGTCTCTATAATTCTACATGCTTTAACATTTAAAAGTAGTTTAGTGCATCTAGTTCACAAAGTGTTTTTCTTTTCCTTCTTTGTAGAACATCTCCTGGAGAAAAATGCTTAAAAGAAATGTAGGTCTAAGGATTTAAAAAAGAGGCCAAGATAACAATAGGTCTTTCAGAACTGCACATAGGATTGAAAGTATTTGAAGAAAGGTGCACTTGAGTAATTGAGAAAGCACAAAGGTAAAGTACATTGAGGAAGGAGCTTTTAAAAATTGCCAAGAGGGAAATATCTGTAGTGAAAAATGAGAACTCAGCTAATTTAGAGATTGGTTTATATATTTTTGCTTTACCATGTTAAATTAGAAGTTTTCATGAACATGATTTTTTTTTTTGCTTAGCAACCAAAGAGAAAACACTACTGATAAAACTGAAGTATTTCAGATCCTCTTAGCTACTTGGACAAGACAAAATGTCACAACGAATTCTGTATAACAATTTTATTCTAATGGTAAAACTCTAGTACATGAATTCCATTACAATTGCATAAAAAGATCTATTTAGCCTCTTAAAAGTAACTTTTTTTCTGAAAATAATAATTTTTCTTTTAAAAAAAAACCAGTTCTTTTGTTAAATTCATTTTTTACTTCTATACATATTTTTAAAACTCTGAGTTTCTCCTTCATCTCTGATCATCTCATCTAATCATCTCTTCTAATTTTCACATATATTTTTTTACCAGTAGACTGTTCTCAGTTTGTCACTTGGAATAAACACTTAACTCATTCAATATACTGTCTCTTCCTAAAAAAATTAGAAAAACCATATAGTGCTCATTTCATCGTTGGAGTCACCTAAAGTTAGCTAAAAAGTTATAAAACTTTCTAGATAGCCTTATGGCATTTTCTAAATTCTTCTAATCCAAATAAAACACAATTTAGTTAACACTGGAATTTCATAATATTAATATTGACTAATACTATGCTAATTCTGTATTTAGTGGAAGGTTTGTGTCCATTAATTTCCTTTCTGTTGATTACCAGATCCTTAATGCATCAATTATAATAATAACAGGTTTTGAAGCTAATAAATCTTTTCTCTCCACACACAAACAATTCTCTTTTAAATCTTATATCCAACAACAATGCAATTGCTTAT